>NC_056732.1:1285489397-1285589397 GCF_019279795.1 Protopterus annectens
CATTTCAGGTCCTATATCTGATCATAATTCAATTGTTTTTGAATTCATGATAAAAAATACTCATAATGTTCAGATCAAAAGGATACCAGCATACTTAACTCAACTAAAAGACTATAAAGAATATATACTTTCAGAAGTAAAACATTTTTAGACATAAATAATACTCCTGAAGTCTCCATTGTTTATGTTTGGGATGCCTTAAAATCATATCTATATGGACAAAGTATCAGATGGTATAATAATAAAAGGAAATCTTGGGGTAAGGAATTGTTAGATATTCAAAGTAAATTAGACTCTTATAAACATAATAATAAAGAAAATATTATGGACAAGAAAGTTATTGAAGAAATAAACAAACTAAATGAGAAATACAAAGAAATTTTAACTCATAAAGTTAAAATAACTTTAGAGAAATATAAGTTTTTGTCTTATTCAGTAAGCCCCAAATACTTACATAGACTTAAAAATAAAACAAAAATGTTGAATAAACAAAACCATATCAAAGAAATCTTTTCTCTAAGGAAAAAGAAGAATGTTTCTAGTATACCAGAAATACTAGATGGATTTAGAAATCACTTTCACAAAATTAACCATAATAACATTAACATGGAACCTAAAGATAAAATAAAGGAGTTTATAACCACAAACATGAATAAAAAGCTTAATAAACAACAGATTAAACTATTGGACAAGAGTATTTCATATACAGAAGTTATTACACAAATAAATAAGCTTAAATCAAACAAAGCACCGGGTAATGATGGTATTATACCAGAGATATATAAAATCCTTTCTAAAAGTACATATTCATTAATACATAAGGTTTTTATTTTGGCCCAAACTGAGTTAATAACCCCCCCATCTTGGCAATATACATTTATTTCGCCAATTTTAAAACCTAATAAAGATCCAACTCGATGTTCTTCATATCGGCCCATCTCATTACTTAATGTTGATTATAAAATGTTTATGAGTATTTTTGCTGATAGATTGAAGACAATCATTCCCGGCATTATAGATATTGATCAGACAGGCTTCATTGTAAATAGAAATACTTTTGATAATATAAGAAGAACTTTAACATTAATAGATTTTGCAAATAGGAAAAAGAAAGATTTAACACTTATTAGTCTTGATATAAGTTCAGCATTTGATTCAGTAAGTTGGGACTATCTGTTTACCTTAATGAAGTGCACAAACTTCTCAGATGCATTTGTAAATCTAATTGAGCATTTATACAAAGGAATGTTGGCTTATATTAAGGTAGGAACATATGTTTCACAACAAATACCCATTCTTAAAGGTACAAAACAATGATGTCCACTTTCTCCACTATTATTCACTTTAGTAATGGAGCCTTGGGCTAATTTGATCAAAAACAGTACTGACATAGAGGGTTTTGAAATAGATGAAAATACAACATCCAAAATTCAACTTTTGCAGATGATGTTCTAATTACATCAGCAGGATCTAATTCTTCTATGCAGTCTCTATTTGATAAAATGATGAATTTTAAAAGTATTTCTGGTTTAATATTCAATGAAGAAAAAACTAAAATACTACCTATATATACATGAAAAAATATTCTCATTAGTGATTTTACTAAATATGTACCCAATTCAGGTCAGATAACTTATTTAGGTATAATACTATCTAAAGATATTAAATCTATTATATATAATAATTATAATACCTGTTTTCTTAATATACAAAATCTTTTTAATACCTGGAATAATATGTTTTTTACTATGGAGGAGAGACTTACAATTATTAAAATGATAATATTCCCCAAGATTTTATACTTAATACAATCAATAATACTTCCACCAACAAAAATAATTGTCAAGAAACTGAATACACTAATGTTAAATTTCCTATGGGCACCTAATAGACCTAGGATTGCATTAAAGAAACATACTAATAGCTGGTCTCAAGGGGGTATTTCTTTTCCAGACTTTAATTTATATACTATCTCTTCTATTGTAAAAGTTATTACTTTATTAATAGATCAGTCATATGTCGCAAAATGGAAAGATTATTGGGAGCTAATTAGTATGCACTTCATGAAAATCTCCTTAACACATAAAAATATGATTGTAAATAACTCCATGTTATGGTTACTAAAGGAATTTTGTACTTCACCTATTACACCTAAACATATGGTTTGTTACCCATTAAATATTATTATTAGCTATCGTAACTTTATATTCATGCACCCTAAGTGTAGGGAATGGAATTTTATTGTATTCCCTATAATGTATACTCAGGGTATGCTTTTGTCATCTACTTCTGAAGGAACTCATTTAGCTATAGATAATGATCTAAAGTACTGGTATCAGTTGATATCTGATAATAAAGTTAAAAATCTAGATTTCTTAAAACAAGAATTTGATCTAAGAGAAACTTGCTGGTTAGAGGTTCAGACCTTTAGACAACATCTCATTAATAAAATAGATCTAATGTCTATAACAGTTAAAGAATCTATTCCAACACAGATTGATTACTTGATATTAAATTTACAACATAAAGTTTCTGATAAAGGTAAACTTTCATACATACATAAAATTATCAGACAAGAAACTTTTACAGTGTAGATTCATACTGGAATTATTTCACTTCTATTAATGGGGACCCACCAAATCAACAAGATAAACAATATATATTGGAATCTGCTTATAGAACTACGTCTTCTATTGTCTGGAGACTTTATACATGGTAATTTTACATAGATCTTTTTATACACCTTTGATGATGAATAAAATAAATAATAAAGATAATTTATGTAAGAGATGTAATGTAGAAATTAATGCTGACTGGGCTCATATGTTTTATGACTGTATAAAATTGAAAGAATACTGGAAGTCAATTAATGAATTTTTGCAGGCTCTTTTTACAGATAATTTCATTATTTCTAAATCTCTTATATTATTCAACACACCTGTACCTCAAAGTGTTAAAAGGTTAAGCTTCCCTTGTTATGGTCTATTCTAGCAGTGGCTAGGAAAATAATAACTAGAAATTGGATTTCAGATACACCTCCTTCGTTCAATGAATTTAAAAATGTTATGAATATAGTGTGCCATATGGAAATAAACACAATTAGGATAAGAACAACTAGAAAAACATCTTATTATATTGTATGGGATAATTTACAAAATTTGTTAAAAAAATTCTAATTTCAATAGCATGGTATTTTAGTTTAATTAATTGATCTGATTGTAGTGGATGTCTTTGTAAATACTTTAGTTGTTTTGTTGAATATTATAATAATACCTATTTTTAATTACTTGTATAAAATTGTTATGATATTTCTCTTATATGTTAAAACAATAAACCTGTTTTGAAAAAAAAAAAAGCATTTACATTTATTTTTCTTAGCCACATGATCCATCAGTTCTTGGTTGAATGATGTGAGGCTATCTGAAAGAGTAATTTCAGCAGGTAGACTATTCCAAGATGCTTGGAAAAGTTTTTGAAGAGACTTTTCACAAATGGTAACATGGAATGATGATCTTTCTTTTAAACAAGAAACATCTGCATTAAATTATCATTTCTAACATTCATATTGACATAAGCAAATTGCAAACATTATACATAACAAACCATATTGACATCATTTTAGTTGCAAACATTATATATCACTTATAATCTATCCAGTCATTGTCACTCAAACATTACATAGCTCATTCAAATCCTGCCTTCTTTTAAACCTCATTCTTCCTTTGCATTTGTTGTTCCTACAATTTCCATTTTTTCTATGTAATTTGCTCCTACCCTTTTCTAAAATCCCAATTCCAGTTGTTTTATTTCTGTTACTGTATTCACTTCTTCTAGTACAGTTGGTTTAGACTTTGATTTCCTTTTTCCAGTACTTGTTTTTTTGGCTGACACCATTATTAGACCTTATTATGTCCAGGCAATTCTGATTCTGTATTATAACTCAAAGAAATCATTTCCTTAGTTATACCAATTTGCTGGATTTGATAGAGTAGTCTGTAGGGAACCTTTAAAGACTGCCAACCAATTACACTCTTAGAAAATATGTTTCTAATTAATTCTCTCTTCTCCATCACACCACCATTTGCTGTCTATCTAAGGAAAAAATCTTTGGTGTCTACTTGGGGTATAAAGATACCTATGTAAACACTTCCAAAGCAAATATCCTACTATGTAAACACTTCCAAGCAAAGATCCTAAATCTTATGGACTTTGTTGCACATTTGGGAGACATACATATATCCCTCCATTGTTTTTTTTTTTGTCAGTTGCTTATCCAGTCTCACTTCCCAATCCTTCATAACCTTCTCTAATTGATTTTTATAGTTACCATGCAATATTTTATATGCTCTACTAATTATTGTTTTTTTTTTAAAGCCGCCTCTGCTCTAGATTCTACTAAAAACTCTACCAGTGTTGGTCTTTCATGAAGGATCACTCTGTTTTCTTCACTTTGCCTATACTCCAATATCAATCCTTGATAGGGAAGGCAATCTCTAGCCTGCAGTCCAAATTAATTCTTGGCCTCTTCCCATTCTATTACCTTCCCCTCTCTAATTATTTTCTGCCAATACTTTGGTTCTTTTACCAGTTTTCTCCAATAAATTCCACCCCCTCTTACCTATTGTCTGTATCCATAACTGCAGCCATCCCTATTGGCAGAATCTCCTTTCTCCATTCCTGTGTTGGCTTAGTTCTTAGAATGCATTCTGGTACTTTATGAATATAATACTCTGTATGGTCATTGTTATTCTCCTTAAGGATATGCATCCAAAACCCCAGTCCTTGTTTCTTGATCTTCCACCCTGTTTCATCATCATCATCATCCATTTCCATTTTGAATTAGAGGTTTCTGCTTGGGCTATGTATAAAAGCCTTAACTGTGTAGCTCTGAAATACCCTTCAAATCGGGTAATCACAAACCACTTTGTTCTGTTGGAAGAGTCAGCTCATCCCATTTGACTCTTGTTACTCCCCCAATAAAATCCTTAATCTCTTTATTAATTCCTATCCAGGACTTCTCCTCTGGTTGATAAAAATATGCCTGACCTGTGCATACAACTAAAGGGACTAAAACATTTTACCTACGTGAATCTTGCTATCCATATCCATAAAACAGCTCTTCCATTTTCTCAGTTTTTGTATTATCCTTTGTTTAGTCTCTTCCCACATATCCTTGGCTGCTACACCAGAATTATTTTTAATCCATACTCCAAAGTACTTCATTTTATCATGGCTCCATAAATACGGATATTGCTGAACCAATTTGTGTGTGGGTATATAATTTACAGCTATTGCCTTTGTTTGAGCTTCATTAATTTTGTATCCTGGAAAAAATATGAATCTGCCTCAGAATGTTCCACAGCAGTGAAATACCCTTTTCTGGTTGGTTGTAGTAACTTGAGAGAGGTAGTGGAATGCAGCATACCTCTCAACTGTCCAGATTTATTCCTCATATGTTTGGTCTGTTTCCCATTAAATCTGTGTTTTTCCAGCAAATCACAGGGATGATCTGAGGACTGAAGCCACTAAACAATGACATACATTTGAGTATCAGACTTCAAATTCTACAAAAACGCATTCTAAGATAAATTCTGTTATTCTATCAGCTTTCTAAGTTTATAAGAGCAATATTTAAAATGTGTCCATATTTTTGAACCCTTGTTTCCCTGTTATGTCAGGCTTTGTCCAGATTTCTTAAGTTAAGAGGTTGAGAGGTATGGAATGCAGACAGTAGGTGGACTAATGTTCAAAGGGGTCATAGTTTCATAGGAGGTTACTAGGCTAACACTCTTAGAGCCCTTGCAAGCTTAGTCATATTTATCCTGAGTTGCGCCAGTTGTCAGTGGTTAGGTGAGTGAAGTTCAAAGAGGTAAGAGTCATGGTACTTAATACCGACTGCCGCTCTCCATGAGAGATATGAGTGCTACCCATATAGTTAATTTGCGGTCACCTAATTTATCTAGGGAACATTTGAAGAGGGACAAGGAGGAGCTCTGTTTCACATTAATTGGAAGCTTGTTCCAGAGAAGTGGCAGTCTCTAGGAGATGTAGCTATCTCTCCAGTATGATCTGCTCATGTCATAGGCTAGGTTAAGATCTCTGGAGCAAGTGACCCTTGTGTAATCTTATTTATGAATGTGTAGCATTTCCATCAAAGCTGGGTTAGAGACTGCCTTGTAGGTCAAGCATGGGTCATCCCTTAACAGCCTGTAAGAGACAGAGTACAGTGACAGGACTTTCAGTCTTTCTGCATATGACTTGTTTTGTGTGCCCTACATTTTCTTGGTGAGAAACCTCTGTGATCTCTCCAACTGTCGCATGTGTCTGATGAGGCACATGCAAAAGGGAGCATTGTACTCAGTTACTGGTCTGATAAGGGCTGAATATAACGGAATTATAACATCCTTAGATCTAGATGCAATAACTTTACTTATGAAATGTGACGAATAGAAGGATTTCCTTACCACTGTGGAAACATGGTGGTGGAATTTCAGATTGCTATTAACCTGAGTACCCAGATCAATTACCACTGGGTCTGTACTTAGGGGGGTGCTGTCTATAGTGTAACTAGCAGGGAAGTCAGCTTTCCCAAAGGTAGTAATAATGCTTTTTTTTGCATTTAGCTTTAATCTGTGGCTTTAACACCATTCATTTGTCTTCATTAACCCTTTCTGTAGTATATTAACAGCATTGGGGGACTCAGTGATTGTTCCCAATTTACAATCATCAGCGAGCTTGGTCAGCAACAGGCCATCCATGTTTGCCATATACAGTCATAGAGATGGAATTATGACTTTTCTTCAAATTAATATTAAAAGAGTTTTTGTAGATTATATCTGAATTCCATACAGGAATGGAAAGAATCCTCTGGGTGGTCTATAAGCTCAGTATGCAAGTAGGTAGGAACTTGTGGTGTCCTACGTGCTCACATATCAGACTCAGGACTGGATATTACACACATAATATGGGCATTCATAGAGATAGAATGACTATAAAAAATATTAGAAGACTTTTCCAGTGAAACTTGGGTGGCCAGGATGTTATGGGACAAGATCAGCTTATTAAAATGTATATTAATTTCAGTTTATTAATTATGCTATAATATGATTTTTAAAATGCAAATATAATTTGTGTGCAGGGCTGGGAAAAATACAGCTTCATAAGCCCACAGTATTGCTGTTTTTTTACTGCATTCTTTTAGTATGTAATAAGGGAGAGAATAGTATGTGTTGCATGAAGTGAGGCATGTAGCTATACAAAAAGGAATTTGTTAGCCTGATTCCTCCAAGCTAAGAGTGCGTTGTTTCTAAAGTGGGTTTGAAACATCCAAGGTCAGAAACAAGACCCTTTGGAAGCAGGTGAATCATGAATAGGAAAGTGTTCACGTGAAGTCTAAAGCGAAAGTCACGAGGGATGAGAACATTTGTACAGTTTTCTATAGGACATAGTCATTATAACGTCATGAAATTGCATGAGCAGTTGGATAAGAAAATGTATAAAATTACAGTTTTTGTATGTAAAGTGAGAATGCTTCATCAAGAATTATGAAGACTAACTCCCAGCACTGTAAGAATAAAATTTCTGTTTGCACATCCTGAAGTGTTGTTCCTGACTAAAGGCATATAAGGTAAATTCTTAATGTTATTTATTTATGACTTTAACAATTTGGTGCCATTCTCTGGATCTGAACTTTGGTATTGCTGCAGGGCTGTTCTGGAATAGGGCCCATCACAGATTTTCTGTGAATTCCACACTGCTTTGTATGGAATAGTCAGAGACTCAAATGTGCAGCTATTCGGGCTGTGCAAACATACTAGCCTTGGCAGGGAAATAGTTTTGTAAGGGAAAAGGGTTGGTTTGTGTTTTTTTCTTTCTCTCTTTTAGACAATTTTAGCAAAATGTAGTATAAGTGCATGACTGTGTTTGTAGTATCAGTGCATGACTGTGTTTTTGTTTGACTGAGTAGTTGTAAGAGATACAAGTAATAGTGGGAGGACCCCACAGTAAATGAGTATAGTAAATTCATGTGCACATACAGTAAAGGACAAATTAACACAACAAGGCTCCTTGTGTTGAGGGCGGTACCCTCAGGCTTGAAAGGTAAGAAGTATTAGAGATGTTTTTATTCTGTCAATGTATGAATGTATGAGAGAAAGAAAAGAAAAAGTTAAAAGCTAAAAATAATGTTAAAACAACGTCATGAGCCCACCGCATGATTGGGACGTAGACTGTAAAGTTAAAACAAGTTCATGAGCCCACTGCATGATTGGGACATAGACTACATACTGTTAAAACAAATTCATGAGCCCAAAAGCATGCTGGGGCTTCAATGTGATTGTGTGAAAGTACCCTCAGAGGGTCCAAAAGAGTGGTCATTTCTGGACACAGTACCTATCCGCCCCGTTATCCCGACCACAATGCTGGAGTTGTAACTGTTGAGCTCACTCAGGGACAAAAGCAAGGGGATGCTGTGGGAAAAGGCTGATTGAAACCTCTCCTCTGTTGCTGCACGGTGACAGACTTCCTACCCCTCCCTCCCTGTATGGTGTGTGGATTACTACAGTTATTTTCTGTCTTCGGAATTGCCAGAATATAGGAGTTGTAAGGTAAGCCTAACAGTTTTATTACTGATTTATACAATAAGAAAAATGGGAGCAAAGATAAGCAAGCCAGATCAGATCCCTGAAAAGGGAACACCTGCATATTTTATGTATTTTAACTATGGGAAGGAAAGTTGTAAATATATGCATGACTGGTTTCAACTTACTAAGAATTGTGCTGGTGGGGTATTTCCATTAAATGGAACTTATGATAAGACTAAATTGTTAACAGTGAAAGGCATTTTGGAAGAAAAGAAAAGCAAAGTAAGTGGGGAACAAATGACAGCATTTTATTTTTGGTACAGTGAAGTACTTAAAAGGGAAAAGGACTCAGCATTACGAGGGTTGCAGGATGTTAATAAGAAATTTTTGCAACAAGCAAAAGAGGTTAAAAAGGCAGCACAGACCAGTAAAAAGAGATCCCTTTATCCAACTGAGAATGGACCAAAAGCAGAAACTTCTGAAGAGGATGATAATACTCCAATTGCTACTGCACCCCCACCCCCATATGCACCAGTACGGGTACCTCCTGTACAAGACTCCATTGTTTCTCAGACTCCCACCTTTCAGTCTACTGTCCATTGGACACCCAGTTCATGTGATACTGGTACATCTCAGACTGGTTCCCCTGTTCAATCTTCATCTTTTGAACAGGCATCTGTGGTCAAGGGGGGTTCTTCTTCCTATCCTTCTCAGATAGCTTCTACTTCCCCAACAGGGACATTAGTATTTTTTGACACTCCTGTATCTTACCATACACGCTCACATGGCAGAGTGCAACAAGAAGAGATTACAAACTGTGGAGGGGATTTATTGGCACCTCTCAGGGAAGTTTTGGGGGATAACAATAGGGAACTTGTTCATTGTCCTTGGACCCCTGCTGATTTATATACTATGTCTAAACATTTTCCAAATATTAGAGAAGACCCATTAAAATTCAAATGTAACAGAATGTTACAATCCTACTTTGATAGATTTAAATCAACTGCTGAGGGTAGTTACTTCAGATGAAATAAGAAAGCAGTTACTGGAAAAGGCTGAAATAACAGATTTCACTCTCATAGGAAATGCATTAATAGATAAATGAACAGGATTGTTAAACAAGTTTACAGATGTGTGTCAAGTTAGGACTGACTGTTCTAAAATACAGGCATGTAAAAAAAATAAAGGGGAAGCCCCTGCAGACTATTTGAGGTGCCTTAAAACAGTATTTGCTAGACATTCAGGAATACCAGACCCAGAAGAGTGAGCTAAGCCAGCTATTGTAGCAGCCTTTTTGCAGGGTCTGCAAGCCCCTGTACAAAATCAAATAAAGCAGGTGCTCATAGACTGGCAAGGGAAGGACTTAGAGTCTTTATTAAGTGCTGCAAATCACTGAACAGAGTATCAGGAAAAACGAAAGAAGGATACTGAGGATAAGCTGATAACTTTACAAACCAGGCAGCTGGAAAACCCAAGGGGTCGAGGTAGAAGCAGATGAAGGGGTAGAGGAATTGCTAGAGGATTTAGCAAAAGTGTTGGTCGAGGGGAACAAGGTGCAGCTGGTTGGCAACAATGAGCTGGCAGTGCCCCTCCAGCTTCATCTAATGCATCTTGCATTAATTGTGGAGAAGCAGGACATTGGAGAGAGGAGTGCCCACACAGGCACATGCAGAGAGCCCAAGATACTTGGACTGAGTGGCAACCAAATTATAGTAATGCAGTTTTTCCTCCACCACCTCCTCAGACTGGAAGGAATCAAGAAACTCCATACTGACTAGGTCAAAAAAATAATACAGAAGTGAATCTTAACCCTCTACTGTCAATAGATCAAAATGGGCCCTACGTTAAGATGAAATGGTGGACACTGGAGCTACTAGGTCAGTGCTAAAAATTACTTCAGATAATCAAATACCAGTATCAGAAAATAACATAAAGGTAGTTGGAGTAACAAATACTACAGTTACGTATCCTGTTTCCGAACCCATCCCCATTTCTTTAGGTCCGATTGAAGAAAAGCATTATTTTCTTCTGAGTACTACTGCACCAGTAAACCTACTAGGAAGAGATTTGTTATGTAAGCTGGGATTTACTATTTACTGTACCCAGAAGGGGTGTATCTAAATGTTCCAACAGAATCGTAGGGGGAAGTACTGGCAGTTTTAGCAGAAGCTGAGGAACAGCCTGCTGGAAGCATATAGGCAGATGAAGAGTTACTACAGCAGGTACCTGCCAACTTGTGGGCTAAGCATGCAAATGAAGTAGGTATACTGAAATCAGCAGAACCAGTAAAAATAAAATTAAATCCATTAAGACCTCTCCTCAGAGTTCCACAATATCCACTAAAGCCAGAAGCAGAGCAGGGAATCAGACCTATAATTCAGTCTCTAATACATCAAGAAGTAATAATACTAGCTAAAAGCCCTTGTAATACTCCTATTTTTCCAGTGAAAAAGTCAGGAAAGGATACTTATAGATTTGTCCAAGACTTAATGGCTGTAAATAATGCAGTACTACCTACTTTTTCTGTTGTTCCAAATCCAGCAACAATACTGAGTTCCATACCACCTACAGCTAATTACTTTTCTGTGATAGATTTATGTTCAGTATTCTTTTCTATACCTATTCACCCTGACAGTCAGTTTCTGTTTGTTTTCACTTATCAGGGACAGTGGTATACCTGGACACTGTTGCCACAAGGATATACCGAATCTCCTTCATTATTTTCTCAATTTTCTAAAGAAAGATTTGGAGAATGTGACATTTCCTGGTGGGTCTGTGTTACTACAATATGTAGATGATTTACTAATAGCATCAAACTCCTTTCAGCAATGTCAGCAGGATACCTTGCATCTTGTAACTACCCTTGCAGAAAAGGGACACAAAGTGCCTAAAAAACTACAATTGTGGTCATCTCGGGTACGTTATCTTGGTCATTTAATATCCCAGGGTAGCAGGCAAGTGTTACCATCCCTTATTGATGCAATATCTAAGGCCCCACATCTGACTACTCAGAGACAGCTTAGGTCTTTCCTAGGTATGACAGGATACTGTAGACAGTGGATCCCAAACTATGCAGTAATTGCCAAACCTCTGACAAATCATTTAAAGCAGGATACATCAGCGCCTCTCCTTTGGAATAGTGAAGAGGAAATCTCATTTCAGAACTTGATGCAAGCTTTAGCTACTGCCCCAGTTTTAGGGTTACCAGACTACGATAAGACTTATTTTATTTTGTCATGAAAGAAATGGATTCGCACAAGGAGTACTTGCCCAAAAACATGGGGACAACTATCATCCATTGGCTTATTACAGCACAGCACTTGATTTTGTTGCAAAAGGTTTTCTACCTTGTTTAAGGGCAGTTGTTGCTGCTGCCATTCTAGTTAATCTGGCACAGTCGTTGGTGCTTGGGAATGATCTCACAGTAGCTGTCCCTCATTCTGTATCATCTCTTTTGCTTAAAATGAAAACTCAACCACTCTCGACTGCACATCTAACTAGATATGAACTTACACTTCTTTCTGATCCATCTATTTCTCTGATTCGCTGTCCTGTTCTAAATCCTGCATCTCTGTTGCCTACTGCTGAGGATGGTGAAGAGCATGATTGTGTGTGTGTAACTAACTATTTGCTTTCTCCTAGGGAGGACTTAAAGGACACTCCTATACCCAATGCTGACATGCATCTGTTTGTGGATGGTTACTGTGGAAGAGATCAAACAGGAACGTTGATCTCAGGAATAACAATCTGCACCGAGGAAACAATATTGTTGCAACAAAGATTAGAGGGTGTTCACTCTGCTCAAATAGCTGAGCTAGTGGCTTTGCAAAAAGCCTGAGAGTTAGCCAAAGACAAGGTGGCCAATAGTTTTACAGACAGCCGTTATGCTTTCGGGGTGGTACATGACTTTGGGCAACTTTGGAGAGAGAGAGAGGATTTTTAACCTCTTCAGGAAATCAAACTAAAAATTCAGGGTACATAAAATCATTGTTAGATGCACTTTTGTTACCTAAAAAGCTGACTGTAATCAAATGTTGTGCACATCAAAAGGTGTTAAATGTTGTTACAAAAGGTAACAACTTAGCAGACCAAGCTGCTAAACAAGCAGCAATAAATTGTTGTAAACATCTTTGTATGTTGACAGCAACAAACCACAGCAGTAATGATATGTTTGACTTTGCAAAATTGTCAGCCTTTCAAGCTGAAGCATCACAGGAAGAAGTTCTGAGGTGGCTCAAGGATGGATGTAGAAAATCCTCCGATGGCATATGGCAACATCCGGACGGCCGACTGGTGGCACCTGCCTCTTTGCTACCTTACCTAGTAAGGGCATATCATCTACCAGCCCATACAGGTAAGACAGCTTTATTTAATCAAATTACCCAAAGTTGGTATGCTTCTCATGTCTCCTTTTTGATACTTCAATATGTACAAAATTGTAGTATTTGTTTGAAATATAACATAAGCAAACATGCCAACAGCAAATCTGCATGTTTACCTCCACCCTGGGGACCCTTTGTTAATATACAGCTGGATTTCATCCAGATGCCTAAGACTAATAATTTACAATTTATTTTGGCGGTAGTGTGTATGTTCTCAGCATGGGTGGAAGATTACCCATGTAGCAAAGCTGATGCAGTCACAGTTATTAAAAAATGATCTGATTATATACAGAGATTCGGTATACCCAGCATTGTTAGCAGAGACCAGGGAACTCATTTTAATAATAATCTGTTTAAAGAGTTATGTAAAGCGTTTAATACTAAGTTGAGTCTGCACTGTCCCAACCATCCCCATTCATCTAGATTAGTGGAAAGGGTAAACAGAACCCTTAAAAATAAAATTTCGAAGATTTGTGCTGAAACCCACTTAAAGTGGCCTAAAGCCCTTTCTTTAGCATTGATGGGTATGAGACCCTCACTGAATGCCACCAGGAAATTGAGTCCATATGAGATATTAATGGGGAGATCCATGGCCCTTCCAGCTCCAGCTCCAGTGGGAAATGCCGATTTAACTTTGTCAGATGATGCTATGATTTCTTATTGTAGGAGACTCCTCAAAATTTTGCAGCAATATAATCGAACAGTAAGAGCAGCGTTACCAAAGCCTCCTGACCAACCCTGTCACCAACTACAACCAGGTGATTGGGTTTACGTCAAAACTTTTCAGAGGAAAAACTGCCTGAACCCAAGGTGGAAGGGGCCTTTCCAGGTCCTACTCACCTCTGTAACAGCAGTTCGCTGTGCAGGACTGCCAACTTGGATCCATTCATCTCATTGGAAGAAGACCTGTCATGTAGGGACCCCAGATGAATCATCACAGCCAACAGAGAGAGAGAGAGAGATCGAGGTGTGACAGATAAATCATCTGCCCAGTGAGAAGGTCAACTTCAGTAGCAGTCCATGATGAATCCAGTGACAACAGGTACTTTTGCTTTGCTTCTGCTGCTGTTCTATAAACTGGTCAAGAGAAAACAGTTTCTTGCTGATCCTTTGGCAATATGCCAAAAATATAAACAAAACAAACTGCTGGATATGTTTGCATATACCTCATCATTCCAAGGTAGGAATTCCCATGATTCCCATCCCTGTATCGCAGGTGTTATTTGAAAAGGACCTTAATGACATCAGCTTAACCTGGCGTAATGTAACTGATTTTTCAAAGGTCGTGTCTCTTCAACTTGCAAACACACAGCATGGAGACACATGTTATGCCAGAAATGGGACTGCACCAGTAGGAAAAAGCAAATATAATGACACCAGGCATGAAAGTTTGTTAGACTCTTTGCACTTAAAAAGCTATGACTGGGGGCATGGCATGGGCATGATAAGGGACCGTTACTACATCTGTGGTAATCCTGGATACCTACAGACTGGTCTGGATGTTGCTTTGTTGGCTATATTACTCCTGCTATTCAACATTTCAAACACCCACCAGCAGGTAGACTGAGAAATAAGCAATCCACTGGACTGAGCAAGTATTTTCAATTTTTAATCCTGGTTATGGAGTGCAAAGGGCAATGCTTGAAATCACCATACTTGCCCAAATTTTACAGGAGGTGGCCAACAAAACTTCACATCATATCAGGATGGCAAATTGAGAAATGACTGAAATGCAAACTGTGGTGTGAAAGAAGGCATATAACAAGGGGAGGGGACTTCTGAGAAAATAGAGCCATATATGGGCCATAGATGTAAGAAAGGAGTGATAAGGTGTTAAGCATAGAGGGAAGGAAAATGATGGCTTAATGTGCGCAATAAGTTGTAAAATCTGAGTTAGTGCTTAGGAAATGGCTGCCAGTAGTAGGCATGGCTCTCATCTTGTTTGCTCAAGAATGAGGGACAAAGCTAAAATAAAGGTCTTAAACCAGAGAAAATGGTTAAATATTACTCTGATTAATTCACTTAAAAAGTTAATAAACAGCAGGTTTTGCATCAACATGCATTTTCTGAAGAATAATAAGAATGAAGTGGTAATATCTGCTGTTATTGATTGACTGCAATCTTCAGTGATTTACCAGAAAACCAAAAATGTTATGAGGGGCTGGGCAAAAATAGGAAACAAAATCATGAATGTTGTGTAAAATCAGGCACAGTTGAGAGGTATGGTAGCACGCTATCTGAATCGCACAGGGCTGGGACTGGACATAGTAATAGATGGTATAGTCAGTATAAGAGGCCTGGAAATGGACATGGTGCAGAGCTATAAGTACAGGGAGAAGGATGGGAGTAGGTGGGGTGTGGGAGTGAGGGAAGGAATTAGAGGGGGACACTTTACTAGTGACTTGAAATGTACACAGCCTTCCAGAGAGAAAGACATGGTAGCACTACTCCCAGAAACAAAGCTATAAGTCACTATGAAATTAACATCCAAAGAATTCCCTGAAGCAGATCATAAACCAGAAGATGGAATAAAAAGGATGGTAATCCTGTTTAAAAAAGGTTTAGGAAGCATCAAAGAATAAGTTATGAAAAGTAGAAAAAGGGTTAATTAAAAGGGACGAGCATAGTAAAATTAATGTAAGATGGGGTAAGTTTATGTATCTAATGGGATGACTTGGAAGTTACCACTACTTCTTTGATTGCGGGGATGGTATGAGAACAGGACATATTTTGAAGTTATAGGAGTAACTGTAATTTTACCCTCAATCCTTTGAGATGCCATTTGTATGGGAAACAGAAACGTTATCGAAGGAAGAGAAATTGAGGAGGTACATAGATCATACCTGAGGCAATGTTACAATTGCCTCATGTACACAGACAACCCCCTCCTCCTCCCAACCAACACAAACATATGTGAGAGATGCAGCTACACAGCCAAACTGGAGGCAAAGCTCTCCCAACCCACGACTGGATCAACCAGTCACAAGGAGAAGGGCAACATTAGCACCACATTACCAGACTCACATAGACCAACCATAGCTGCACCAGAAAACAACTCTCAGAAACACGCAAAAACATACTCGGAGGCTCTAAATAAGAACCTGCCTAAACAACAGAGACCTCCTAAGCATACACCCAAGCAACCCCCACCCCACAACAGAAACCAGGTAACACATACGTCACAACGTCAGTGTGTCAAGCAAAAACAGCCCCTAAGGCTAAATAACACACCTAACACACTAGTAATCTGTGATTCTATCATCAGGCACACAGACGTCCCACTAACTAGACTGAACAAGGAGAAGGTTACCGTAAGCTGCCTGTCGGGTGCCAGAATCCGCCACATAGCAGATGCACTCACGTCACTCCACAACAAGTACAAATATGACTCTGTCATTGTACATGTTGGTGTAAATGACCTGAGACGTACCTCCCTGGACTACATGAAAAGAGACATGGAGGAGCTCTCTGACCATGTAGCCCAGGCTGGTATGACTCTGACTCTAAGTAGCATCCTGCTCTCACCCAAAATGATGCCAGCATATGAAGAAAAAATTATCAGTTTCAACAATTGCTTAAACTACTGGTGTCATTCAAAGGGAATCCAGTACTTGTCAGCCTGGGACGACATGCTTGACAAGCCACATTGCTTCATCAGAGACGGCTTGCATCTGTCGCCCCTGGGCTTTTGAATTCTGGCCAAGACTCTTGCCGCCCCAATACTGACTTTTTTGGGCAAGGCTCAAAAGACAAACCCGCCTCCATAAACAACAATAATAAACAAAAACTGAGGGTAATGCTGCTCAATGCCAGAAGTCTAAACCTCAAAATGCCCGCACTCAAGGCTCTCCTTAGTATGGAAGAAATCGACGTATGTGCAGTGACAGAAACCTGGTTCAAGGCTCCAGAGAGCACCCCAGCACTACCAGGCTATAGCTCCCACCATACCTTTAGGTACCAAAACCAGGACCGGAACACAAAAGGAGGGGGTGTGTCCATATTCATCAAGAATACCCACACCTCCAGGTTAGTAGCACAGCACGCGGAATCTGAGATCATCCAAGTGCAATTGACAGCGGGTAAATTGACTGTTTAATTTATAGCTTGCTACAGATCTCCCACCTTGTCTCAGGACCCTCACGCAGCATTCCTGAGAACATTAGAAAGTATGAAGATTCTACCCAACACCATGCTACTGGGTGACTTCAACTATCCTAACATTGACTGGGAAAACTACTCAAGCTCAAACGCCCTAGCCCAATGCTTCCTTGAGTTTATAAACTCAAACGCCCTTGAACATCTGGTCACCACTCCCACAAGAGGTGACAACATACTGGACCTGGTCATCACCAACATGGGGAACCTATGTTCCACACCTGAGGTAAACTCGTCATTGGTAAGATCAGATCACAAACTAATCACACTGGACATCCACATCCCGGCCCCCCCAGTCAAGGAAATCAAGGTAAAAAGCTTCTCTAAAGCCAACTTCACATTCCTCAAGACTGAGGTGGGAAGTTTCAAAGCTCCCAATCAAATGGAAAATGATGACCCATCGGCAGAATACTTTACAAGTGCATTCTATGAACACCTTCAAGAATGCATGGACCAAGCCATCCCAAGTAAAACCAAGACCAACTCCTCAAAAAAGAGGAAGCCAGTCTGGTGGACCCTGGCCATAAATAAACTTTACAATAGAAGGAGGAAACTCCTGCAAGATAGAACAAAATCCCAAAATAAGAAGGCATCTCTGATTAACATCAGTAAAAAACTGCGCTCCCTCATTAAATCATCCAAGGCCAACTTCGAAGGAAAAATAGCCAATGACTCTAATGATAACCACAAGGCCTTCTTTAACTATGTCAAGAGTCTAGGGGCAAACTTTCAGATATGGTCTGAGTTAGTGCATAATGGCCATAAATACACTGAACCAACCGACATTGCCAACATCCTGGCTGACAAGTTCAGTGCAAACGTCACCCTCCTCTCCACCAAAGGGGCTAGCACCCATCCCAGAAGAATGTGGTACTCCAGATATCTCAGACACACAAGTAAAGACAGCCCTTGCAAAGGCCAAAAACACAGCATCAATGGGACCAGATGCTATCCCAGGTTGTGTCTTACACGAGCTTCAAAATGAACTAACCCCCCATCTCAAATCACTATTCAAACTCAGCCTCTCTACAGGCTATGTACCCAAAGAATGGTGCACAGCAACAGTTGTACCACTCCACAAAGGTGGTGCCACAACTGACCGTGGGAACTATGGCCCTATAAGCTTGACTAGCTTGGTCTGCAAAGCCATGGAACGCATTATCACGGAGCTCATTAACAGGGACATTGGGAACCTCCAGACACTGGACCCCACCCAGTTCGGCTTTGTTAAAGGCAGATCTTGCCTCCTGAACTTGGTCAACTTCTTCAAAACAGTCACCAAGGCCATAGATGAAGGGAAGGTGGTCCATACAGCATATCTAGACCTCGCTAAGACATTCGAAACCATCCCACACTCAGGAATCATAGACAAACTCACCAGCTTAAATATCAACCCCCATGTCACGAGATGGGTTGCCAATTATCTCTCAGACAGGACCCACATGGTAAGAGTGGCAGGCGCCATGTCTGACTCTAAACCAGTCACAAGTGGAGTCCCACAGGGCTCAGTCCTGGGACCCCTCCTGTTCGGTATATATTTCTCTGAAGTACAGGCAAAGGGGGAGGGACTGTGGCTAACCAAGTTCGCTGATGACTGTAAATTGGGTGCAATAATTGACTCTCCAGCTGACACAGACATCCTGCAAAAGGGTCTCACAGAGACAAACACCTGGTGTCAAAGTCACGGCCTCAAGCTAAATGCCAAAAAATTCATAGTAATCCCATTTGGGAAAAACAAAGTACCTACAAACTACCACATAGATGGGAATCCACTAAGTACAGAAGAAGTAATTAGGGACCTGGGTACCCAAGTAGATAGCATGCTCTCCTTTGATAACCACATAGCCAAAATGGTCTGGAAATCCTTCTATGTGGCACACCTGATCACAAAGGGTTTCTCATCCAGATCCAAGGAGGTGATTGTGCCCCTTTACTCCTCACTCATTAGGCCCATAATAGAGTACAATGCCCCATTTGGGATGTACCTCACTAGACACCTGCAACAACTAGAAAGACCACAGAAGTACCTCACTAAAAGGATTAAGGGCCTTAAACAATTACCCTATGAAGCACGACTAAAAAAGCTCCAGCTCTTCTCAGTCGCTTACCGTCTGCTCAGAGGTGACCTAAGCCTCACCTATAGGGCCATGTCAAACCCTGAACTAATGGACATGCTTCACCTCAAAAAAATGAGATCCCTCAGAACCACTCGTTCTAGTGACTTGAACCTATGTACAACAATAAACAGGACTTGCTGAAGGGATAGATTCCTGTCCCAGCGACTCCCCTCACTCTGGAATAGAATCCCAATCCATATTCGACAGAGCTCCTCTCTGACCTTCTTCAAGAGAAATCTTGATGAGTGGATGGGTAATCGTAAGTTCTACCCTGGGATCACTTCAGGAGCCCTGTTGACAGAGGCCCAGGTTACTAATCTAATGGGGAGGTGAAAGCCATCACTCTGTGGCTAGGCTTATAAATGCCCATGGGTAGATAGCCTAGTACTTACCTATGAACCTATGAACCTATACCTCTCAACTTGGAAATATCAAAAATCTGGACAAAGGCCCATGAAAAATAGCTACAAATCTGTGTGCTGATAACATAAAATTTGCATACATAATTATGTAATCCCACCCATTCTGATGGAATTGTGAGATACCAACTTTCAAACACAAACTGAACAATAGACAACAAAAATATGGCCCCAGACCCTGTAGGAAATGATAACTATTTTTTTGAAATGTGTAGCAGTAATGTTCACTCGGAAGGGAAAAGATGATAAACCTTAGGATTTTGTTTTTGGTGACTTGCAGTATGTGGGTTTTGTGGTAAAAGTAGGGCATTTAATGGTAGGCAATATTCTAATCTTAGCAAAAGAATATTATAGTTTGCTAGGCCCTCCTAAAGTCATTCTCCATGGCCTACTGATCAGTGGTGTAGCTAGAGTTTGTGCCGCTTGGGGCTGTCTTTGAGTTTGCCGCCCTTCTGCCTCACAAAATCATGGTCAAATGGGGCCCCCCATACAAAGCTGCCCCCCTGCAGCCATTCCAATTTCCCATTACTTGGCTATTTCTCCCCATTTATCATAAGCACTGTAATGTGCATACTGCTTTACTTCTACAATGATTATTTGGATTTCGTTTAAAACTTTTATTTTACATTTTATAGCACAAGCACTAAAAGACATCTGCTAAACAAAGCAATATGGTCTCACAATGAAAATAAACTTAGCATTAAAACTTCTCTGCCCTTGAAACTCACATTCATTGAAACAACATTGAAACCCTCATTCAAAGAAAATACATCTGGCCAGTGGCAATAAAGATTACCTTTGGGGTGTTTTCAAATCATAGGCCCCTTGCACATGAAGCATACATGTGTTCTTTGATATACCTTCCTGATTGTATTAAATTATATTCCTTGTATAATACAGCAAATTCTTTAGAGCACATTTTAAATTTATTGTTTTGAACATTTTTCCAGTAAGTAATGAAACAAAATGCATGAACCAATAATGACAAAACTGCTTAATTCAGAACATTTCCATCATAAAGTCGACTCAAACGTCTACAATCCAACCGTATCAGTAAATATGCACAATCTCTGCAGAAGTAAAATTCATCTAAATAATTCCACATTAAAGAGATCAAAACTAATGAAGCGGCTGCTGCTAGCAAACAACTTTATATTTTATTGTTTCATCTACAAATAAAGTGCCTGTTGCCCTTAAGGAATAAATTGCCTATGTTGCATAAAAAATGATAAGTTAGCAATATTGCAATAGGGAATGGATGGCAAACTGATAACAGGTTCATAGTTACTAGGTATCTCTGCCAAACAGGGAATTCTCAGGACTGCAGGATCCACCCCATTTAAAAATGCAGCACAGTACAGTATCAGCAATCCATCTACATACTGTGGGAGGAGAACCCATAACCTTCTATATCCAACACAAGCATTCTACCTATTGTGCTAAATATAACGCAATCAGGGTTAACATAAACAGCACTAAAATTCTCTGCCCGAAGAACTATGCAGCATAAGAAATCTGGAAAAAGCCAAAATTTATTTGGGGGAGGGCAAAGGCCCAAAACTAGGGACACATTTTAAACATTGCTATAATCTTAGAAAAGTTGCTAGAATAACATGTTTTGTGCTACCATGCATTTCCTGAAAAACAGGAAGACTGAAACTAAAATGGCTATCATTATTTAGTGAATTCAGTTCTCACTGATTTGCCAGAAAACCACAAATTTTAAGAGGACCATATATCTTGTAAAACTTTGGATAGTTGAGAGCTATTGACTTAACTCCTTGAATCACAAGTGGTGGTGGTATAGGTAGAGAATTTAGGCTCTTGCTTCTTGTACCTAAGGTACAGGAGTTGAGTTTGAGTAACCCTAACCACCAGTTATAACTTACTGGGGCATTTTAGATACACACACACACACACACACACACACACACACACACACACACACACACATGCACAGACGCACACACACAGAAGTCTGCTTAAATAAAATGCGCACACACACACACACACACACACACACACACACACACACACACATATACACACGCAAGTCTGCTTAAATAAAATACACACGCACACGTCTGCTTAAATAAAATACACACACAAGTCTGCTTAAATAAAATAAATACATATACAATAAAATAGATGTTTAAATAAAATACACACACAATAGAACAAATACGAAGAATGGAGTGGTCAGAATTAACTGCTAACACATATGAAGAGTGGAGCGGCCAGAATTAACAAACTACTGTCTGCTTAGCTGGGCCTGTTAGCAGTGGGTATTAGAATTCTTTTTTTCTTTTTTTCTTACCTGGGAGCCCATTTCTCATCCTGACCTGCGGCATTTGGGTGGGTGCTGGGGGATTGAAACTTAAATTTGCACAGCTGCCATTGCTGCTATATTCCCTCTAAAACAGTTCAAAATCTGACTTGAGTCCAATGAAGCTGATGTCATCATGCATGCCCCTGTAGGCTGGTGATGAGAAGTGACATCAGCCATAAATTTGAAGTTTAAACACACACAAAAAAAAATATGCCAAAAAAATTGAGAATTAAACGGGCCACTCGGGAATTCATGGTGCCCCATTATTTTGCCCTCAAAACTGGTAAATAAAGAGGAATTCGGTACAGTTGAGAGGTACGAATAGATGTGTGGGGTGAATAGAACACAGAAAAGAGAAAATATGTATTGACTAGGAACTGTCTGATACCAGCTAATAAGCTGAGTTAGTAAGGGTGGGACAGTGTAGAATACATTAGAGAAGAAGTGAGAATAGACCATTGTATATTCCATCACTCACTGTGGTGATTAGAATATATATGGAGGAGTAGAAAGGGGGGTGCAGATAGAGTGTGGTGAGTTAGATGTTGCATAAGGGTGACAGAAAATCTAGGTTAAGAGAGATAGTGGATCAAGTTTTATATAGCAATATTCATGTTAAGGAGAAGCTAGACTTTAATTAGTGGGTTGGAGTTGAGGCTGTAATAAGAGGATCTGATGAGACATGGACATCAGATGAGACAACAGGAAGAGGATAATTTCATAGATTAGACAATAGTCTATGCCTGGCATGGAGGAATGTATGATAGGGAATAGTCAGTAAGAGTGGGAGAAAGGACCGAAGAAATGGGCACATTTCTGGAAGTAGAGTCAGCTATCATGAATGAAGTGGGGGTTGAAAGTAGTTATTGATAACTGTTGGTGGATGCTGGAGATTAGAATGGGCAACTATCAGGCTTGAAGGATCAACAAAAGGGAAAGAGAAATGACACTGAAGGATTTATGAGAGGAAAGCAGTCCACTTACTTGGGATGACGACGGAATCTGAGAAAGATTTCAGGAGTTCTATGAGGAATTATGCAATGCAGGTATGTGTAAATAAACTACAGTATATAAATGAACAGAGGAAGTCAACAAGAGGAAGGTGGTCATAGTGGTTGATTATAATATTATGAAGGCTAAGATAAGGATGCAATATGATAAGGAGAGCATGTGAGAGAGGTTTTGATGAAGAACACAGTCCTATAGGAGAAGGAAAGGGAAGTGTCCCTGTCAGTGGGGAAAAAAAACATGTGGTGGTCCTCCCAAATGATGGAAGGGATTTGAGGAAACTAAAGAGTTATAGGCAGATTTCTCTAATCAGTACTGATGTGAACTTTATGGCAAAGACATTGTCCAAAAGCTCAGACCAGACCTTTGTAAGCATGGTGGAGTGGGGACAGAAAGTGCTTATAAGGAGGACACATACTGTGGATGACTGATCGACTTTGAAATATTTCATGAAAAGGCAGAAGTATGAAAAAGTGCATGAAACAAGATGGATCCTGTTCAATATAAGAAAGAAGCCATTGATGCAGTGGATTGTGACATTTGCATGTAGTTTTGAATTGGTGAGGTTTAGGGAAGGATTTCTGATGTAAGTAGCTGCAGTGTACAGGGCACTACATATTAAAATATGGTTAAAGAGGGATGACAAATGCAGTATTGATGCAGAGGATTACAAGGCAAGGATACCCACTGTCATCCACAGTCTTTATACTTATGATGGAGGGAGATGGTAGTAAAGGAGTTGAGGAAATAGCTACAGAAGGGCAGGGGAAATAGAATTTCTGGGATATTACAGAGAAGGTGAAACACATACCAGTAGAGAACCCCTCTAAAAATACAACAGACTGATCTAAGTAAAGCACAGAAGATGGTTAAGTAAATCATACATGGAAAGAAAATGAAAACTACAATATTATTAGGCAAAAGCAATGTAGTTAAAAATGATGATGCCCACATTATTGTACATTGTATAGCTCTTATCATTTCTCAGAGAGATCTAAGGTTAGAGGCCCTGCAAAGGAAGATAGAAGTGGAGTCTTTGAGAGAAAGGAATACAAATTACGAGAAGCAATCTAGTTGTCAGAAAAAAAAGTTGGTCAATCAGGTTTACAGCATTTCCTATGTTACAACTTGACCATTAATAATATTTAATAAATCTGAGCATGGATGAGAGGGGAAATATGGAGAACTGGATAAGATAGCTCAGGAACACTCTGTGTATGAATGTGAAGAAGATGATGGAGAAACTTCTGAAGATAAGTATGTAATAGAGAACGAGCAGAAAAGTGACATGGCGGGCAGGAAATGGTATGGAACAGGTGGGAGGCAATGGTCAGGAATGATGGGGTGCAGTTAGTAAGTCACGGTAGGAAATGAGAGGTGATTATTAATGAATGTGATGTGATATGATAATGTAGAAAGAAAGGCCTGTTAAAGGCAGAATGGCAGAACTCTTTGGATTTAAGGCAGGTGTGGTAGGAAGTGAAAGGGGAAAGGATGGGTTGTCAAGAGAAATGTGTGGAAGTAGTCAAAAAAGGAGGTTCTTATCTATACAGCTGTATTGTAAAGAAGACCGGCCATGAGGAAGGAACCAGATAGCAAGATGTATCCAGGTATCCTGAAGATTTTTATTTTATATGAGTTAACCATGTGAGAAGATGTGGGAATCATATGTGAATTCCAGGCCATGAAATAAAATTTGTGATTATGAGTTAAGGAAATCTCACAGGTGGTTTCCTACACCATGTAAGTTATAGAGTAGCAGTAAAAAGGATGATAAATGCAGGCAACCTTAAAGGAAAAATAGTGGGATGAATGATATATGATTAAGAAATGTCAGTGGACAAAGAGACAGTGGTAGAAGGTGATGAAGAAATGGGTTATAATTTTAGGAAATCAGCAATATCTTTATAGAAACTCAGAATATGGGGAACAAAAAGGAAAGAGTGGCAAGGGTAGGATTAGTACTAGCAGGGAATGTCAAGAATTTGGCGGCAAGGACTGAAGAATTTGAAATAGAGTGGAAGGGAATCTTTGACCTTGAAGTAAGCAAATACAGAGTTGAGAGTATTAGTAGTAGTTAAAAGATGGAAGTAAGAGGGGGAGGTTGGGGGAGAGGAAAACAGTTTTATACTTGCATCTCATACAGGTAAAAAAAAGTTACCAAGCACAAGCTGACTGGAACTCTGTGGAGTTAAGACTTATGGGGGCTCACTGGAGCCACATTACCAGTGAATACATTTTGGAAGGAGGGAAAGTAGTGTAGCAAAAGAGAGTCAAACAGCACAGTAAGACTTACAATGCAGAATATCGTCCCTTTTAGGGGCTATGAGGGAATATGTTTTGAGTGTTTCAGTGTCATGTGAATGCTGTATGAGAAATGTATTAGTAAGACACTGTCAGGGTGGTGAAGATACAAGTGGGATAGACAAGATAATGGGGTACCTTTTTCTATTAGAATTATAATCATAGTTTTAGTGGGTGGGAGTGATAAGATCAAAGACTTCTGAGAGGGGTCTGGACCATTCAAAAAAAATAATGGTAAGGGTTATGGAAAATCTGAGATCTGAGTCAGATCCCATCCATCACTAGGTGCCATGGACAGTCAACTAGGGCCAGCTGACTGGGGGATTGCCATAACATTTAATAAAACAATTAAAAAAATGACATTTCTTCTGTGCAATTTCCTCTTTAAGAATACACTCTGTGTGTGTCTTTAGTACAATTCACAGACAGTGGATTTAAATGTTGGAACTTCCTTCTTCTTTTGCATGGATTTAAACATGGAGCACTTGCTGTAGCTGCTACAGACCTTACTGCCGAGAGAGAAATGAGCCAGAACCACTCCTTTGGTAAGTGTGTGCGTAAAATACCCCACTTAGGGCTGGCAGCTTAGTTGATTAACATGCTCAGACTCAAACCCTGTACCTTGGTTATAAGAAATAAGACCATGAATTTTCTGTAGCAACTACCAGACTCCTCATATAAACATCTGGGTGCGTTTTCAAGAAATTGTGAGTTTCAGTGCATTTTCAAGGAATTGTGAGTTTCAAGGGAAGAGGCATTTACTGTTGCAACTCCAGAGACTTGATACCACACACTTTAGTTTTGTTAGGAGGTAATCATGCCTGTTAAATTTGGTCAACTTCTTTGAGACAGTGACCAAGGCCATAGACGAGGGGAAGATGGTGCACACCTTCTACCCTGACCTGGCCAAAGTTTTCGATACTATTCCCCACTCAGGTATAATAGATAAGTTCTCAAAACTAGGAACCAATCCATATGTTATCAGATAGGTAGCAAACTGGCTCACTGATAGAACCCACCTAGTCAAAATAGGGGAAGCCACCTCAAGTAATAGACCCATAAAAGCAGTGTAGCCCAGGGATTGGTCTTGGTGCCTCTGCTGTTTGGGATATACTTCTTGGAAGTGCAGGCCAAATCTAGTGGGCCATGGCTGACTAAGTCTGCAGGTGACTGCAAGCTGGGTGCTGTCATCAATTCCCCTAGTGATGTGAACATCCTCCAAGGGGTCTCACACAAACAAATGACTGGTACCAGAAACATGGCCTCAAACTGAATGTCAAAAAAATGCATCTCATCCCTTTTGGGGAGAGTGATGTCCCCACAAATTATCACATTGATAATAAGGTACTAAGCAATCAATCAGTCATGAGGGACTTGGGCATCCAGGTTGACATCAAACTGACTTTTGACCACCATATTGCCTCTGTTGTATGGAAAGTTTTCTACATGGCCCACCTCATTAGCAAGGGTATCTCATCCAGGGACAAGGTGGTCATAACATGCCTGTATTCTTCCTTTGTAAGACCCATTATTGAGTACAATGCCCTTTCAACGTGTACCTCACAAAGCACATGCAGCAGCTGGAGAGACCACAGAGGTTCCTCACCAGGAGAATCCAAGGCCTCAGACATCTACCCTGCACAGATAGGTTAAACGTCCTGTCACTCTACTCAGTCTCCTACAGACTCCTCAGAGGTGACCTCTATCTGGCATACAAAGCAATCTCAGACCCCACACTGATGGGGCTGCTGCATATCTACAAGTCAGTCTCCACTCGAGTAACCCATACGCGTGACCTCAACCTGGTCTGTGACATCAATAGGACATGGTGGTGGGACAGATTTGTATCCCAGAGACTTTTCCTTTTGTGGAATAGACTGCCTCTCCACATAAAGCAGAGTACCTCATTAAACCTTTTTAAGTGCAACCTGGATAACTGGAGGTGAAACAGGAAATACACCCCTCGGATTCCACCTGTATCCCTGCTGGACAGTGGCATAGGGTGCTGACTTGTTGGAACATGGGCTAAATTCTTGGCTAGGCTTCTAAGGGCCTCAGGGCCAACAACCTAGTAACTTCCAATGGTCCTGTGCTCATGCTAAGTCTGTTTTCAATGTGCAACTGTTTTGTTTAGAAAATGGCTGTCAGTGTGTATGCTATAGAATGCAAGATCAGTGTGTTAATAGGACAGCAGGCAGCATGCTTGTCTTTAATGTTGAAGGTTGTGTGTTCTCCTCCCACACCATACAGATGGATTGTTAATACTGCAGTGCACTTCGAGGGGTGGGGGTGCTTTGCATTCCTGAGTGTGTCCTCCTTTGGCTGAGATGCCTAGTAACTATGAACCTGTTGTTGATTTGCTAGCCATTCCCCACTGCTATATTACCAGCTTACCATTTTTTAATGTAACGTGCAATTTTGGTGCATGGTTGAATTGTCCTGAAATGGGTAGTTTTGTCATTGGGTCATATGGTTTGTTTCATTGCTTATTGGAAAAATGTTCAAAACTACAAATATAAAACACACTCTAACAAACAGTGTTTTGTTACACAAAGAATGTAATTTAATACAATCAGGAAGGTGACTCAAAGAACACATGCATGTATGTGTGGTCTGAAAAATGTGTGCATGGAGCCTATGGTCTGAAAACAACCCAAAGGAAAACTTAGTCCGCCACTGACCAGGTGCATTTTCTTTAAATGTGGGTTTCAATGCCATTTCAATCAATATGAGTTTCAAGGGCAGTGAAGCTTATTGCTCATGCTAAGTCTGTTTTCAGTATGGGACTGTATTATTTTGTTTAGCAAATGTTATCTATGTTTGTGCTATAAAATGTGAAATAAAACCTTTAAATATCTGTAATTATTATTGTAGAATAAAGGAGAAAATAGAATGCATACATTAACAGGTTTGAACAATGTTTATGGTAACTGAGGAGAAATAGCTAAGCAATGGAACAGTGGAATGGCTGCAGGGGAGCGGGCAATCATTACCCTGCCTAAGGACCCATTTGACCATGATCCGGCTCTGTCTGAGATACTATATAAGGAATAAAGGAAGGACCTTTTGGTTTGTTCATGTAGAGGATTGAAGAATTGTCATGCTTTCATCAGATTTACAGTGTAAAGTAACTTTTACACCAGTTATCCTTATACGTAGCGTAAATGCATAAGCATGGATTCGAGATATTCAGATTCGCTCTCATGCACTTTCGCTATTTTGAAGTTTCGCCTTTATGATCTCGGGATACTGAAATTTGAGATTTCAGTATTTCGAGATTATAAAGGGGAACTATATATATATATATATATATATATATATATATATATATATATATATATATATATATATATATATATATGGGTCTAGTGCAGAACAACAAAACCTCACAACACTGAAGACCAAAACACCGAGACCAAAACAACAAAACCCCACAACATCGTAAACCACATAAGTATAACACACACAAAAAACATACACAAATTCATACACAACTGCCCTGAACTACAAACCACACCACCCTACACTACAAATAGGCAGGGGGGCAAGCCCCCCTGCACCCCCCACACCCCCCCTACTTTAATATTCTAACTCTGAGATCGCACAGACACACAAGGCAAACTCACATCCACACAGTACAGTCCCTCACACACACACACACACACACCACAGTCACAGCGCACACTTACACACAGCACTACCCATCACAAATACACTTACACATGCATACTCAATCACAGCGGAGCAACAAAAGCACTAAATCAAAATCCCATAATACCAGGATTTTGAATTTTGCGCTTTTTGGTGTTCTGCAGTTTCGTTGTTTTGGTCTCCTTCAAAACACTTTCGATGTTCTGGTCTTTCGGTGTTTTGAAGGAGACCCATATAAATAAATATATATATATATATATATATATATATATATATATATATATATATATATATATATATATATATATATATATATTTAGTTTAGTTTTTATGTGTTACTTTGTTTGGGTTACATTAACTGGATTACTTGTTTGAATTTTTATTTTCTGATGCTATGTTTAATAAAAAGCATAATAAATAAAGGAATCAGGCCTAATGTATTGCTGACCTTATTAAATAGTCCACCAGTGATTTCAAAGATGTAAATCTACAAAACCAAAGATAAAAATACCTTGTGTACTGAAACAAGCTGCTGTTGTTGTTGACCTTTACTGCATCTTTTCTTCTTGGGCTACTATGTGACAGCACCATGCCATGTATATAATTTATGAAGTAGAACTTTCCTCTCCAAAAAAGATTTCCAACTGTATACCCTCTCCATCCTTTAACAAGAAGAACATGCTGCCCCATTGTTATATACTCTGTAGGTAATTAGCAAAATTATTTAGAAGATAAAATTATAGCATCAAAACTAATCACAACAAAGAAATGTGTTATGTTCTAGTAGTCAAGCAAGCCTTCCTCTCAAACAATTTGTTGTGCAAAGTAATTAATATTTCTAACTAGGGACTTCTATAATTCATCCCTTTGTACTACAAATAGTTGTGATCTATTTAACATTAGTCATACGCCTTATGTCATTATTTGTTACTATTCAAATAAATAATAACTGGAATTGTGATCATAACAAACTATCTGGCTTTTCTTTTGTAAGGAACAAAACCGCTTCATTATGAGATATTTATTGCTGACACTGGCTTTCTTAATACATATTTTGTTCTGATATCTAATATCTTAATAATTTTAATACTTATTTTGCGTTGATATCTTCAGGACCTTCAACACTTTCATTAATCAGTCACCCATGTCATTAACCATGAGCTAAAATCTTATTGTTTTCATTTGGGAATGGAATCACAGCATGGATGCCTTGTCAGGCTGGTGATTTTCATTTCTCAGAAGTATAAATGTCCCAAGAAAGGCATGGTACAAAAGCAAGGGGCTTGGTATACACTAATGCTTAGTGTCTGCCTACCATAGTTTTATCTTATTCTCAGGCTGGGGACCTCTGGTCTGTAACTGAAGCTATTTTCCACTAACTGCTAATGTCATACTTAATGCTTTACTGCCCTGCCAAATTTCTGATAACTAAATGTGTTTTTTAACCAAAGCCATCAGGATCAGTAGTAGAAACCCAGCTACTGGATCTCCGTGATGTTCATGTATAAGGCCAGACCACTGCTATAGAGGTTTGTTGCTTATTATGCTGCCAACTACCTGGGTCTGGTTAGCATCACCTGCACCCAAGGACCAGCCAGAATGAGGGACAGATTAGATGCAGCTTACGTCTGTCACTTTAGGGTGAGTATTTGTATGAAAATCTATAGATCCTGGTGGACACCAGGATGCTGTGCCATTTTGCTCAGACATGTCCATTCATGTTCACCAGATCTTGACAATACTTAAGTAGGCTGAGCAGGATTAGAACCACCAACATAAATCAACAGACTGCTTGGGTACATAGCAAGTCAGGGGTTGGCTTGGATTTTGAAATAAAAGGTAAACCTCTTAGAATTCCCCAGCATGGCACATTAATCAGATGACTGTCACTGTATAAATGATATAACAGAACTTAGGGGAACATCTGTGGTGTCTTATACTAGGCTATACTGCTGAGAGTCAAAGCTACAATGGCAAAAAGACAGTCACAGTGATCTGTTTGTTAAAGTAGTGTATTTATCTATACTGCAACAAAGGTATACATATTTTATTAGCAGAATAGGCAGTAAAGTCCCTATCTCATACACTGTAAGCCACGTTGACTGTATATTACAAATATGACTTAATTCTTTATTATCAGAGTACTTTCTGAGTACATTTCAGGGTCATGAAGGTTGAGCTTATGCCAATCCTCATTGGATACAAGGCAAAGGAACTACTGTGAAGAAGTTGCCAGCCATCACAGGGCTCATACACATGCATGTGCATGTGCACACACACACACACACACACACACACACACACACACACACACACACACACACACACACACATGACATGCGCACCTACTGGAAGTTTTGGACATACAGCAATTTACCTATGGCAGATCTTTGTGATGTGGAAGGAAATTACTGCATCCTGCAAAAATCCACATGGACACAGGAAAAATGTAAAGACCATACTCAGAATGTACCTTAAGCTGACAACTGATCTGTAGAATGAAGTACTTTGAGGCAACAATGCTAACCTCTGACCCACTATTATCATATGATACCTTTATGTTTCTCATTTGTTTAAATATACTTGTTTTCAAATGTACACATCATTCTGATTTTACATCCTCAGCATACAGAAAGATTTACCTCCTTGTGTCTTCCTCCTTAGATAGACAATTTATTACACTGAATGGGTACCAAACATTACAAGGGATCAATATTGGTTGCTAGGGTTATTCAATATATCTTATAGTCAATTGATTGTATCACTGGTTTTTGCATTACAATTGCTTCACCACAACAGCTCTGATTCATAGTTGTTCCAGTCTGATTGCTTCTTTCATCAGACCAGTGTTTTACAGCTCACATTTCAGTGTATTTTGTTTGCACCAGTTTCACAGCCTCCCTGAAAAATTGGGAGAAGGTTTTCCATTCCTTGCCAAGATTTCTCTTCAAGGTGTAGCAACATTAGAGTACGAATAAAAAAGTAAAGGTGTAATGGTTTGGGAGGACTTGCTGCTGTTTAAAAAACATTTTTTTTTTGTATTTTTAGGTTCTGTCATGTGTTTGTGACCTGTTGAATTTGTATTCATGTCTCTTAAGATTTTGTGGACTTGTGCTGTCAGTTATGAGCATTTGCTGCTGGGTAGTTGTGATATGACCTTGGATTCTCTAAGGACTTTCAGTGGATCCTTGAGTAATAGAGTAATGTATTCTGTTGACTTATGGACTTCTGGGTTTGATTCTATGAGACCTGAAGTTAGTCTTTACATTCTGATAGTAGAAATTTCTGTAGGAACCCATAAGTCTGTTATACAGCAAAAATAGACATCTGTGGCTAGGTAGCCTGATTCTGTTTGAATGGAAAATATGTTCCAAAAGGCATTCCTATCCTCCTACTCTAGCATAAGCACAATGTGTATTAATATAATTGAGAAGTATGTTTTAATGTTTGCATTACTAAATCAAATAATTTTTTATGTAAATGCTTTCGATACATTTTTTGCTGAACAAGACATGCTTGCGATAACAACAAAGTTAAATAATTTGACAGTATATTATGTTTACTTAAATAGGACTACATTCAGTCTATTGTTTTATACGAACCCACTGATGACAAATCCTTGGTTTAAATCTTGTGACATAATAGTAATGATGAAGCCCATTATGTGATTACACAAAGCACTGTTACTATCTGACTTTCATATACATTATTCTACATGCTTGTAATGCTGTTTAGAAAGGATAGTGCTTATTTTTTTTTTGTTTTGTTTTTGTTACAACAGACTGACAGTAGAATAAAGGTTAATGTTAAAATAATAGTAGCTACTTGTGTCAGTATAATTTATAGAAGGGTGTTCGATTAGGATGTAATGACATAAAACCAAATCGAGAATTTCCTAGTCCAGCAGATAACACAGTGAATTCATTTTATGAGCTGTTAAGGAGTTACTTCTTGTAGTAGAAAATTTAAATCTCTCAGCCTGCATTATCTGACTGTGTGGCCTTAAGCAAGTCAGCCCATCAGGGTAACCATTTGAAATGTTGGAACCAGCTACAGTGAGTCCTGAAAAGCAGACACTAAATAGTTGAAATATTGGGCTTACATATACTAAGTCCAAAATGCCATTTCTTGGAATATTCCCTTTTCTCCATGGAATGGTGATCTCTGAGTTGTTATATAGAAGTTTAGAGGGTGTGGGTGGCTTGCCCCCTACATGGGGGGGGGGGTACTGGGAGGCTTACCCCACCTGCAAAAAGAAGTGTTAAGGAAAAGATCAATTTTTGAGATTCGCTAATCTACTGTGATTTGTTCTTTTTTCAGCTTTTTAGTACTCAGTATTTCAAGTGCAGACATTTCAGTAGGGAGTCCATAACCAGAGAGTACTTAGGGAGATTAGGAGATTAGGCAAGACTCCTTAATGGTCTCTCAGGCTGCATGTATAGTAACTACCTACAAAATCTATGAATGAAGGCTGTCAGGCAAAATTATTGTCTTTAATTATGATAAGTGATATAATTCAGAATAACAAGTTAATTATGTATAATCAGAGTTGGCTAGGTAAAAGGGTAGACATTCAAGGAGACTAACGAGTGTTAGTTTTAGTGTAAGACAATCAGTGAAGCAGCACAGCAATCTGTCTGACAAGTGCTCTGAGATCCTATTTGTTTATGCTAGTGCAGAATGAGGCAATGCAGTATGCTGAAATGCATCCTAACGGAAGAGCTGAGGAAGGAGGGGAATATAAGTATGTTGTGCAGTATGCAAGATTACTGCAGGAAATATAAGAAATGGATCTGGAGAAATCTACAAGGACAAAAGCGTGTATCTCAATAAAACCTATGAAAGGAATGATCTGGAGTCAGTCTCTTTTGAAGGAAGATTCAGAACTGGATTTATTTTGTTTTTAGAAATAAAATTATTTAGATGAAGAGATTGTTCTAAATACTTGGACTCTCGATAATCCTGTATTTTAATACAGGTAAAGCAAACAGGTGAGACAAGCTTGAGAGTCAACCTCTAAATCCAGTGAAAAGTGAGAATATTGGGTCTAGCAAGCTAAAGTGAAGAGTATTATAGCACTCTGGGGTGGTGAAAGAAATGAAGAGGAAGAAAGGGTGAAAGGGTAAAAAGGGTGGTAGCTACAGCAAAGAGCAATGCTTTACTTTGTTGGAATTGTAGTTCTGACTGTGACCCAAATGACCAGGGTTAAATTAGCTTGCCAACACTGGATGAGACAGGCAGGGAGGGGGAGAAGTGAAGGGGCATGTCTCCTAGTCTCTCTCAAGAGTTGGGGAAGGATATAAGGACTTGGAGTCATACAGGATGGTGCAATTTTCCCAGTGGAGACCCGACAATCCAGACATCCTGCTTCAAGAGAAGGGGCAGGACTGCTTGAGAGGAAAAGCCTCTTGAAAATGTTAGGGGATCCCTTTGCTGCAAGCCATTGCACCTCCCTTCCTTGGCACTTTCACAGGTGAATGTGAGGGATGGAACAGCATACAAAAATCTGAAATCATCCCTTTATGGTTGTCTGAATGATGGCCCTGTTGACCCTCACTCACCCCTGAAATGGCTCACGACTGAGATGAGTGATTAGGAGGGGGGTGATGATCAACAGGCAATACGGGGCAAAGCAAGAGATAAAAATGAATAATATATGAATAATATATTACTCTGATGTTGTGGCAGAGGTAAAATATACTGTGTTTAGGGGTAGAGGAGCAGAGGAATAAACAGCAGTTAATTACACCATCAAGGTAGAATCTAAGAAATGTTAAAAAGTTAAAATATTTGTCCACAAGTGCTTACCGACTAAGTATTATTTCAATAGGTCTGAGCTATATGTATATTACTCTGATGTTGTGGCAGAGGTAAAATATACTGTGTTTAGGGATAGAGGAGCAGAGGAATAAACACCAGTTAATTACACCATCAAGGTAGAATCTAAGAAATGTTAAAAAGTCAAAATATTTGTCCACAAGTGCTTACCGACTAAGTATTATTTCAATAGGTCTGAGCAGCATAAGGATTCCTTGCATTGCTTTCACACCCACAGTGGTCACCAGTTAGCGAAGGTCCTTTAAAAATGTCTTACTAATAGCAGGATGGCCATGTTGCCAAGGAACTTTTGTCCTGTAATTCCTAGAAAACTCCTGCCTTGAGTAGTTTTACTTATGAAGTTTGAAACCTGAAAGAGAGAGTATAGTGTTGACCTAGATTTTCACTCAGCTAATGCATGCAGAATAAAAATCGTTTTGCATTTTCTTTTCACCAGGTATAGACTGAGGATTTTAATTAAGTGCATTCTTGCATAATGATACCTTACAGTACTATTTAGTAGTATATTTTAATTTAAACAGGTCTCACTTCATTGCATTTAGCACAGCACAAGGCCATAAACTGGTATAATGCTTGCCACACCTTTTAGAGACTGAGGCAGCTAAGAAAACTATTCTTACTGTAACGCTCTAAGTAACTGTTTTGAAAGCTTGTTGTACACAGTGGTAAATAAGTCAGTCCCATACACTGTACCTCTCAACTGTCCAGAATTTCACAGAATGCCCAGATTTTATGAACTGATTATGGACTGTTGCTCATAAAATTTGTGGTTTTCTGGCAAATCGTTAAGGATTGCAGTCACTACATATTGAAAGGTATTTGATTTTTAGACTTCATATCCTTAACAAAAATCCTGCCATTTTAGCAACTTTTTAGGTTTATGAAAGCAATTTTTAAAACATGCCCCTATTTTTGGCCTTTGTCCATTCCTTATTTTGGCTTTGTCCTTGATTATTATGCAATAGGTTGAGAGCTATACATACTCCTCACTTCACAGCTGCACCACAGATGCCATATTATTCCATGCGATGGCTGCAGGTCTGAAAAAAGTGGAAATTCCACACTGTAACAGTTCTCATTAAATAGTTGAACTAAACAGTGAGTCATACTGCAAAATTCAATATCATCAGGATCACTGTATTATTTTTTTTCAAAATACTAATCCATTTTTAAATTAAACTATGCAGTGCACTCTGACAAGTAAGTCAGTAATGCTGCTTATAAAAAGGCACACAGCACTTCAGAGAACAAACTTTGTTTTATGTTATTTTAAAAACTGAGAAAAAGAAAGAAAAAGTTATGCGCCTGCATAAGCCAGTTGTCTGGTAACCACACAAACATGTCTATTATTGTGCCCACACTTCTACTCATGATATGTTAAGAATCATGATACAGGATGCACTGACTCAGGTAAAAGTAAAATCATGTCAGTACTCATTAAATATCACATTCCTAGTTGCAATTATTCAGGGCACAGGAGAAACATTTATGCCCTAAATTTCAGCACTGTGATTACAAGAATTACATGGAGTAAATGTCAACTTGTAGATCTTGACTATAGTTAACTTATGAGATTTTTGATGGAAGCCTTTCAAATCGCAACAGTATCACCTTAGAATAATTTAAATATTAATACCTGGCACAGGTGTTAGCTAAAAGAAGACCTGATTAAAATAAATAGCATATTAATTGATAGTTTGTATACTATCCATTAAGAAATGTGCTGTGACTTTTGCAATGCCTGTATCATCACTGGGTCACTATTGACAATCTTGAATAATTCAATGTCCAGAAACTTCAGTTTTTGAATTGGTGTAAAGTTTGTAGTACTGGCAAAATAATTAATGTCTGTTATGCTCAGACTTGCATTTGTCTAGGTGGTTTTCACAGTGGCTTATATTAAAGACAATTCACTGGAGTAGTTCACCTAAGCTAGTAATGATTACTTGTGACATAGCAAGCTTCTTCTTCTTCTGACATGGCTAATTTCAGTGATGAGTTCTTAGTAAAAAGATAAGTTATAGGAAGTAAAACAGAAAACACTATTACAGATTATATTACTATATTTAAAACACCTAATTTCAGAAGTTGGTGCAGATGGTTCAGATCTGCTAACAGCAGCCAGTAATAACACTGCTGAAAATGCTCTTGAGCATTTTGACCCACTTTGTGTATATGTATTAGATATAAGAACCATAGTTCAATGCTTTGCAGCCTTAGGAGAGCAAGGAGCAGGCTGGGATGCCAACGTGAGGAGAAATTCAGGCTAGACAAACACTATAATGCAAGAAGAGTCAGCAAGATTACCAACAAAACACAATGCCTTTGCTTACAGAACTCTGCCCTACACCATATTTTCACAGCTCTCTTTTCTGTTGTGTTAGAAGACTGTTTTGTCTAGCTTACTTGATCATATTGATGACTTTTTCTACCTGACATGGTGATGCTTTTGCTCACTAGTTTTCAGGTTAAGGTTGACCTTATCAGATGGGAAGCTTAGCATTGTATATTCAGGACAACAAAGTGAACCTGGGTGGGATCAGTCATGGATATGATAATGAGTTTTTATCTGCCAACTACAACAGAGATCAAGAATTTGATTTCTCACATACATCCTATAGCATGCATGCTAAACTTTGATCCGACAGGTTTGTTTATTATTTCAAGAATATTCTTAGACTAGTTATTCACAGTCTGAGACATTCTCCTTGAGGACTGGGACTTTTTCTTTTCTGTCAAGCATGGCTTTTAATGTCGCTATCATGCAAATCATCTTTACATACATGTAGTCTAATCAATTAATCCTTTGTCTCAAACATTTGATAGCAACATAATCATCAACAATGTTGCTTAAGTACAGTTTTCATTCTTTTTTAAAGCCTTGTGACATCTTCATTGAGTGTCAGACTACATTCAAAACTCAATGCAGCTCAAATATTACCATCCTTAGGGCATTTAATTATCTCCTTGTTGCAAACAGCAGCGATTATTCTGTCTTGAACCTCTTTGATCTTATGGGAGATTTTGTCACAGTGGACCATAGCATCATCCTTGTTCAGATACAGACCTAATGGGGACTTTAATCCACTATATTTGATCAGTATATGTCTCCAGCCTTCCAAGGGACACACAGTGGGTAGTTTCCATAATAAAGTTTTCAATCAGTAAAAACAAAATGAAAACTCCAGCAAAGATAGAGCTTCCACTGAGTGACCTCCTAAACCTCTTTCATCAGTAGCACATGCGATATATGGAAATGGACCTTATGAACATCAGGTGTTTCAGCTAATTGGTGATTCTGAATGCCCATGACTTGTTTTGTATTTCAGGCCAATAAAGCCAAACCCCACTAGTTGTGGAAACAAGTCATGGGCATTCAGAATCGCCAGTTAGCTGAAACACCTGATATTCATAAGGGTCATTTGTATATATTCCATGTGCCTCTGATGCAAGAGGTTTGGGAGGTCACTCAGTGGAAGTTCTAGCTTTACTGGAGTTTTCATTTTGTTTTTACTGATTGTTTTTTCAGTGACCTCACTTATTGTTTTAGTTTGTTGTTTGGGATATTTTTGCAGTGACCCTAATGATAATGGACATCAGCTGGGTATAACAGCCCTGTGTTTCTTATGCTTAGTCAAACACTCTGCTTGTGCTGTGCTGATGAGGTCATAACAAGGCCAAAATATGCATATCCACAACTAGTGGTGTTTGGCTTTATTGGCCTGAAATTGTCCATTAAAACGATGAAACAAGTCATAGGCATTCAGAATAGCAAATTAGCTGAAACACCTGATGTTCATAAGGGTCATTTGCATATATCCCATGTGCCTCTGATGCAAGAGGTTTGGGAGATCACTCAGTGGAAGTTTTAGTTTTGCTGGAATTTTCATTTTGTTTTTACTGATGGGTTTTTCAGTGACCTTCTCACTTATTATTTGTTTGGGATATTTTTGCAGTGACCTTAATGATAATGGACATCAGCTGGGTATAACAGCCCTGTGTTTCTTATACTTAGTCAAACACTCTGCTTGTGCTGTTCTGATGAGGTCATAACAAGGCCGAAATATGCATATCCACAGCTAGTGGGGTTTGGTTTTATTGACCTGAAATTGCCCATTAAAATGGTGAAACAAGCCATGGGCATTCAGAATGGCCAATTAGCTGAAACACCTGATGTTCATAATGGTCATTTGCATATATCCCATGTGCAAGAGGATTGGGAGATCACTCAGTAGAAGTTCTAGCTTTGTTGGCGTTTCCATTTTGTTTTTACTGATTGTTTTTTCAGTGATCTTCTCACTTATTGTTATAATAAAGTTTTCAGGAAGCTCTCCATTACATTGCCAGGCCCTAATGGATTCACTTTGAGGTATCTGTTGTTCACACAGTACATGCTTCCACTAGGAGGCATTTTTCAAAGGAGGGGATCGCTTTTCTGTTGTTAAACAGTACAAGCTTCCACTAGGAGGCATTATTCAAAGGAGAGGATCATTTTGAGGTATCTGTTGTTCACACAGTACATGTTTCTACTAGGAGGCATTATTCAAAGGAGAGGATCATTTTAAGGTATCTGTTCACACAGTACATGCTTCCACTAGGAGGCATTATTCAAAGGAGAGGCTCGATTCATCTTAGATGTACCAATTACATCCAACTGTGTCACCTTTTCTTTGGAATAAATTATGACTCTAGTTCTGAAGATATTGTCTGGAATGGGTTATGTCATGGAAACATGAAAACTGTCATTTAAAGATGTAGGTAATGATGGTTCATGCAATGCGTTAGCCCTCTGTATCTGCTTGCCTTAGCCTATGTATCCCTTACAGAGGTAAGAGACTAAACATTCTGTCCTAGATGAGTAATTTCAGAGTGATTCTCACTGTACAGCTATTTGAAGACTTGCTAATGGAAGCTGTGGAAAGATTCTGTTTCAGTCAGGGGACTATCGTATAAATAAATTTCACGTTGTAGTCTGAAGACTATTCCATCATGGTTCCTCCACTGACCTGGCAGCACCTAGGTTACTGCAATGTATGTTAGCATGCGCTTCCTTCTAACGTACTCAGGTGACCCCATAGTCTGTAGAACACTGCTGTCAGGCCATTTGTTTTTCCTAAATATGATCATATTAATTAGCTCAGCAATATGGAATTTGATTGACTTCAAATTTGTGGGAGGACATATGTCTTACTTCAGCTAAAGATTTGCTAACCCCTGTCAGCCAGTCTATGCATCCCATTGTCTGATATGTGGCAGCTGTAGCATTTGCTACATTAGATAAGGATGAGTTCTGTCACTGGCTGCATTAATTGGCTGTTTAAACACATTTATTTACACAAGTCTATTCCTATAGTCTAACAGATTGATTACAGTGTTCTCAGATTGTTTTGTTTTAGTCTGTGATGTTTCTTGTTTGCATTTATTAATTACTTTATTGCTAAATCATAATTTACCAGAGCTTAGGTACATAAATTTTATTTATCTGTCTTATTTTGACATTTGTTAACCGGGTATATCCGATTGAGCAGGTGCCCTTCTTCATCGGAGGCTCGGAGAGAAAAGCTCTATATAGAAAAACTTTAAATACATAAAAAACACTAAATGCAGAGCATTTTAAATACAGATCAAACTCTAAATGCAGAATTGGAGTTGAATTCATAGTGACATGCAGTAACTAGTCCTGATCGACGACCAGCTAAAGGTTGATAATCATCTACAAGTAAATATAAAAAAAAAATCACACAACAAAATAGGTATGCTTTACCAACACAACCGTTACATCTCTCCCTCCACTAGGTTCACCCTCACCAGTACTTACCTTATCCCATCCCTCCTATACGGTCCCTCTATCCTTACTAACCTTCAATCCTCCCTCAAGACTAAACTCTCCTCTTGCTACAATAAAATAACAAAGTTTTCAACTGGCCATAGATCCACTTCCCATCATTGCACTGCTCTGCACCAGCTGAATTGGCTTGAGCTGTCCAATTACCTCATCTATATTCAACTTGTCCAAGCACACAAACTTATTTTCACTCCCTGCCTCTCTCCCTCTCTTGCCACCACCTTTAAAATGCACCAACCAAATAGACTTTTGAGATCTAATTCCCAAAATCTAATTGAACTGCATAAATCTGCCCATCCACCAGGCAAACATCTAATGTCCTTCTCTCTAGCACGCCATTGGAATTCTTTCCTACCTCTCATCTGAACCACCAGCAGCCTCTCTTCATTTGAAATCTTACTTCACACACATCTAATTTCACTATGGGAATGCTCTTGCTCCTACCCCACATAATCTCCCTGCACTATAGCTACTCTCTATAAGCTATAATTCACAATAGCCTCCCATTGTTTTGTACCCCTAATAAACTCTAGGAATTAGCATAACTCCTAGAATGGCACAATTCAGTAGCCTATGAATTAACTGCATGAATCAGCATAACTGTTAAAAATATAGACTGTTTCTGTTATTGCATTGTGCTAATATGTTAAACTGTTAAAAACTTTGACTGTAAATATTACTCTTATTGCATTGTACTAATATGTGTACTCTACTAATACATGTTTTTCTATTTGTTTAATTTTGCTTCATTTGTGCACATTACATTTCTCTAATAACTTACTCTTATGTTAAATCTGTAATTTGTAATTTTCTGGAGCTTTTCTCCCCAGGACTCCATTGAAAACGGGCTCCTCATGGCCCAATGGACTATCCTGGCAAACAAACTATAAATAAATAATTAATAAATAAAATGTAATGGCTATGTATTGCTAGCATCAGACAGACTCAGCCCTGAACTAAAACTGCTGGATTTACAACGTAAGTGTTGAACTTGTTGTGTTTAAACAGAATTCTGTAAAAATACAAATGAATGGCATATCCTTGCATTTTGCTACCAGGTAATGTAAGTAAGTAAAAGATAGATGATTTGTATAGCAATGACTTTAACATGTGACAGCAGAGACTTATGTGAATATATGAGTCTTCTATGCATCAAAGATTCATACATTCATACCTCTGAAATGTACTGATGGTCACAGAATGTCCTCAGTTTGTCCTCATATTTTTATACTGATAAATCATTAAAGAGAGAAATTAGAAAGCAATGAAACACATTTCAGTTTCAGACTTCACAACCCTCAGAAGAGTCTTAAAAATACTGATGCAAAAAACTCTTTTGATTCTATCAACTGTCTAATTTTCTAAGACCAAAATATGTCAAAAGTACAATTAGTAAAACAACATCACAAACAGAGATATACTAAGTATTGTCAGCTATGCACCCTGAGCATCAGAGACAAAGCATATGTATTCCTGAATCCGAAAGTTAGAAAGCAAGAATATGACCCAGTTATCATCACTTGCACAGGGTGTTTTGTGTGTGTGTGTGTGTGTGTGTGTGTGTGTGTGTGTGTGTGTGTGTGTTTGTGTGTGGGGGGAAGGAATCCTAGGCTGACACAAAAGGTTGGTGAGTGTGTGGGAGTAAGAAAGTTAAACAGGCAGACATTTGGATAACATAACAAATGGCCAGTGAGACAGAATGATCTTTAAGCTTCATAGCTGAAACATGTAACTGCATACTTCTCAACTGTACAGATTTTCGCAGAATGGCCAGATTTGTGCATCACATTTTTGGTCCGTTTTTCATAAAAATTATGTTTTTCTGGCAAATTAGTGGCAAATAATTAAAGATTGAAGTAAGAAAATAATGACAGACATTTGAGTTTCAGACTTCATACCCTTCAGAAAATCCATGCTAATGCAAATCCTATTCTATCAACTTTGCTAGATTGTAAGAGCTATATTTAAAATTTGTCCCTATTTTTGGGCCTTTGTCCCACTTTTATATATGACTTTCTCCAGATTTCTTGCTTTAAGAGGTTGAGAGGTATGTGTAACTGTTGTGTATATGTCTGTATATGCCATCCAGGGGAAACTGGTGTGTGAGTCTCTAAAAGAACACAGCTAAGCTCTGTGCTTGCTCTATGTCTTGTTATGCTGTACAAGTGTGAGCCATGCGTGGTAGAACTGGCTCTGGCAGGAATGGCACTGGCACATCCATGCCCATGGTCAGATGCTCTGCTGCTACCTGAACGTGACTAATATCTGCTGGATGAGCTCCCCTCACAAGAATGTCCAGGACCACAACTCCATGGCCTGCAACATCTGGGTATGGACACCTCAACCACTGATGAAGCAGTGAAAGTAGTGCCACTACGGGAGCTTGATTAGGCATGGCCACAATGACTAACATCAGATGATGTGTCTGACCTATGCCCAAGTGGATGCCGTCACTCCCCACCAGATGCTCCATCATAGACACTGCCCATTCCAATATGTCATTCATCTGATCCACTGACTGAGTAACACAGTGGAGCCAGTCATGCATGTCAGCCTGTGCCACATCTACAACCCTAAGCATTTCTCTGGAGTTCCTATTGGAACATGCCTGTGCCTCCTTGATGGCCATAAACATACATCAAGTGGCATGAGAAGACACATCTGGATTAGGTGGAGAATTGACAGCAGGCCTCCTACAAGCACAGCTAACAACCCTTCTGCATCTCCTTGCCCACACTTTGGCTATGGCCAGAGTCAACAGGCACTGAAGCCACAGTAACCACACTACCTTGATCAAGTGTCATAATCGAAACCTGTCCAATATATGAGGGCTCACTGGAATGGGTCAGGGTAGGCCTATTGGCTGCATCTGAAGGAATTACAGGGGGTGGCTAAATGTCAACCTCAGTGTCAGATTCAACCTCTGAACCCCTCAACTGTGCCTCTGTTTGGCCACCATCATCATCAGAGTCTGCTGATACTCTAACATCAGGTGGAAAGAGTCCCACACTTCCACTATCAGGCTCACCTGTGATAATAAACACAGTAAATAATTAATACCTACACTATTACAGTTCAATATAGGCTAACAAACTAATAGTGGTGCCACTATTACAGACATTACAGCAATACACACAACAGTTCTGACGCCCACATCACAAACTAAATATTTCTTTAAACTGCTCATCAGTACTGAAATAAAAATGTATGTCTTACCATATGCAGATGATTTTGGCTCCCTATTCTGGATGTTCCTAGAAAAAATTAAGCAAAAGGTAATGACACCATCATCACAATGAACATTACACAGGGGGTTAAAACTGTTTTCCCATTATATGTATATAAATGATACTTTTAACAAGAACTTGGATAACACCTCCATCCCAAGCTCATGTGTAATCAACCAGAGTGTGTATTTAACTGCATCAGTCTACAACTATGCCCCCCAAAAGAAATTTAATGTTAAAACTAACTTAAGTATTGCTGTCAATATTTTACTATACAAGAAGTATTTAACAACTGAGATAGGTAAGCCTACCTGGAAGCCCCTTCTGGGGTATTCTTGTACTCCCTGAAAAGAACAGCAACAACATCAATGACATGCTGTTGTTCACTTTCCAGTGAGTTGTCTGGATCTCTGACAGTGGGCAGGAAGTCTTCATTTGGTGTCATTGGTGGCTCTGTAGCAGCCCCCTCCTGGTAGCCATCTGTTCATGTGCCACTGCAGTTGCTCTCCACCAAGCCAATGAAATCATGTCAGTGGCCCTATGGTGAACCTGTTCATATATCTTTCTCTGGCCACCTACTGAGTTCACATCGGCAACTATCTGCTGCCAAATTAGCATTCTGCTAGACATATCCCCATGTCCTCTCTCAAGCAGAAAGGCATCATGTTTCCTAAATGTTTCCACAATGACTTCATTCTCAGGGTCACCTAAGGTGGGGGAGGGTGGTTGGGATGACTGAGTACCATAGTCCTAGGTGACATAAAACACAAAAGAAGGATAATACACATAAGAATCACATAAATAAAATTCCTATTTAGCTATAACACATAAAAGGTGGTATTTCACTATTACCCACTGGAGAAACATTAAACAGTCAATATATTCAAATATAAGAAAAAGGAAGTGTGTGGTTGTAACATATTACAATCACAAACAAAGCAAGGTTGGATTTGAAACAAGGAGAGTAACAATAGCAAATCTTGTTTGTGCCAACACAGAAATGCAAACTGGTTCCCTTACCCCCAAACCAACAGGCAAATGACATATTTTGCTAACAAACGATCAGTAAAATACTAAAAGTGCTATTGAATGAATTATCCCTGAAACATGTGTACAGATTTACCACAGAACATTCCATTTTATGCAGTTGTCAGTCATGTCTACCTATGACTAGCAAATGGGCTGCAGTGGTGCAGCAGTTAGCATTGTCACCGCACAGCAAGAGGTTCTTCCATTCGATTCTCGGCTGGACCGCCTTCTGTGTGGAGTCTGCATGTCCTCCCATGGTCGTATGACATTTAAAGACATGCAGGTAGGTGCGTGCATGAATGGGTGTGCAGGTTGGTCATCGGGCTGGCAACTCGGCACCATAAAATCCACTGCCAATCATTAGCGGACCGGAGTCCCACTGTGGTGACCCCTAACCGGGAAAAGCCAAAAAAAAGACTACCTATGACTAGCACTCCCATTGAAGTGTGTATGGGCAATCCTAGAAAGCCAACACCCCTGTGTCATTGACAACACAGGGTATTTACATTTCACAGAAATAACAATAGAAGAGTGTAAAGAGAAAAAAATAGTTGTAACATTAGTGCTTGTGATAACAGTTAATAAGGTTGTGCATCTGAGAAAGTAAAATGCCCTGATAAGCATGCAAACATTCCTATGCCATCAGTGCACTTCTAATTAATGCATACAGATAAAAGTAGCATTTGCATTGCTACATATACATATATATATATATATATATATATATATATATATATATATATATATATACTAACAGATTTTTCTTAGTGACATTTCAGCATACTCAGTATATAGGTGAATAATGCAAGCATACCTTATTAAGATCAGTAGTCTTCTGTGCAGATAAATCCCGAGGTAATATCTTCTTCTGTGTTACCCACATAAATAGGTCTCCCCACCTTCAGGTTTCCTAGCTACATATGTCCCTTTTTATAGTGTGGATTCAGGGCTGTGAGCTGCAGTGAAGATGCAAATGAGATATGAACTTATTGGAATTACTGAATCACAAATACCTGGCTCCATGTAGCAGCTGTAAACAAAGTCCAAGCACTCCTTCAGTGTTTGTTGCTAATGGATTGTAACTGAATAATTACTGGTAGGGAGAAGAGAAACATAACAGTAATTCAGACTCCCCTACCTCAAGTTGGTGTGTCAGCCAGGTTACACTTAAAAAGTGTAGAAGTAGTTGTATGAAGGTTTTAAATTTAAGTAAGCAACACACATTTCACAGTTTCTGTTCAGTAACATCCAATCTCCCCTTCATTTCTTGACAACTGTATATTATTGCCATTTAATATCCTCACACTATTTAAGGACAATGATACAGAATTCCTTATAGACTGTGTGTCTCAGATTATTGGTCAGATGAGACAAGAGTGAGCAGCAAATACAGAGTGATGAGACAGTGCTGCATTTATGCAAGCAATAGTCATAAATGGTTGTGTGATCACTCAATGCACTACATTTAAAATGAATACAGGTACAAGCAGCTGTCATATGTTTTGTTAGTACTGTAGATATATATTGCAGTTGATTCTATGCACAATGATTTTAGTTCTCTGCTGCAAAGCTGTTTGTGTGACAAAGAGCAATGACACCCCTGTAGAACAGTTACTATGTTCTGTTGTTTTGTACCTTGACAGCCACTGTAGTTAAGGCAGTACATGAGGGTGGTACTAAGCAAGACTTGGATTTGCATGCAGATGGGTTTATTTTGAGTGTACAATAAACTGCTGATAACTTCCATTCACTGGCTCCACTTGTCATTCAACATGGTGTCAGAAGTCATCAGTAACTAAGTCTCATCAAAGTGTAAGTGACTGAAGTGCAAAAAGTAATTGCATATTAACTGCATATACATTGATGGCATGGTAGGAAGATTTTGTAGACCCAAACCACTGGTGTTTGATGGCAATGTCACAGAGAAATGACATCTGTTTGTATAACAATATTATATTTTCATAGCAGTTGCACATTCTGATGAGATGCACACACATGAGTATTTATACTTCTCAATTTGGCAGGGCTTAGAGGCTATTGAGTGAAAACTTTCTTTAGTATACACACCCACTGTTTATGCAGAAGAGGGAGAAAACTGATGTATCATTGCTTTAACTGAAATGCATGAAGATCTGGAATGCTTAAAGCATAAATGCTGAGAACTGTGTAACCCCCAGACAAATATAATGATAGAGAGACATTTTCATGTTCAGTTTGCAACAGTAACAAACCACATTAGCAAAAAGAACCTCTTCATTTACACCCCATCCCTGATTTACCATGGTCAACAGTAGCAGTCGATATTTTCAAATGAAATGGTCAACATTACCTGGTACTCATTGATTCATACTCCAGATTGTTTGTAGTTGACTTACTCTATAATTTGACATCTATCAAAGTAATTACAAAACTAAAGAAGCACTTCTCGGTCTGTGGAAGCCCACATAAAGTCATCTCAGATAATGGTGCACAATTCACTTGTCAAAGTTTTAAAGAATTTGCTACATCTTGGGATTTTATTCATATAACCAGCAGAGCAGAATACCCACATGGTAATGGTCTGACTGAACGTGCAATCCGCAGTGCAAAGCATTTAATGGAAAAGTCCAAAAGAGATGGAACTGATGTATTCCTCAATTTACTAAACCTTCAAAACATTCCCTGTGACCAGACACTTGGTTCACCAGCTCACAGACTGATATCAAGACAAACATGAACAACTCTTCCAATCAGAAAACTGCTGTTATTGCCAACCTCAAAGACTAATGAAGTAGTCAAAACTCAACTATCAAAACACGCCACTCACAAAAGTCATTCGATGACAAAACCAGCAGGCCTCTTTGACCACTGTTGCAAGGGGAAGTTGTTAGAATGCATACCTCAAAAGGTCATGATCAGTCAGAAGGAGAAGACTGCAGAAGAAATTGCAGACACATTTTGCCTGTCCCAGAGCCAAAGCCACAACAGACTGTGTGTACTAGTGATTCCAGTTCCTTGATTGAATCACCAACCAATCAACTTCAAGAAGACTGACAGCCTTATTCAAACAGTTCTGAAGCACAAAGTAATGTTTCAGTACCGTATAAACCTCTAAAGACAGTTCCTGTTTCTAATTCAAATCAAAATCTGTATGTGTCACAGGCAGGAAGAGTCTGCAAAACCAATTCTAAATATATACAGTGAATTGGACCTGACATTAGACAGGCTATGTTGAACTGTTAATATGATGTTTCATTCTTGAATGTGTTTAAAGAAAATACTAAAGTGAACTTTGTGCATATATTTGAAATAAGGAACAGAGTTAAAGTGGGAAAATGCAGAATAGTAAGTATTTTTTTGTAACTTGACAGCCACTGTAGATACTGCAGTACGTGGGAGGTGGTAATAAGCAAGTCTTGGATGGGCATGCAGATGGATTTATGTTGGGTGTACAATAAACCACTGATAACTTCCATTCACTGGTTCCACTCATCATTCAACGCCCCTACTGTGTTTTGAAGGTTCAGTGGAGTGAGAGTTCAAATCCAGACCTGTGTAAAAATATTTCATGTCTACCAACATAAATTTTGTAGTGTTATTTATTTAATATATTTCTTTTCTTCACTTCATCTAATTTTCTTTTTTTTTTTTGTAAATGCTAGCATTTGCATGGTGCATGGCTTAGCACAAACAAGGGAAATAGAGTAACATAATTAATCAGGTTTAGCTGTGTTTATCTCATTTATGCAGTGCTTAGCAGTGAGCAAACCTGGACTGGTGGCTGACACAGGAAGCAGACAGAACACTAGCAGATGTAGACAGTGTAAAAGTCAAAAAGGATAAATTTTTGCAGTTTTTGCTTTCCATCGAGCAACTCAGCTAGGTGATGTTGCATGGTGATTAGCAAGCTTCCCCAATACCTGCAGCCATCGAACACCTGCAAACAGGACACAGTCAACAATTTAAAATGTATAGATTCTGTTAATTCTGTTGGGCACCATGCAAACACGTTAAGTGACATTGTGTGGCAGTTGACACACATAAGTTAAGAATGAATAGGGACTTATGCCTCTGTTATTTAACTATTCCTGTGGAAGCAGGTGTAAGTGTAGTACTGTAAGATGGTCCTGGGTTCTAATACAGGAAATGCAACATATTTTTACTGTTGTGACAGTTGAGTTTATAGGAATGAACAAGAAAATGTGCAGGTGTTATTTTAGTATTCCTGTGGCAACAGGTATAAGTGTAGGGCTGCTCTACACATGGCTCTGGGTTCTAATACAGGAAATTCCAGACATTTCACTGTTGCTCCATTTCACATTATATTAAGTATTACTTATAACACTTTATACATTATACATTATAAACAGTGGAGCTGATATGAATTATGTTATATGTATGAGGGATAAGACCCTCATACTGTGTTTTGAAGGTTCAGATGTATGACTGAGGGAGTACTGTCTACTATGTTTCTATAAGTATAATTCTGCTATCTGGCCTTGGATGGCCTTTACACTTAAATAAGAAACACACAAATGACTCTATATACAAGGACCTTGTCAGGTCACACACACACATTATTAAAATCTCAGTCTGACATCTGTATTTATGAATGATTCACGAGTATGTCTGAGAAGCACTTTTTCTGTGGCAAAGATGGAAAATCACCACTGTGGAAGAAAATGTTTGTCCCTTATACATAGGTTTGAATCCCAAACTGTAAAAATCTGTTTTAGCAGTGTATCAAGCCAAACAAACATGTGTCAGGTCATGACATCCATTGCTCCAGTGTATGTCTGCAAAGTTAAATCACCCAACAGCTGCAGCAGCAGACACCCTTCAAACTAATGTCAAGTGTCAGATTAACCTTCCAATTTCAAAAATTGCTTTCCTCCCAGCTTGGCACTGTTGCTCTCCCCTTAACATCATGCAAACGTGGTTGGCATCATTTCTCAGGTTTGTGCACTACCAGTAAACATGATAACAGGAAATGGCGAGAAATTGTTATTTGCTATTGCTATTGCTTTGGGATTAGACATGTTTGGTTTTAGAGGGGAAGATGCCCAATATATGGTGCAGAGGTGGGGTTTTTAGGAGTCCAGAATATTTATTGGACTCCTGCTAAAGTACCACAGCCAAAGGCTTCTGCAGGGGGATTATTCTGGCTCCCAGTACAAGTCTGAGGCTTGGAATAGTTTAGCCAAGGCTGTATCCAGTGTGACTGGCATCTCCCACACTGGAAAATAGTGTAGGCGCCACTACAATGACCTAAAATGGCACAAGAGGGATACACTCAACCTGTGTTTGAATGAGTTTCACACTAGCAACATCCCACAGTTGTGTATGCTAATAAAGAGAATTTATAATACATAGGTAGCTAAATATAGACAAGAGTGATATACATAATGTCCTTCTTTTCTTTTCTTTTTTTCTTTTCTTTTCTTTTCTTTTTGCAGCTAATCCTGAAATTGTGGTGAATAGGTAGGCTCATGCTGAGGGAAGCAAGTGATATGTATGCTGGGTTACCTATTATATTCTCGAAAGCCGACAATGTCGAATCCAACATTGTTGACACGAGAATAGCGAAAGTGCAGAATGTCAAACAGGTAAACTGAAATCTCCATAAGGAGAGATTTGTTTATTTCAATGTAGTGCGGTCTCGGAGTTGGTATATTTAAATAGTGGGGGGTGTGGGGGGTGCAGGGAGCTTACCCCCCCCACCTACACCCTTTAGATTTTCTTTTTATTTATTTATTTTTTTTTTTCAGAACATTCAAAATTTTAATGGTTCGATCATTAAAGGTCGACCTTTAGTGATTTGAACCAGTAAACTTTCGCTGTTCTAATATAGACCTGTATGCTGCACAAGAGAAGTATTATTGTAGCTTTAAAAGTTAAAGAAAAATGGTTTTGCTTTATATACAGTAGTAGCAAAGTAAGAATGCATATCTTAACTGTAAAAATAGGTATGCATGCATATGTCTGTAGCACAAACCAACTTTAAGTGTCAAGTGTAAGACTGTAGTTAGAGGTTGTGGGTTCAAATACCACAAGTATCAACTAGAGAATATTGTATTTTTTTTAAATAATATAACATAAATTAAAATCTATACAAGTGGCAAAAATGCCCTGCTGTTAACTGTAATCTGTATAATTGGACCAAGCATATGTGCAATATGTGCACATAGCAAGGATTACTTTGAGCAATTTGTAATTATAGTTTGTAGTTGTTAGGATGTATACTTAAATGTAAAACTTCAGATAAGATAGTTGTATTATTGTGATATTGCATTATATGTTACATATGATTGTACTAATTTTATCTCTTTTTTTTCCCTCTCGCCTCAACCCTTATCTCTTTTTTTATTTTCTATTATGTGTCATCAAAATGTCTCCATGTCATCCATATGTAAAATCGCTAAATGCCTCACATCGCAGTGAGGTAAGCTGACCACCGTGGGTCAGTCTGCCCCCAATACACTAGTTAAAACACTGATGCCCAGCACATCTGGGACCCAACCTGGCAGTACTGCCTATGCTGCTCCGCAGACAGGAGGTGGCATCTCTGATCAATTGGTGTGAGGGGAACAACCTTGATCTGAATGTAAGCAAGAACAAAGAGATTATCATCAAATTCAGGAAAAGGAGAACAAACTACCCAGTGCTCAAGATCAATGGTGAGAGTGTGGAGAAGGTTAACAGTATGAAATTCCTGGGTGTGCACATATCAGAGGATCTCTCATGGTCGGGAAACACCAGCTAACTGGTCAGGAAAGTTCACCAACACCTCCACTTTTTAAGAAGGCTGAAAAAAGCTAAGCTTCCTCCTCATATTCTCTTCACTTTCTATAGAGGTGCAATAGAGAGCATCCTCATCTGCAATTTCACAGTGTGGTTTGGAAGCTGCACAGTTACAGAAAGGAAGGCACTACAAAGAGTGGTGAGGGCTGCAGAGAATGTAATAGGTTTCAGTCTTCCACTGATACATCTTTATTCTGCAAGAAGCATCCGGAAGGCCACCAAAATAATACTGGTCAACATGCATCCTGTGCATGGACTGTTTAAGCATCTAGCATTGGGCAGGAGATGCCGCAGCTTCCACTGCAGGACTACAACATAAAGTAACAGTTTCTACTCTAGAGTGATTAGACTTCTGAATTCTGGCAGTAGTCACAGGGGTCTGGACACATAATAAGTCAATTTTTATTTATTTGTGCAATATATACTTACATATATATTCCAAGTAAGTGCAATATTTATTTATTATATCCATAGTCAGTATTATTTCACTCACTCAAGTGCAATATTAAACAAATAGCTTAGGCATTTCAATCTGTAGTGTGTTTTGCATTACTTTAAACAGGATAGTTAATTTAACTCAGAGAAGGGTATTTTTTCATATATGAATGTTGGTGCTGCGGTAGCGTTGTCACCTCACAGCAAGACGTTGTCCCATTCGATTCTCAGCTAGAGCGTCTTCTGTGTGGAGGCATGCGTGAATGGGCATGCCTTCGTTGAAGGTTGCGCATCAGGGCTGGTAACTCGGCACATAAAAATCCACTACCAAACATTAACGGACTGAATTTCTGCTGTGGCGACCCATAAGCCGAAAGACACAACAACATGAGTGTTGGTAAATGTCTCTGCTCTTTCTTGAATGTATTGGAAGTGGTATTGTATTTGTTAGTTATGTTTATTCATCTACTTGTATGTATTGTCTCACCTTCCTTTGTAATCTCAAGAATTGAGCTGATGCACTAAATATTGTTTAGGCTACATGTGTATAGTTCTACATGACAATAAAGTTTACTTTGACTTTGACTTTGATTACCTGCTCCATTAGGTAGCACTACCATGGCAGCTGGTGCTATGATACCCTCCAGGATTTTATCACCCACCAGAAAATGCCAGGGTTGGTGTGTAGGGTCATTCATCACACCATTGGTGTATGCCTATACTGGATGGAGAGGCTGCTCTCCCTTATGGTCTGTAGGAGAAGATGTCAGTCACTCAAGTAGCCAGCAGAGTAAGGGGACAATGATGGCAGCCCTAAAGGTGAGGACTAGATTCTTACTGTCCCCGTGTTTGATGGGCATAAGCTTTCATTGTCGCCTCCATCACCCCAGACATGGTGTCCTCTAAACCTTTATGTCCCTCACCATCTCTGTGTCTTGTCTTGTTTATCCTATTTGTTTGCATTTGCTTTTTCACCTAACCAACTTACCTGACCCAGAAATACCAGCATCTCTTACCCAGCATTCCCCTCTTACTGAAGTGTAAAAAAGAAATGGACACCTGTCCCACAAATAAATATCATCCCATGCATAGCTCTCCATTTCGCACACGTGTCATCTTGACAAACTTGATTTGGTCTGATTCACTATACAACATGATTGCATTGTTTTCACAAGTCTTTGTGGATGTGACAGTCCAAATTCAGCTAATATTCTGTACATATTTTTATTTTAAATTGTTGAAGAAATGAATAACTATGTTTTTTTTCTACCTCCCCCCGCACATTCCTATATTGCTTTCCCTTTCTTCTTCCCCCTGCTTGCCCCCATTTCATCAATTTTCTATCTACCTCATTTTAACACATATAATCTGGTTCAAAAATAGAATCACACACAACACACATAAGTAACAAAAAGCAATGAAGCTCTTCACTTTTTGGCCTCTATGTTTGCAGGGAATTTGTCATTGCTCACCAATGCCAAGCAATATTGAATCTCTCTTTCTTGGTGCAGTTACCTCCTTGCAATGCCTCTTAAACATACTGTGCTATGTCAGCACACAGTAACACATGGAGAATGTGGTGTGACATATAATTTCATTGGACTATCACTACTTATTTAAAATTATTACATACACCTGGATTCGAACCCTATATCATGTGGGCTCAAAAAGAAATGTGTCAATCCATTTATACCCGTTGATACAGAGTCAGCTAAGCTGCAGGTGTGTTTCATACCCTTAGTACTGAGAACTCTTAGAAGTTTAGTATTGAGGATCCCATTTGCACACTGCTTAACTATGTGCAAACAGGGAAAGCAGTAGAACTGTGTATCCTGCATGCACAAACACTTTGCCAACCATTGAGGTGCACTTTGCAAAGTGGACAATAGCATGTATTACTTTTGTTTTCTGTCCATTTAGTGTTCATGACATGAAACTACATGTGGAAACAGAAAAAAACTGAAGGCCCTAAGAAAATGTCACATATTTACAAATCAGCCATTTGTTACCTCCCCTCATACGCTGCAACCCTGGTCTGCCAGTATGTGTTCACAAATATATCAACTATACTACATAAATTAATAACACATTTTGTGTTATATACTATGCAAATCTTTAAAATGACAATACACATTCAGATTTTCCAATACTTGTAGTAATATGGACACATATTTGCATATAGATTGTAAAGCTGTCGCTCTTAACTCATTCCCTCCAGTACAGCTCTGAGTTTGTACCTATAACTTCCAGTGTATGTGTGGCTTGAGCCTTTAAAAAATGAAGTTATCACCTTACAGTTCTAACAAACACTTATTGACAGAGGTCAAATATCAATGCAATTGTGTATGCTATCATGTATGCTTCATGATAAAATATTCTGATATCTTATGTAGCATGGTCTTGGAACTATTAACACAAATATAAACAAGCAATATTTGACACCTAGAGGTGCAGTGGGAGGTAACTGTAGGAATGCCTGGAGGCACATTGCAACACAACCACCAAATACTACACACTGCAGACTCATCAATCTGATAACATGCAGAAGTTGAAATATCTTGACAGATGAACATGCCTACACATCCATTTCATGCAGGCCTCCCAACATCCACTGCTGATGTCATCCACCATAAGTTGTCCTGCAGCCTTTTAAAAGTCAGACTTTTGCTGTCATGCTTGCTTAAAGTACTGAGTTCTCTAGTCTATGTATGTAGATAGGAAGGGGCTCTGTTCCCACTGCAGTCAACTGGGAGGTGTGTGTGTGTGTGTGTGTGTGTGTGTGTGTGTGTGTGTGTGTGTGTGTGTGTGTGTGTGTGTGTGTGTGTGTGTGTGTGTGTGTGTGTGTGTGTGTGTGTGTGTGTGTGTGTGTGTAGTCAGAGGAACATAAGTGTGCATCCTACAGTTACCACTCCAAGGCCATGGACTGCCAATATTTTGACACATGTACATGCCTACACATCCATTTCATGCAGGCCTCCCAACATCTTCTCGCCAATATCTAGTGCTGATATCATCCACTATACGTTTTTCTGCAGCCTTGTAAAAGTCAGACTTGTGCCATGGTGCTTGTGTAAAGTACTGAGTTCTCTAGTTTGTATACATAGGTAGATATGGGGTTCTGTTCTCACTGCAGTCAGCTGGGAGGTGTGTGTTTGTGCACTTGCTTAACATTACAGAAAGCATTTTACACCAGCATGTGGGATACTGTTATTAGCATGTTCTCCTCATCAGATACTGCTAAAGTCATCACCTATAAACTGTTGCTGACCCTTACCAAGTCAGACATTAGCTATGGCACTTACCTAAATACAGAGTTATCTACTTGGTGTATTTAGATAAGTAAGGGTTTTGTTCTCACTGTAGTCAACTTGTGTGTGTGTGTGTGTGTGTGTGTGTGTGTGTGTGTGTGTGTGTGTGTGTGTGTGTGTGTGTGTATGTTTGTGCACGTGTTTGATACTAGAGAAGAGCATTTTACACCAGTATGTGGGACACTGCTGTTACCATGTTCCTCTCACAGACTCTGCTGATATCATCAGCTATAGCTGATTTATGGATGTGCAGTATTCCCATCAGGGCAGGGTCAGAGACTGGCCTATAGGCCAGGCACATGTCACCTCATCTTATACAATACACATTACAGTGACAGGGCTTTCAGTCTACCCACATGTTATGGCATGGTTTATAGGCCCTGAACTTTCTTAGTGAGAAACAACTGTGGTACTGCAGGTGTCTGGTGAGATACATGCAAAAGGGAGCATTATAGTCTGTTAGTGTTCTGATGAGGTTCGAGTACAGTGCTGTTATATCATCCTCAGAACTGGATACAATAGCCTGACTTATGAAGTGCATGACATAGCTTTTCCATAACACTGTGGATACTTGCTAGTTGAAGTTCAGATTGCTATCTACATGTGTTCCCAGGTCTTGCACCACTGTGTTTCAGCACAGGGGGAGTGTTGTCAATAATGTTATTAGCAGGGAATTACACTTTGCAGAAGACCAAAATAATAACACATTTTTTGTGCTTATATGTAGACTGTTACCATGTAGACCATGTGGTTTTGGTATCAATCATTTGTTTGTGTTAGCCCCTTTTGTAATATGTTAACATCATTTGTGGACTCAATGATTGCAACCAATATGCAAGAATCAGTAAACTTGGTGAGCTAAAGGCCATATACTTTAGCCTGGACTGTCGAGAAATAGATTCCAAACAGTAAAGTGCCAAACACAGATCCTTGGGGTATTCCAATGGTGACACCTCTACTGATAGAGGTTGATACACCAACTTTGACAGTATGTGTTCTGTTGGTGAGCCAATTGGTTAACCATCTAGTGAATTAAGGGTTAATCCCTAGTTTGGAGAGTTTCTCAATGATACCTGAGTGGGAGATTCTGTCCAAATCCTAGGCCAGATCAAGAAAGGCAGTATGCACTGTCTTACCTTCATTCACACCTATCACACAGAATCAATGAGCTGTGACAACATCATAGATCACCTATAGCATGACTCAGAACATAAACGTACCTGACACAGTTGGATACATACTACAAAACACCCTCCACAAGAACTATGTTCCTGTGGAAGGATGTACATCAGCATGCATCCACCTGAGCTGGGGGACATCACCTGACACATGCATGTATAGAGACATCCTGACTCTCTTCATCTGTAAGGTAGTCTGACATGTTATAATGGACCTTTTCTAAATGGGCACTAGTAATATCCTGCCTGTGTGCAACAGACACGTGAGTTGTTAATGTTACTTTCATGTCTAAAACCAAATCCTCAGCACTCTGATGGATATCCAAAACATGCACAAGGCAGGCAATCTCTTCCTGGCAAAATTTATTGCAGCGATAAAGGCTCTCCAGTATATCATTAACGATGCAAGTTCCACAATACGTTTTCATCTCTAACCTCTTCAGATGTAAAAAATTCAACACACCAATCTTGTTTCATACACACACCCATTTCAAAATCCACCAATAAAATCACACCACATTATTTAAAAATTCTATGCTCTAATAATGTTAAAATTTCCATTAATATAGTATAAAATTCTCAAATTTTACTTATACACAATAAATAACACCTCCATTATAAACAAATAATTATTACTAGAAAAAACAATGTTTAAAAATTGTAAAAATGTAAGCATATAACTCTATCTAAATAGAACAAAACTATACTTCATTCACCAAATTATAAAACTCCCCCTTATGGTGATATCAATAATTTATCTTTAAAAACATTTTTTTATAGTAATGAATATTATATTTGCTAATAATAACATAAAATGGTATTGTATAATAAAAAAATGAAAAACATATTGTTTCTAGGTTTTAAATGTTGGTTACAGCCTAGCTGCCTTAATTTAAGAACTGGAGCTAGGTAAACAGCGTCATTTAATCCAGGGAATCTACTGGCCTCTAAAAAAATTTGCCAGTAGAGTTCCCTGTATTCGATTTTTGTTTCCCACATTCCACCCCTCATATCTTTAGGGATTTCTTCTAGAACAAAAAACTTATAATTTGCCATGTCACATTGCGTACTGTGTTTATATAGGGCATTATTAGTATTTTGTGTACATATAGCATTTAAATTTAAAAGCTGTATTCTGGGCTGTGGTGTAGTTCCTGTGTTGTCCATTACCTTACTTGGATAGAAGGAAGTTTCTTTGCTCACCAGTGGGAGTGGGGAGCCTTGAGCAGCCTACCTGTCCCTGTAGGAAGTGACCTCAGCACAAGAAGCTGCAGTAATTGGTTGTTTTGGACAATTTCTAGCTGTTTTGTAGTTCACTGTTTAAAATCTGCGTTTGCACGGCTTTGCGCAGTTGTGTGCATAGCGCAGCACCGGTTAAACAAGGTTAAACTTTTTCTGGCTCCGCCAAGTCTGCTCTTCAAATTTTCCCTTAAGGAAGCTCTACTCTTAGTATAACCAGACTACTCACTATATTATAAGCCTAGCACTTGTTCTCAATACTTCTCTACTAAGTAAGCACTCTCGTACTAAGTAAAGCACTACATCTACTTACCACCCCTGTGAATATCCACTTCCCTTAAAGGTACAGCACTCCCTTATACTGTTCTAGCATGTCGAGTGGTAGATTACTGGCGTCTCCAATTCAGCTGGTCAATCTGGGTATCTTGAGACAATGCTACAATTGTCTCATCTACACAGACAACCATCTCCTCCTCCCAACAAACACAAATACATGTGAGAGAGCAACTATATAGCCAAACTGGAGGCTGAACTCTCTCAACTCAGGGCTGGCATGACCAGACAAGAGGAGATGGCAACCACACACACAACAATCCCAGTCCCACATATACCTACCACAACTGCAAACCAAACACATAAAAACACAAAGACATACTCGGAGGCTCTAATAAAAAACTTACCAAAACAACAGAGGCTCCCAAAGCAGACATCCAAAAATCCACCACCTCAAAACAAAACACATGCAACACATACTTCAATAAATCAGTGTGTCAACCAATCACAGCCCTTAAGGCCAAACACCTTGCCTGATACACTAGTAATAGGTGACTCTATAGTCAGACACACTGATGTCCTGCTGACCAGGCTGAACAAGGAGAAGGTGACTGTGAGCTGTCTATCGGGAGCTAGGATCCACTACATAACACACGCACTCAAGTCACTCCAAAGCAAGTACAAATATGACCCCATCATTGTCCATGCTGGTGTGAATGACCTGAGACATACCTCCCTGGACTACATGAAAAGAGACATAGAGGAGCTCTCCGATTATGTAGCCCAGGCTGGTATAACCCTGACCCTGAGCAGCATCCTGCCCTCACTAAGAATGATACCACAATACAAAGACAAGATGATCAGCTTTAACAACTGGCTCAAGTACTGGTGTCATTCTAAGGGGATCCAATATCTGTCTGCCTGGGATGACATGTTGGACAAGCCACGTTGCTTTGCAAGGGATGGCTTACACCTGTCACCACTGGGCTTCCGGATATTGGCTAAGGCTATTGCCACCCCAATAGTGCCTTTTTTAGGCAAGGCTCAAAAGACAAACCCACCTCCTTAAAAAACAAAAATGGAAAAAAATTAAGGGTAATGCTGCTCAACGCCAGAAGTCTAAATCTCAAGATGCAGGCACTTGATGCACTCCTCAGCATGGAGAACATCGACGTCTGTGCAGTAACTGAAACCTGGTTCAAGGCTCCAGAGAGCACCCCAGCTACCAGGCTATACCTCAGATCATGCTTTTCGCCCCAAAACCCAGGCCGAACCACAAAGGGAGGGGAGTGTCCATATTCATCAAGGACACCCACACCTCCAGGTTAGTAGCAACACATGAAGCATCAGAGACCATACAGGTGCAACTAACCATAGGCAAAACTGCTATACAACTGGTAGCATGTTACAGACCACCCTCCCAATCTCAAGAACCCCACTCAGCCTTCCTGAAGACATTGGAGGATATGAATGTATCACAAAATACCATCATACTAGGAGACTTCAACTACCCAAACATAGATTGGGTACATTATTCTAGCCCTAATACCCTAGCCCAAAGGTTCCTGGAATTCATAAATTCAAATGCACTGGAACAACTAGTCACCTCTCCCACTAGGGAGATAATATACTAGACCCGATCATCGCAAACATGGGGGCAAAAAGCTCCACACCCGGAGTATACCCCTCACTAGTGAGATCTGACCACAAACTAATCACCCTGGATATACATATCACACCTCCACCCCCCAGCACAAAAGACCACCGTGAAAAACTTCTCAAAAGCAGACTTCACTCTTCTTAAGACTGAGATGGTATCCTTTAAGCCCACTGTGCCAGTGGATACCACATCCCACAATGCCGAATCCTTCACAAATGCTTTTTATGGACATCTCCAAGAATGCATGGATCATGCAATCCCAAACAAATCCAAGTCCCTCTCCACCAAAGGTAAGCATCCTGTCTGGTGGACCTCAGCAATAAACAAATTGTATAACAAAAGAAGGAAGCTACTGCACGTCAGAGCAAAATCCCATGAAAAAGACATCTCTGATCAACATTAGCAGAAAACTACGTTCTCTCATAAAAACATCCAAGGCCAACTTTGAGAGAAAAATCGCTAAGGACACTAAAGATAACCACAAAGCCTTCTTCAGCTATGTTAGAAACCTGGGTGGAAACCCTCAGATATGCTTAGAGTTGGTTCACAACAACATAAAATACACTGAACCCACAGATATTGCCAACATTCTGGCTGACAGGCTCAGTGCAAATTTCTCCCCTCCTTCACCCCAAAAGAATAAATACTTATCCCAGCTGAATGTAATCTCCCTGTCATCTCAGATGTCCAAGTGAGAACCGCCCTAAACAAAGCAAAAAACACAGCATCAATGGGACCTGATGGTATCCCGGGTTGCGTGTTACGTGAACTCCAAGAGGAGCTAAACCCACACATAAAAATGCTATTTAACCTTAGCCTTACTTGGGATATGTACCTGAACACTGGCGTACAGCAACAGTGGTCCCACTCCACAAGGGGGGTGCCTCTACAGACCCTGGAAACTACCGCCCCATAAGCTTAACCAGCCTGGTCTGCAAAGCTATGGAAAGAATCATTATGGAACTCATAAACAGAGACATAGGGGACCTACAGACACTTGACCCCACCCAGTTCGGCTTTGTAAAGGGCAGATCCTGCCTTTTAAACCTGGTTGACTTTTTCGAAACAGTCACTAGAGCCATTGATGAGGGCAAAGCAGTCCATACATCATACCTGGACTTGGCTAAGGCCTCCGACACAATACCCCACTCAGGCATCATAAATAATCTCAACAGCTTAAAAGTAAACCCTTATGTCACTAGATGGGTTGCAAACTGGCTAAAGGACAGAACCCATAAAGTTAAAATCGCTGGTGCAATGTCAGACTCAAAGCCAGTCACAAGTGGTGTCCCACAGGGATCTGTCCTGGGACCCCTCTTGTTCGGCATTTATTTCTCAGATGTTAAAGCAAACATGGGAGGGCTGTGGCTGACAAAGTTTGCAGATGACTGCAAACTAGGCACCATAGTCGATACACCAGCAGACACACACATTCTACAAAAAGGCCTCACAGAAACGGACAACTGGTGCCGGAGTCAAGGCCTTAAACTAAATGCCAAAAAATGTATAGTCATCCCCTTTGGGAAAAACAAAGTACCCACAAATTATCACATAGACAGCAACCCACTGAGTACGGAAAAAGTAATCAGAGACCTAGGGACCCAAGTCAACAGCGACCTCTCATTTGACACCCACATTGCCAAAGTGGTTAGAAAAACATTCTACCTTGCACACCTCATCATGAAGGGATTCACATCCATATCCAAGGATGTCATTGTACCCCTATATTCCTCCCTCATCAGACCCATGATTGAGTACAATGCCCCATTTGGTATGTACCTCACCCGGCATTTGCAACAGCTGGAGAGACCACAAAGTACCTCACCAAGAGGATCAAGGGTCTCCAACATATGTCTTATTCTGCCAGACTAAAGAAACTTCAGCTCTATTCAGTAGCATACCGCCTGCTCAGAGGTGATCTCTGCCTGACGTACAAGGCCATGTCCAATCAGGATCTGATGGACATGCTCCACCTCAAAAAATCCCAATCCATCAGGACCACGAGAGCTAAAGACTTAAACCTCGGCACAAGTATGAATAGGACATGCTGGAGGGATAGATTCATAACCCAGAGACTTCCCATGCTTTGGAACAGGATCCCAGTTCATATTAGGCAGAGCCCCTCACTGACTCTTTTCAAGAGAAATCTTGATGAGTGGATGGGAGATCGTAAGTTTACCCCAGGGGTCACATCTGTGTCACTGCTAGACAGGGGCACAGTAAACTAATTCTATTATATAAGGGGACCTTCATTGTGTCACTACTAGACAGAGGCACAGTATTCTAAATTTATTCTGTACATTTTTTGTACCATTTCATGGGGTGGCAAAAGCCACATCACTATGGCTAGGCTTACAAATGCCCCAGGGCAGATAGCCTAGTACTATACTATGAAACTATGAAACTATGAAACTATATCCTTCTCTTTAATTTCCTCTCTGTTTTACCTATGTAAAACGCTTGACACAAACATAAAGCTAAATATATTATGCCCATACTTTCACAGTCACTATATTATTTCGCTGTAATAATTTTGTTTCTAGAGGTTAAATTAATGGAACCCTTATTATATATGTAGGACACTGGGTACACCTGCCACATTTTAAAGTTCCCATTCTACACCTATTTATAGCTCTTTTGTTCTGATGTTGACTTTCTAAAATAGTTTCTATATTAAACCCTGTCCTATAGACACATTTAAAGGATGTATCAAACTTCAGTTTTAAATCTGTCAGTTTATTAAACCTGACCCATTCCTGTTCAATAGTTTTACAAATGCTTTTAGAATCACCACCATAATCAGTAATGAATGCTGAATAGAATATGTCATCACCCTTTTCTAGTCTTCTATCATTAGATATAACTCCCGAGCTCATTCCCTTAACACCTAGAATGGGTGCAAATCTATTCTTCCTCTCCTGTTTAACTTCATTCATAATTTGTGTAATTAAGGGAACTCATTAGTGACGCAATCCCGTACTGTTCCGGGTAACCAGGAAGAGTACAAGTTCCATTCAACAAGGAGAGCTGCATCGGAGGATGGAACTGGGTTTTTTTCTTCTATTAATGACAATTCTAAAGAAAAAAACAGCCAGAACGGATCTAATAGTTTACCGAGGGTATTTTTAAACTCTAATGAAAATGGAGGAAATGAACAAACATGAGCTTGTGGTCTTGAGCAGACTGATGAATCTCCAAAAAGAGATGATAGTAATATTGATACTGGAAACTGCCAAATGTCTTTAAATGCATGGCTAGGACATAAATTTAACTTTAATTCTACAGAGGTTGGCAACAGAAAACATGGACGTTCTCACAATGATAATATTAATATGTTAAACAATTTACTGTATAAATACAGGAGTTTAGATTTGGACAATATATATCTCAAGAAATCTATTGGTATGGGTATAGTACCAAAAGGATTAAGAGTTTAGAAATTTCCAAACAATGTAGAACAAGATTCTGACTTTCACTACGATTTGGTTGACATGTTTAATAAATGGGGTATGGATTTAATGAGGGCTATTATAAAAGACAATGAAAGAAATATGGTCCTACTTATGGAAAATATAGAAAAAAATAACGAAAATATTATCCAAGACTTATTGTTCTCAGCAGATGAACATAAGAAAAAATATTTTTCAGTTAGGGAACAAATAGATATTAAGTGCCAACAGACTGTAATAAGAAAGAAAAAGAAAATTGAAAGGGATAGACAGGGATATATGTATAAAACACATTACCCCTGACCTAGGCAGGTCAACCATCATTTTAATAGAGAAAATATTGACCCCCAAGTAAGAGCTAGAGATGATCAAACCCGTTGCAACAACGAGGTTCAAACAGAAGAGAAAAATATCCGGAACAATCCACCTTTTCTGCAAGACCCTTTAGAATATCCCCACCTCCAGAGGTCCAAAGGAATTCAGAACCAATCACCAGTGAATTATCAATGGAACAAAAGAAGGTGGAGGGGCGGGATAGATTGTGAATGATCTATCTGTGGAAAAAGAAAATATAATACAGGATGGTTTTAAACACACCTATCAAGGGTTCAATACTTTTAATTTTAGTGAAACTGAAATAAATAAAAAACATTTCCTTTTACTATCTAAGGGTCTGAACTTTGTTCCATCCAAAAAATGCGACATTAGTAAGACTATGATAGATTTGAAAATGTACTTAAGGAAATATATTTTCAACTGATATTTGAAGGGAAAGACATAGGAAAAAATAATAATAAGAGTTTACAAAGGGCAAGTGTCTTTAATCCACCCCTACATCCACAGTTAAGGAACCTGGAGATCAATACTGAACATGAACTAAGGAACAATCTAAGTAAGAACAGGTTTCCCCCAAATTTAACACATAGTGAGAAAGATCTTTTATATGAGTTAAAAGAGATCAAACAATTGAGGGTTATGAGACCAGATAAGGGAGGAGGGATAGTTATCATGAATAATATTATGTATGAGGCCAAGATGTTGGAAAACTTACAAGATGACACTAAATACAGAAAGGTATCCTACAATCATATTAATATAGCCTATCGGAAGATATATATGGCTTTAAATGATTTAATGTTAGAAGGTTTTATTGATCAAAAATGCTTGAATTTTTATACAATCTTCAGCCAAGAGTTCCATCAATTTTCGGGATACTGAAAATTCATAAAAATATTCATGATCCACCCTTCTGACCTATAGTGGCTGCTGAAGGATCGGCCACTGTTTTTCTAGCTAGATATCTTGATACAAAACTAAAAGATTTAGTTATGAAAAATGACACCCTACTGAAATATTCTTGGGATTTTCTGAAAAATATTACCCAAGAAATATATAATGAGGATGTAATATTCATAACTATTGATATAATAGACTCGTTTGGATCTATCCCCCATAACATCAGAATAGAGTGGATGGAGGAATATTTGAGGGAAGATGCCTGTTTGAGTGCCGAAGATATGCATATATGCTCTGTACTTATAGAACTAGTATTAGAAAATAATTTTATTTATTTCCAAGGAGAATTTTATCAACAAATACGTGGAGTGGCTATGGGCGCCAGGTGTGCCCCAATGTATGTTAACTTGGTGCTATTAATGTTGGAAAAGAAATACATTCTGAATAGTAAATACCGAGAATGTTGGATGTTACACAAACGTTTTTTAGGTGATATTGTTATTTTTTGGAAAGGAACATTTCAGACGTTCCTTGAGTCTTATCAATACATAATGGAATCCACTGAATTTTTGAGATTTACATACAGTATAGGACACAGGGAGATAGATTATTTGGATGTCACTATATATAAAAAGATGACAGGTACAATTCAAAAGTGTTTAGAAAAAAAACCTATTCTAATTCGATATTACATAGGTTCATAGGTTCATAGGTTCATACTAGGCTATCTGCCCGAGGGCATTTACAAGCCTAGCCCATCGTTTTGTGGCTTAGGCCACCCCCTTTAGTATGGGGGGATACCCCTTTATTATTTTTCTGTGCCTCTGTCGGACACTGAGGTAATCCTGGCCGGGGTATCTATCTCTCCCATCCATTGGTCTTTGTTCCACAGCATAGGGAGTCTTTGGGTGATGAATCTATCCCTCCAGCACGCCCCATTAATAGCCGTGGTCAAGGTTTAAGTCTCCCCTTGTGGCTCTGATGGATCTAGAATTTTTGAGACCCTTTATCCTTTTGGTGAGGAACTTTTGTGCTCTCCACTCATCAATGGCTTTGGTGACTGCAAAGTCTGCATGTCAAGCTAATGGGCGGTAATTTCCAGGGTCGGTGGGGAGGCACCGCTTTTGTACCACAATTGCAGTGCAGTGCGCCACCCCTGGGTATCCAGAGGTCATTGAGTTCATTGTTGCTAGTGTTCACCCCTATCATCAGAAGAATGGTATAATCAAGGGCCAATATGTAAGAATAAGCAGAATGACCTCAAATGAGGATGAATTCCTGAAAGAATGTAACAACCAATGTAGTATGTTTACTGAGCGAGGTTATCCGGTTCACTTGCTTGCACAAATTATGAATGGAGTTAAACAGGAGAGGAAGAATAGATTTGCACCCATTCTAGATGTTAAGGGAATAAGCTCGGGAGTTATATCTAATGATAGAAGACTAGAAAAGGGTGGCGACATATTCTGTTCAGCATTCATTACTTATTATAGTGGTGATTCTAAAACCATTTGTAAAACTATTGAACAGGAATGGGTCAGGTTTAGCAAACTGACAGATTTAAAACTGAAATTTGATATACCCTTTAAATGTGTCTATATGAGAGGGTTTAATATAAAAACTATTTTAGAAAGTCAACATCAGAACAAAAGAGCTACATATAGGTGTAGAATGGGAACTTCTAAATGTGGCAGGTGTACCCAGTGTCCCTACATATATAATAAGGGCTCCATTAATTTAACCTCTAGAAACAAAATTATTACAGCAAAACAATATAGTAACTGTGAAAGTATGGGCGTAATATATTTAGCTTTATGTTTGTGTCAAGCATTTTACATAGGTAAAACAGAGAGGAAATTAAAGAGAAGGATACACGAACATTTAAATGCTATACGTACACAAAATACTAATAATGCCCCATATAAACACAGTATGCAACGTGACATGGCAAATTATAAGTTTTTTTGTTCTAGAAGAAATCCCTAAAGATGGGAGGGGCAAAATGTGGAAAACAAAAATCAAATACAGGGAACTCTACTGGCAAAATTTGTTAGAGGCCAGTAGATTCCCTTGATTAAATGATGCTGTTTCCCTAGCTCCAGTTCTTAAATTAAGGTTAGCTAGGCTGTAACCAACATTTAAAACCTAGAAACAATATGTTTTTCATTTTTTTATGATATAATAGCATTTTATGTTATTATTAGCAAATATAATATTAGTTACTAGAAAAAATGTTTTATAAAGATAAATTATTGATATCACCACAAGGGGGAGGTTTATAATGTGGTGAATGAAGTATAGTTTTGTTCTATTTAGATAGAGTTATATGCTTACATTTTTACAATTTTTAAACATTGTTTTTTTTCTAGTAATAATTATTTGTTTGTAATGAAGGTGTTATTTATTGTGTATAAATAAAAATAGAGAATTTTATACTATATTAATGGAAATTTTAACATTATTAGAGCACAGAATTTTTAAATAATGTGGCATGATTTTATTGGTAGATTTTGAAATGGGTGTGTGTATAAAACAAATTTGGTGTGTTGAATTTTTTACATCTGAAGAAGTTAGAGATGAAAACATATTGTGGAACTTGTATCGTTAATGATATACTGCAGAGCCTTTATTGTTGTAATAAATTTTGCCGGGAAGAGTTTGCCTGCCTTGTGCATGTTTTGGATATCCATCAGAGTGCTGAGGATTTGGTTTTGGTTGTTTACAGCACCCTTCTTTCTCTTTTTGTTGTGTTACATTCATGTCTGTTACATCAAAGAGGTCATTGAGTGCATTCTTAATGACAGCACTATCATTGTGCGGAACTTGACCAGGCCAAAGCATTAGGATTTGACACAAATCCACACTGAGTATTTACTCAACACTGTCAGATGTGGAAATAAACACCTATATCACCAAGTGGGTAGACCACTGAATCACATACATGGCATCTACATATGCTGAAATGTGTGAAGTGACCTATATCGTTGGTACAGTGATCAGGTCTGTACATCATTACTGTCTGCTAGGCCCTTTCCTATCCATTTTTAAGTTGCAGATGTCAAGAGTGACATATGGTATCTAAACTGCTGTCTGGAGAACTACAGATTGTGGGCAACCATTGACTCCAGCTGTGATATAAGTATAATACAGACAGTGTCAACACACAGCAAAGATTGCTGCCACAGCCATGACAACACATGAAATGAAACAAAAACATGGGGGGTTGTTACATTATGAAAACAAATGCACAACCCAAGAATAATGTAGACATCACACCCCATAAGCAGACCAATTGGTATGTAACCTGTGTTCTGGGATAGATGGTATGTGAAAAATCCACCAGTATTTGGCCACAGTGGTGACTACTCCCTTGTATGTAACACAACTACAGAGTATGTGCAGGACATCCACATCAAAGGCCATAATACCTCCACAGTTGACAGCCTTCATCATACCAATAACTGAGTACAATGCACCCTTCTTCATATACCTCCCTACACAATTTCCAGTTATGTGTAACTGAGGTGTACCACCTTTGCTACAGTGAGCTTTTACACATCTTATTGGCCATACCTAGGTATTCGTTTTGTTGCATAAAAATTGTCTGATGGTGCAGAACCCTTATCAAGGTATTATACCAGATGCATGTGCGATATTTGTTCCGGTGATGCACACAGAATATAAATAGCTGTTTGACAACATTAATTGCATGGGTTACATTTGTAATGGTGTAGCTTGTGCTATATATATATATATATATATATATATATATATATATATATATATATATATATATATATATATATATATATACTTACTGGGTGAGTAACTAACTCCACTGTTAACCAGATTTTTGTTGGTAGGGCAGTCTGTTCCAGAAAAAGGGATTATTGGGGTAGGTGCATGATCGTGGTTTAGAAAATGGATGAGTGGAAGGTTAGCTGGATAGATAGATAGATAGATAGATAGATAGATAGATAGATAGATAGATAGATAGATAGATAGACAGATAGATTGATAGATAGATAGATAGTTGCTCGTAATTACTAACATGCTAATTGGAAGGTATTTACTTGTAATACTGTTAAAATGCTTTCCTTGTCATCATCATTTACAATGACAGTGGGATTCAATAACCTCTGTGTAGGCTTTGTGCAAAGCCTACATAGAGTTTACATGTTTGTGTGGTGAGCAGCAGTGGTAATTACATATTAATGCCGTACACTGTGTTTAAACATAAACAAGCGCGGTATCATGGCTGTCCAGGAAACCATGTAAAGCAACATGGATGCAAACTTGTTTACCGTAAACCACACTAGGTTAGCAGGTTAGTGCAGAATGCCACAAATGATTACCAGGTTTTATCATATAGTAATATGTATAGTCCAAACACAGCACAGGACAGTGTATACAATGCAGAGTACTGTGAAATCCTGTTCCAGGCATTCTGTACAAAAGTTGTGTAAATGATCTGTAAGGGTACATGGACTGTCATTTAAAATAAACAGTCAGGGGAAGTGCGTGCATTGAATAGGGATACACAGATTAATTGTAGGAATGAACACAGGGAAAGAAGACAGGTGAAACATCATAATGTACAGCAGATGATGGCATGTAAATAAAAGATAGTTGTAGCAGGAACACTAATCACATATCAACATTTTACAGTACAGACTGCACAGTGAAAATGTATATTATGTGACGGTATAACAAGGTGACATAACAACGGAGAACAAAAAAGGCGAACCAGGAACAACTGCAGACCACCGATTTATTTATTTAACCAAAATTGTACTAAGCGCTTTCACCCACACACATCAGGGCATCTTCAGAGTACTGACAATCCTTGTGTTGAACCTCTTTTTAAATCCTTATGTAAATTAGATAATTGAACAATTAGACAATTAAACAAATTATTACCTACGCAGCTAAAAATTCTTAAAGGTACAATCAGCAAAAATGAACATAAACAGCCAGGACTTGTGCAAACTTGTTAATTTGTAAATGTAATAAAACCTTCTTGTCAAAAACTATGTATATGTAATACCAATAAATAAAAGTAAAAATACATATATAAATATCTAGATAATAGTATAAATCTAAATAATTATTAAATATAAACAATTGTTATACAATCCAGCATAAAATCATTCATTAAAAAATTTCCTAACATTAAAATTCATATTGTTATACAAAGTATTTAAAACATTAGATTATCAGATGTTAACCTAATACATACAAGCTCAAATAAATTGAGACTTGTACTTTAGTATACTTGATATAGAAATATGTTCGTTAATACCAGGGCTAGAACTTGCATTTAGCCGTAATTGCCATAAACATTCTTTAGCCTCAAATAAGGTGTTGTCATCACCACCTTTGTTATTATTGTAGTATACAATTCTGTCAATAACAAAGAATAAAAATCTCTTAAAATTCTGGCATCTTAGACAATGCATATAAAGAGAACTAGTATTTTTCTGTTTTTTAATGTCTCTAACATGTTCCACTATCCTTTCTCGAAGTTTCCTTATCGTTTTGCCAACATAAAAGGCTGGGCATGATGAACATATAGCTAGGTACACCACCATTTTTGTGTTGCAATTACAATGACCTGGGCATCTAATTGTTTTGCCAAAATTTTGTACCGCAACATATGGTCCATCATTAATAAATTTACAAGTATGGCATGCCCCACATTTGCTCATTGAAGATGTGTTGAACATATTCTTATTATTAACTGCCTCAAAATGTTCTTTAAGATTCATCCCCATACTATAAGTGACCTTGGGCCCAGTCCCTAAATTATCAGTAAGGTCACCATTATTCTGGAGAATACTTATCCAGGTCTCATGTACTATATTAACTATCCTGGGTGATATATCATTAAATGGTATAATAAAGGTGTCATTTCTAGTAGTGTTATTAGTTCTAGATGTACTGTTGTCAAAACCGTACTTTAATATAGGTTTGTATATTTGATGTCTTTTAATATAAATCTCTTCACTAACTTTAACAATTAATTCTAATGGATAACCTCTATCCAGAAACATATCTGATAATATTTTAATCTCATTGTAAAAATTAATGTCTTCACTAATAATTCTAGAAAATCTGACCATCTGTCCCTTTACTAAATTCTTTTTCTGGTAATAGGGATGGCAACTATCAAAATGTAAAAAGAATTGGAATGAGTTTTTCCTAAAATACTTGATTCTAACTTGCCCATGTTTTTATAGAATAAAATATCTAAATACTCACAATTGTTGTCAAATATCTTAAAAGTGAAATTCAAAAAACTAAATGTCGTTTTAGAAAATTTTCAAACTCAATTAGCATTTCTCTGTTGCCCTTCCAAAAATAAGAATGTCGTCCAGGTACCTTAAGTAAAGGGCAATGTTAGGCCAGAAACTAGAAGTAAAAACACTTTGTGTTTCCCATAAGGCTAACACCAAATTGGCATAAATGGGGGCGCATCTAGCCCCCATGGCCACACCTGTACTTTGTTTATAATATTCACCATTAATAAACATAAAATTGTTTTCAAGTACAATAGCCATCAGTTCACGTAACAATTTGCATTTAGCCTTATTAGACTCACTAAATTTCAGCAAACTTGTCTCAAACATTTCAAGACCTAAGTCATGAGGAATCACTGTGAATAGGTTGACAACATCAGTAGTTACCATTGTCATATTGTCTTCAATATCAACAAAATGTTCTCTAGCTTTTTCTAGACAATGCCAGGAACCTTTTAATATATGAGGCAGATGTTTTACAGTTCCCTTATAATGCAAATCTATATAAGCAGCAATGGCTTCAGTCTTTGAACCCCTGGCAGAGAAAATGGGCCTAAAGGGTGGATTGTGTATGTCCTTATGGATTTTGGGGATACCAAAAATGGATGGCGTCATTGGATGTTCCACTAATAAAAAATTATATTCATCTTTGGTGATGACTCCATCCATCAAAAATTCATATAGATACCAATCCACATTAACATATGCCCTTTCCATTTCATGTTTTGACACTTTTTCATACGTCGTATTGTCACTCAACATTATTGTCATTTTGTTCAAATAGTCTGTTTTGCTCATAATAACAACCCCACCCCCTTTATCGGGTTTCATTACCCTATATTTGTCGGTAGAAGTTAATTCCTTAAGACAAAATTTTTCAGCGGAAGTCAAATTATCAGAAGTCATTTTTTCATTCTTTAATATTCTTCTGATCTGTGTTTCACATAATCTCTCAAACAAATAAATCATTGGGTTCTGTGGGGGTATAAAAGTACTACTCCTTTTTAGAGTAAAACTAGTATTGTCTCTCTGGTTACATTTGTTGTTAACAAAAAACAGCTTAAGGTTAAGTGCTCTAGTGTAAAGTTTTAAATTAATCAAAATTCTACCAACATCTAATTTAAATGAAGGGACAAATCTAAAACCCTTCTTAAAAAGTTTAACATAGGCAGCATTAAAACAAGTATCAGTATAATTGTACATACTAAACCCTCCTTCTGTAATAACAGAACAGTGCCAGTCAGTGTTATCAGTGTCCTTCTCCTGTGTAAATACCATAGAATATGGCAGTCTATCACCACTATCCATATAATTGTGGCATGAAGTGACACTGTCATAAATATCACTCATAAAATTACTAGTTTGATAAACTGGTGCCTCAGTCATACGTGTTATATTATTACTACTGCAACTACTATTTAGCGGTACCAAGAATTGGTTCTGTGTGTTGTCTTGTAATATGGTCGATTCTGCTGATATTGTTGACCCCCATATCGGTCCCGGAGCCGCTCTGACCTTCTCAGTGTCGGCTCCTCTAAAAAAACACCTTCTCCATTCTCATTATTAACTCTATAGTTCTGTTGTAAACTGGAGTGGCTGTTAGTGGTATTCAAGTTGTTCTCAGCAACTGAATCGGCCACAGGCTGTTTGAATAACCGCCTCATGCTTTTAAACTCTTTGAAATGCACATACACTTTTTTATTCTTATAATCATTGGTGTCCCTTATTAATTTAAGATTCTTAGTTTCTAGCCCTTTACTAATAAATCTATCCATATCTTTGATAATATTATCAAGACGAAATCTATTAAATTCAAATAACAAGTCCTGGCGAATATTCTTATCTAAAATGACCAATTGTTCATTTAAAACAGCAAGTTTACAATTATTGTTATGAATAATTAATTTAATCAGTTCTATACCTGTTCTATCGAACAGTTGCAGCAGTTCATCAAATAGTTCTGTCCCTTCTACAAATCTAAACGGAAGTTTGAACACACAAAGTCCCTTAGGTACTTGACCAAGCTCAAGGGACCTCTCCAGAAAAGCGTTGTCCATCTGTAAAGTTTTAAAAGATCTCAGAGTCTTTTCAAACTTTGACAACTGTTTGTTCAAACTACCTAGGTCATTGTTTTTGCTCCGTGAGCCATCCTGGAAAACTGGAGCAGCTAAAATGTCTTTGATATCCATCAACGAATTTTTTCGTGCCTCAGTGTCTCTAGTAACGCCGTCCCTAGTGTTCGATGCTTTGTTCGGAGAAGATGTCTTTGTGAGATAAGCATCCTGACATGAACAGTGGAGAGGACATCTATCAGGGATGTCATATACAATTAGGGTTGGGTGCGTATTCTGAAGCTGTGCAAACTGATATGCCTGAATATGACTGTAATGTCAGCAAAAGTCTCCAACAAGTGGGACACAATTACAGGCTCATAGAAAGCAGTAAAAGAAGCATACACAATCACGGACAATATCAGAATAATACCACCAGTACTCCACAACATGTGATTCTGAGTGATCATGGATGGTTCTGCATGAAAACACATGTACAACTATTAGGACATGTCAGCAATCTAAGAGGGTAATCAAGCATGCCATCCTGATACTCTAATATCTGCAGGAGGTGTTGGGAAGAACACTGCTATACCTGTATGTGACATTATGATCACTACAGGGTAGTTCACTGGTGTGCATGGCCTAAACATAAACCCAACATATTAGTCATAGGAGATCCCATTGTGAGACACACAGATGTGACTCTCACCATGCTGGATAAGGAGAAAGTCATGGTTAGTTGTTTGTCAGTTGCCAGAATCTGCCATATCACCAATGCACTCAAGTCTCTCAACAGGTAATGTTATGACTCTGTCATAGTCCATGTTGGAGTAAATGACTTGAGACGTACCTCCCTGGGCTATATGAAGACAGACATGATCAAGCTCACTGAGTATGTGTCCCAGGCAGGTATGTTTCTAGCCTTAAGCAGCATTCTACCATCACCCAGAATGATGCTTCAATACAAACAGAAAATGATTGACTTTAACAATTGGCTTAGTTTCTGGTGTCATTCCAAGGGGATCCAGTACCTGACAAACACAATGTTTTGCCAGAGATGGCCTGCATCTGTCTCCCTTGGGCTTCAGGCTCCTGGCAAAGACTCTAGCCTCCCCCATAGTGCCTTTGTTAGGCAACTGCCAACATGAACATTTCATCAAAAAGTAAATTAAAGGTCATGTTGCTAAACGCTATGAGTCTAAACATTAAACTGGTGTTAAAATTGCAAGCAATTTTAACCCTGGAAGAAGCTGGCATTTGTGCAGTCACAGAAACCTGGTTCAAAGCTGCGGAGAGCACCCAAGCTATACAGGGTTACACATCCTATCATTCATTCAGATCCCAAACCATGTGCAGCAAAACAAAAGGTAAAGTTGCAATATATAGAAAAGACATGCATGCTTCTAGGATGGTCAAACAGTATGATGCAAAGGAAACACTCTAGGTGCAGTTAAAAATTGGCAACACCCCTATTCAAATCATAGATAGCTATAGGCCTCCAACTCTGATGCAAGATGCCCACTCCACCTATCTGGACCGCTTAGAATCTATCAAAATTCAACCCTTTACCCTTATCCTGGATTGACTTTAACTATCTAACCATAGACTGGAAGAAATCCTCATGCCAAAAAACAAATGCCCAGAGATTCCTTGATTTCATCAATACAAATGCCATGGACGAGTTGGTTGACACCCCCACAAGAGGTGAAAATATCTATCTTGGACTTGGTATTAACCAACATGAGTAACTGCTGCAGCATCCGTACAGTGTCATCATCCCTGGTAAGATCCGACCACAAAGCAGTCACTTTCAAAGTCACCATCTCCCCTGCCCCCCCCCCCCCCCCAACTAGGGTCAAACAAACAAACTTCTCCAAAGTTGATTACAACCTCCTGAGGGAAGGTATAAACAGCTTCACAGCCCCTTTCCCCCTCAATAGGAACTGGTACATATGTTCAAACCTACAGCAAAGTACTATATGAGCATTTATATAGCTGCATGGAATCAGGAATACCAGACAGGATGAAATAATCCTTCTCAAGTAAGAGTAAACCTGTCTGGTGGACATCTACAATAAATAAACTCTATAATAAAAGGAAAAATTGCTGACCAGGACAAAGAAGGAGTGTCTAATTGGGCCTATATTATAACATCGAATTTTATAAAGTTCGAATGTTATAATATCTAACCAGTTTTGTCGAACGCTGAAAACAGTGAAGATGCAGGACACCGAATTCTTTCCCAGGGAAAGAATTTGGTGGGCCATTGCTGTGGCTTCACTGTTTTCGGCGTTTGATATGTTGGAACATTATGGGTCGGGTTCAGGTAAGTGTGCGATTGTGTGTAGGTTAGGGTTAGGGGGCGGGTTAGGTGAGTTAGGGTTAGGGAGCGGGTCAGGTAAGTGTGTGGTTGTGTGTAGGTTAGGGTTAGGGGGCGGGTTAGGGTTAGGGCGCGGGTGAGGTGAGTGTGCGATAGTGATGGACCTTAGTGTTAGGACTTAGTTAAGGTAAGTGGATAACTAGTAGTGTATGTAAATTTTAGTTTAGGTTTAGGTGTAAGATTTTAAGTGTATGTGTGTGGATTGCTGTTTTTTGTGTGTTTGTGTTGTGTGTATGTTTCTCGGAATAGCAATTTTTTTCCCTGGGAAAAAATCGCTATTCTGACTGTTCAATGTTTGCGGATTTCGATGTTTAGGGTTCTATATTACAACATTCGATCTTTGTAGTTTTCGATGTTATAATATAGACCCGTCTACTTAGAAGCAATCTCTCCTTATCCTGAACAAGCAAATAAGAGTCCTAGTGAAATCCTCCAAAGCAAACTTCAAGTCCAAACTGGCCACATCTACTAAAGACAATCATAAGTCCTTCTTCACATATGTCCACAATCTCAAAGGAAGCACCCAGATCTGCTTAGAACTGGTGGTCAGGGACACCACATACACAGACACTGTAGATATAGCCAACCTGCTGGCAGAAAGGTTCAGTGAAAACTTCACTTCTCTGTCCCCCCATCCCTAAAACAGGACATCCCTAGTACCTGCCCCCCCTCCCCTTAACTCTAGGGAGCAAGTCCTCACTGCCATCTCAAAGGCAAAAAATGCAGCCTCCATGAGACCCGATAACATTCAAGACTGCATCCTACATGAAATCAGGCAGGAACTTGCAACACTATTAGGCATTCTATTCAACCAAAGCCTGTGTACCGGCTTCATCTCAGCTGAGTGGAGGACAGCTACTGTCATCCCTTTACACAAAGGTGGAGTGTCCACCGATCCAGGAAATTATAGACCCATCAGCCTAACTAGCCTGATCTGCAACACCATGGAGCGGATTATCATAGACCTCATTAACGAGGACATTGGCAACCTCCAAACACTTATCTCACACAGTTTGGTTTTGTCAAGCGGAGGTCATGCCTGTTAAATTTGGTTGAATTCTTTGAGACAGTCACCAAGGCCATAGATGAGGGGAACACGGTGCACACTGCCTGACTTGACTTTGCCAAAGCCTTCGATACTTTTCCCCACTCAGTTATAATAGATAAGTTCTTTCAACTAGGCATCAATCCATATGTTACCAGATGGGTAGCAAACTGGCTCACCGATAGAACCCACCTAGTCAAAATAGAGGAAACCACCTCAAGTAGTAGACCCGTAACAAGCAGTGCATCCCAGGGATCAGTCTTGGGGTGTCTGCTGTTTGGGATATACTTCTCGGAGGTGCAGGCAAAATCTAGTGGGCTATGGCTGACCAAGTCTGCAGATGACTGCAAGATGGGTGATGTCATCAGTTCCCCTAGTGATATGGACATCCTCCAAGAGAGTCTCATCCAAACAAATGACTAGTGCCAGAAACATGGCCTCAAACTGAATGCCAAAAAATGCATCATCATCCCTTTTGGGGAGAGTGATGTCTCTGCAAATTATAACATTGTTAATAAGGTACTATGCATGCAATCAATCGTGAAAGACTTGGGCACCCAGGTTGATAGCAAACTGTCTTTTGACCACCATATTTCCATTGTTGTACGGAAGGCTTTCTACATGGCCAGCCTCATTAGTAAGGGTATCTCATCCAGGGACAAAGTGGTCATAATATCCCTCTATTCTTCCCTTATAAGACCCATTATTGAGTATAATGCCCCTTTCAGCATGTACCTCACAAAGCACATGTAGCCACTGGAAAGACCACAGAGGTTCCTCACCTGGATAATCCAGGGCTTCAAACATCTACCCTACACAGATAGGCTAAAAGCCCTGGCCCTCAACTCAGTCTCCTACAGACTCCTCAGAGGTAACCTCTGTCTGGTATATTAAAGCAATCTCAGTCCTTGCCCTGATGAGACTGCTGCATATCCACACGTTAAACTCCACTCGAGTAACTCACACGCGTGACCTCAACCTGGTCTGTAGCAGCGGATGATATGGCTGAGCTTCTCAATGGTCTACTTGGCTGTAAGCTTAGTAAGAACTTATGAATCTATGATGATGGTGTTAGCAAGGTGATGCAGCAGATCTAACTTTGTTATTCCCGACAAGTATTCCCCAAGTCATCATGTGGAATCCATGAACGTTTCCAGGTGAAATAACAGGCAGAGTCTCTCTCCAGTGTATTCCCTATTCCTCCTAGGGCTGATCTCCAATAGTCCATGCCATGCCATGTAGTCTTCCTGCAGGAGACTCTCAGATGTCTTCAATGTAGACATAGAACCACACCTTAAATATCATTCAAGCATAGCACTGGACTAGAATGCTGTATCAAACAATATTTGCAGACTTAAGAATAAGCAATACAGAAAGCAGCAATGGCAATACAGAGCTTTTTACAAAAACGAGCATATGCTTTCATAGCAAGATATAGTACAGGCATGGCTTATGGGCCGAAGATTAGCAGTTCATCCATATAGAATATTCAGTCACTCCTGCCCCCTACCACCACAAATCATTCCTGCAGAAACCATAGTCCAGTGCTTTCCCACAACCTCTGCAGCCTGCCTGTTTGAGACAGGTTTCTTGAGACTGTGCAATAAGTTTCTCATGCTGTCTGACAATTATCTATTACTGAAACAACATGACACAGTGTGTGAGGGATGCATAGCTATTATTCCCTTTGAGGAAAAGTCTCACACATAGTAAGCTCAGACACCAAAATCATCAGCATTACACCACACACAACACCTCTCCAAGGCCATAATACACATCATATGCTGAGGTGGAAAAGATTAACTTGCTTAAACCTTAAAGACCTCCAAAGCACAACACATGCACAAATCGCAGTCTGCAAGTTAAGCCTAACTCCTCACATGGCACAAAGAGCCCCAAAGTCACAGATGCTGAGCCCATAAGGGAGGTATCAAACCAAACATTCTTGTTATAAGTGACTCCACTCTAAGGCATACAAATGTGCCTCTTACCAGACTGAGCAAGGAAAGAGTCATGGTTAGTTGCTTGTTTTGTGACAGGATTATCAGATCACACACACACACACACACACACACACACACACACACACACACACACACACACACACACACACACACACACACTCATGTCCTTGACTAATAGGTACCAGTATGACTCTGTCATAGTACAGGGGGGATTCAATAACTTGAGATGTACTGCCCAAGACTATATGAAAAGAGATATTAAGGAAATCTCAGACTAAGTGTCCCAGGCAGGTATGAGTCTCACATTGAGTAGCATTCTACCTTCTCCAAGGATGATATTTCAACATGAGCAAAAAATAATTGACTTCAATAATTGACTTAGTTGTTGGTGTCATTTGATGGGAGTCTAATATTTGTCAGCCTGGAAAGGTATGACTGACAAACCACGCTGCTTCACAAGGGATGGCCAGCATCTGTCAACTTTAGGGCTTTGATTCATAGGTTCATAGGTTCATACTAGGCTATCTGCCCTAGGGCATTTATAAGCCTAGCCAGAATGTGTTTGGCTTTTGCCACCCATTTTAAATTTATTTTGCTATGCCCTTTTTCGAGGTTAGTATACTGTGCCTCTGTCTAACAGTGACACAGAAGTGATACCCGGGGTAAACCTACGATCTCCCATCCACTCATCAAGATTCCTCTTGAAGAGAGTCAATGAGCGACTCTGCCTAACCTGGACTGGGATTTTATTCCAGAGTGAAGGGAGCCTCTGGGTTATGAATCTGTCCCTCCAGCATGGCCTACTTATTTCACTGCTGAGGTTCAAGTCTCTCAAACGTGTAGCTCGATGGGATTTGGATTTTCTGAGGTGCAGCATGTCCATTAATTCCGGGTTGGACATGGCTTTATACGTCAGGCACAGATCGCCTCTGAACAGGCGGTATGCCACTGAGTAGAGCTGGAGTTTCTTTAACCGGGCAGCATATGGCATCTGTTTGAGCCCTTTGATCCTCTTGGTGAGGTACTTTTGGGGTCTTTCCAGTTGCTGCAGGTGTCTGGTAAGGTACATCCCAAAAGGGGCATTGTACTCAATTGTGGGCCTGATGAGGGATGAGTAAAGAGGCACGATGACCTCCCCTGATCTAGATGTGAATCCCTTCATGATTAGGTGGGCTATATAAAATGTTTTTCTAACCACTTTGGCCACGTGGTTGTCAAATGAGAGATTGCTATCAACTTGGGTCCCCAGGTCCCTAATTACTTCTTCTGTACTTAATGGATTACCACCTATGTGGTAATTTGTGGACACTTTGTTTTTGCCAAAGGGGATGACTATACACTTTTTGGCATTTAGCTTGAGGCCATGGCTCTGGCACCAGTTGTCTGTTTCTATGAGGCCCTTTTGGAGGATGCTTGTGTCAGTTGGAGAGTTGATTATGGCGCCCAGTTTGCAGTCATCTGCGAACTTGGTTAGCCACAGTCCTTCCGTGTTGGCCTGTACCTCCGAGAAATATATACCGAACAAGAGAGGTCCCAGGACTGAGCCTTGTGGGACACCACTTGTAACTGGTTTGGAGTATGACATGGCTTCAGCAATTCTAACCATGTGGGTTCTGTCCTTGAGCCAGTTTGCAATCCATCTAGTGACATAGGGGTTTATATTTAAGCTGGTGAGCTTATCTATAATGCCCGAGTGGGGTATTGTATCGAAGGCTTTTGCGAGGTCCAGGTAGGCTGTGTGGACCACCTTCCCCTCGTCAATGACCTTGGTGACTGTTTCAAAGAAATCAACCAGGTTTAAGAGGCAGGATCTGCCCTTAACAAAGCCAAACTGGGTAGGATCCAGTGTCTGTAGGTCCCCAATATCTTTATTTATGAGGTCCATGATGATCCTTTCCATAGCTTTGCAGACCAAGCTAGTCAGGCTTATGGGGCGATAGTTTCCAGGATCCGTTGAGGCACCACCTTTATGGAGAGGGACCACTGTTGCTGTACGCCACTCTTTGGGCACATATCCTGTAGTAAGGCTGAGATTGAACAGTAGTTTTATGTTTGGGTTTAGCTCTTCTTGGAGTTCATGTAGGACGCAGCCCCAGACACCGTCTGGTCCCATTGATGCTGTGTTTTTTGCTTTGGAGAGGGCGGCTCTTACCTGAGCATCTGAGATGTCAGGGGGGCAGCACTCTGCTGGGATAGATATTTGCCCTTTTGGTGGGGAGGGGGGGGAGAAGTTTGCACTGAACCTGTCAGATAGGATGTTGGCAATGTCTGTGGGTTCTGTGTATTTTTTTGTCATTTTGGACTAATTTTGAGCATATCTGGGAATTACCACCCAGGTTCCTAACATAACTAAAGAAAGCCTTGTGATTATCCTTAGTGTCCTGTGCAATTTTTCTCTTGAAGCTGGCCTTAGACAATTTTATGAGTGCCCGTAGTTTTTTGCTAATACTGATCAGTGATGCCTTCCCTTTTTGGGATTTTGCTCTATCATTTAGTAGCTTCCTCCTTCTATTGTATAGTTTGTTTATGGCTGGGGTCCACCAGACAGGACGTCTGCCTTTGGAGGATTGGGTCTTGGTTTTATTTGGGATCGCATGATCCATGCATTCCTGAAAGTGTTCATAGAATGCATTTATAAAGGATTCTGCGGTCTGGGCTGTATTTTCCACAGGCCCGGGGGCTTTGAAGGATTCCACCTCAGTTTTGAGGAGTGTGAAATTTGCTTTAGAGAAGTTTTCCACTGTGGTTTTCTGGGCAGGGGGTGGGGTCGGGATGTGAATATCCAGTGAGATTAGTTTATGGTCTGATCTTACCAGTGAGGGATACACTTCTGGTCTGGAGCATAGAGTCCCCATGTTGGTGATGATCAGGTCCAGTATGTTTTCCCCTCTTGTGGGATTGTGGGAGTGGTAACAAGTTGTTCCATAGCATTTGAGTTTATAAATTCTAGGAACCTTTGGGCTAGGGTGTTGGAGCTAGAGTAATGCTCCCAGTCTATGTTTGGGTAGTTGAAGTCACCCAATATAATGGTGTTTGGAGAGACCTTCATATTTTCCAGTGTTCTCACTTTTGACAAAGACACTATTGGCAAAGAAACTGTCCACTCCATAGTGTTATTTCAGGCATTGCCAACCTAAAAACCTAACAGCATAACAAAGCAAGCCAAGAAAAATGTGGAGGTTTTACAGATTAATGCTAGGAGTCTAAACAATAAACTTTACTCTCTACAAGCCCTCCATACCCTGGAGGCCATTGACTTCTGTGTGACTGAGACATTGTTTAAAAAAGCAGAGAGCCCTCCAGCTGTGCAGGGCTATAATACCATTCACATATTTAGACAGCTACTGTGCAAGGAGGGAAAAGAGGTAGAGGTTCCACAGCCCTGATCCAGAAGAGACTTGCATCAATCAGAATGATGCAATAGAGCTTTTCATATCCAAATAAACATCAGAAAGATCCCGTACCATATATTTTCTAACTATAGAACTCCTTCTATGATGCAAGAAAGCCACAACACATATTTACAGGAACTGCAATTACTGAATATTAAAACCAATACCATTTTCCTGGGTGAGTTAAACTGTCCCACCACTAGTGTATAAGTACAGAGGTTCCTGGACTTTGTCAATACAAATCCCCTGGAATGATTATTCAGAGGATCTACTAGGGAAAAACAACACCTTTGTTCTTGTCCTTACTAATACGGGGCATCATGCAACATCCCTTGCATATCTTTGTCACTTTTAAGGTCTGACCATAAAGCCATCTCCGTTGAAATAAGACTAAACCAGAGACCACTTCCATTCAAGGTGCCTTTAGAAATTTCTCTGAGACAAACCACCTACTCCTAAGTGATACATTGGCAAGCTTCAGTCCTCACAAAACCCACCAATTTGATCCCACCAAATGCATAGAAATGCTCATCATCACATTATACTAACATGTAAACAACTGCATCGATGCAGCTGTACCCTGCAGGAGCAAGCACAGGGCAAACTCCTGAAACAAAGCCCCATGGTGGAACTATAATATCAACAAGTTTTATAATGAAAGGACCAAAAGTAAGAAGAGCAATCCTACAATGATTGAGCCCTCATCACTGAAATAAACAAACAACTCAGGAGCTTTATAAAACTGACCAAAGTGAAGGCTGAAGATAAAACATTCACTCAAGCCAAAGACAGTCACACCTTTTTTTTAAGGTATCTTTGTAATCTCAGAAGCACAATGCAGCAAAGCACCGAGGTGATCATGAACAATGTTACCTACATTGACATGACTGGCTGATCAATTCAGCTCAAACTTTACCACTCTCTACCCCCCCCCCACCCCATCTATACCACAAGATATACTTGAAACTGACTCATCTTCAACTATCACACAAGACCAAATCAGAAAAGTGGTATAAAAAGCTAAAAATACTGCATCAATATGTCCTGACAATATGAAGCACAATTTAGCTACCCTCTTAACAGCACTGCTCAGTCTCAGCCTCCATACAGGTTTTGTACCAAGCAAATGGAGAACAGACACAGTCATTTTTCTGCTTACCGGAGGACCTTCCACACACCCAGGTAACACTGGACCATCTCAGTTTGGATTTGTAAAGGGCAGGTTATGATTACCAAAACCTGTGGACTATTTTGAAAAGATCACCAAAGCAATGGATGAAGGTGAAACTGTACACATTGCATAACTCAACCTGACCAAAGGTTTTGGAACAATCTCCCATCCAGGCATAGTAGAAAAGGTAAATAAATTGTGAGAAGTCTCAGCACCAAACCATGGCGGACTCCACTGGTGACTGGTGCCTTTTATGTTTGGCATCTACTTCACTGAAGTGAAAACCAAAACCAACGTGTTCTGTCTGACTGCATTTTCAGATAACTGCAAGCTAGGAGCAGTCATTGAATTCCAAAATTACTTATCCATCCTTCAACCCAAAAATACATTATTGTACCCTTTGGGAAATTATCTACCCTGGGGAACTATCACATTAATGATACATCCCTAAGAGCTGACTCAGTTGTTCTGGATTTGGGAACTTATGTAGACAGGAACCTAACTTTTGGCCAACATGTGTCCACTGTCATAAGAAAGTCATTCCACATTGCACAACTTATAAATAAAGGGATTGTGTCAAGATCTAAATATGCCATTGTTCCCCTTTACTCAGACTTCATTAGGCCAGTCATTGAGTATAGTGCCCCCTTTGGAATATATCTGTCCAGACACATGCATTAATTGGAATTCTCACAGAGATACCATACTAAAAGGATACAAGGCCTAAACAATATGTCCTACGTGGACTTACTCAAAGCCCTGTCACTATGCTAGAGTTATGTGACTGCCCTCTGCTCTGCTGTATTCATGTGTGCAATCCAATGAATATGTTGCATTCTGCTAACCATAAGTACAATTTTATACTGTATTTTGCACTTCTGAACTGTATTTTTGCTATATTGCTGATTTTTAAAACTGTTCTTGCTGATTTGTTGCACTTTTTGTCTGTTGTAGCATACACTAGATTCAAACTTGCTGAATCTGGTTCTGTTTGTTAAATTAAACACTTCTTCTTCTTTCTGCTTTTCCCGGTTAGGGGTTGCGACAGCGGATCACCTATCCGCTCATGATTGTCAGTGGAGTTTTTACAGTGTCGAGTTGCCAGCCCGGCACCCAACCTTCCACAGAAGGCACACACATGCACGCACTCACACCTAGGGCCAATTTAGAGTGTCCAATCCACCTACAGCATGTCTTTGGGATGTGGGAGGAAACTAGAGCACCCGGAGAAAACCCACATGACCACAGGGAGGACATGCAGACTCCTCACAGAAGGCACCCCAGCCAAGGATCGAAGCGGAGAACCTCTTGCTGTGAGGCGTTGTTAAATTAAACACTAAACCAGGTTATCTTTTGTTGGAGAGGACCACCCCCCCCCCAGCATCCTTATGGCAGGAGAGTGCAGTTAGGACTCATCTGATTGAAGGTTGCAGGCACAAGGCTCAGTTTTGAGCTTTTTTATTGGCTAAATTGTTTAATTCAGTTTGCTCACTGTTTTAACGCAGCTCCACAGAGTAAGGCAGCCAGCCACTACTGTGCTGTATTAATCTGTGCAATCCAAGGAATCTGTTGCAATCTGCTAACCATAAGTACAATTTCTATACTGTATTTGTACTTTTAAACTGCATTTTTGCTATATTGCTGATTTTTAAAACTGTTCTTGCTGATTTGTAGCGCTTTTTGTCTGTTGTAGCATACACTAGATTCAGATCTGCTGAATCTGGTTCTGTTTGTTAAATTAAACACTAAACTAGGTTATCTGTTATTGGCGAGGACCCCCCCTCCTCACCCTTATGGCAGGAGAGTGCAATTAGGACTCATCTGATTAAAGGTTGTAGGCACAGGGCTCAGTTTTGAGTTTTTTTATTAGTTAAAATTTTTAATTCAGTTTGCTCAATATTTTAATGCAACTCCACAGAGTTAGGCGACCAGCCACTGCTCTGCTGTATTCATCTGTTTATGCATAGCGCACTTCAGTGCACCATCATGCACTACTATGCAGTGGGGGCAATCACTGGTGGTTATAGAAGCAAAAACTTCAGCAGATACATTTTCCCTTAGTAGCTGCCTGTGATCAGCCAAGAAGTCCTTAAATTGTGTTTAGTTGCTCAGAGAGCACCTCAGTTATGCTTTTGCCCCTTAAACAGTCCCAAAACCACAAAATATACAATAGTCTCATACCATTTAGAGAACCCCCACTAGCATAGACCCTTTATAGAGCACCCCATTAGTATAGACCATGTTTAGAGCACCCAGTTATACACACCCCTCCATTTTCTGTCCCCACTGTGAAAACAGAATTTAACCTAGCATTAGGGATGGTCAGTTTCCCTCCATTTCTTCTGCCAGCCTGACTGATGTGGGTATCCTGAGACAGTGTAGCAAGTGCCTCGTGTACACTGACAACCCTCTACTCATAAATCACCCAAGTACAATATGTGAGAGATGCATTTACACTAAGAATCTGGAATCCTTGCTCTGTAATGTACAGAACAGTAACACTGAACAGGTTGTCAGATCACATACTACACCTCCTGTGCAAACGATGCACTCAACATAAAAACCATCAGGCATGGAGATACTCATCAAAAACCTACCTAAACACCAGAGACCTTCCAAACACAAACATGCTGCACCTGATATAGCAGCTACAGCACTCAAGACACATAAAAACACAAGCACCAGTGTCACATCAAATAAGGCCCTAAGGCAAAGCACATCTAATCCAAACTGCTTAGTCATAGGTGGCTCCATTGTGAGACACACAGATGTCCCAATCACCAAGCTGGACAAGGAGAAGGTTACAGTCAACTGTCTGTCAGGTGCCAGGATCCATCAGATCACACATGCACTTAAGTCTCTCAACAAGTACTGTTATGACTCTGTCATAGTTCATGTTAGTGTGAATGACTTGAGACATACTTCACTGGACTACATGAAGAGAAACATGATTGAGCTCTCTGAATATGTGTCCCAGTTAGGTATGTCCCTATCCATGAACAGCATTCTACCCTCACCTAGGATGATACCACAATATAAACAAAAAATGATTGACTTCAACAATTGGCTTAGTTTCTGGTGTTATTGTAAGGGGATCCAGTTCCTGTCAGCATGAGATGAGATGGCTGATAGACCACAGAGATGGTCTTCATGTTTCACTTTAATGCTTTCAGTTACTGGCTAAGGCACTTGTCTCCCCATAGTGCCTTTTTAGGCAAAGTCTCAAGAACAAAATTTACGAGGTGAAAATATTACTCACAAATAAATTAAAGGTTATGCTGCTAAATGCTAGGAGTTTAAATCAGAAACCGCACTCTCTGGAAGCATTCCTCTACCTGGAGGAAGCTGATGTCTGTGCAGTCACAGAAAGTTGGTTCAAGGCCACAGAGAGTACCCTGGCCTTGCAAGGCTACAATGCCTTCCACACTTCCAGACCACAAAATGAACATGTGAGAACCAAAGGATGGGGAGTATCTATCTTCATCAAAGATAAATACACCTCTAGACTGGTGACACAGGAAAACTCCATCGAGTTAGTCCAAGTTCAACTAACTGTGGGTTAGACCCCCCTTCAAGTCATTGTTAGCTATAGGACTCTTCAATTAACCAAGATATCCACACTGTTTATTTGAACCTATTTGAGTCAATCAAATTACAACCAAACACTCTAGTCATAGGCAATTTTAACTATTCCTCCATTGACTGGGAAACTTATATGAGTGCCAACATCCTCACACAAAGGTTCCTGGATAATGCTGTAGAACAAATAGTATGTGACCCCACAAGGGGCTCAGATATTTTCTACCTGGTCCTCACCAGCATGGGTGACCATTGCACTACCACAAGTATAGGACCCTCACTGGTTAATTCTGATCACAATTCAATCACATTTGAAGTAGCTTAACACCTGACCCCTTCTTAGATGAAATCATGCTAAAAATGTTCACCAAAGCTAATTATACCCTCCTAAGGGATGGCATAAATAATTTCCAAGATCCTGTTCTCACAGATGGCATTGACAGCTATACTAAGGTATACACAAATGCCCTGTACAAACACTTATACAAATTACTTGACACTGCTGTACCTGATAGGATCCAAACAATATCCTCAAGAGAAAACAAACCTTTCTGGTGGACATCTGGCATTATTAAGTTCTACAACAAGAGGAAGAGGTTGCTCTGTAAGAATAAAAAAGAGAGTTCCCATCACTGGAAGAACACCCTCCTTTGCTTGAACAAACAAATAAGACAACTTGTAAAATCCTATAAGGCCAACTTTGAAAACAATTTAGCAACCATAGATAAGGATTATCATAAGGCATTCTTCAGCTATATCCGTAACCTAAAAGGTAAGATCCAGATGTGTGATGAAATAGCTGTGGATGGCATCACACACACTGATCCTGTGAAAATAACTAACCTATTAGCTGACAGGTTTGGTGAAAATGTCACCACCTTGTCCCCTCCAAACATTACACAAGCATTCCCACTACATCTCCCCCACTTTGCATCTCCAAAGAGTAGGTCATTAATGATCTCTCTAAGGCTAAAAACACAGCATCAATGGGACCAGATGACATCCCAGGTTGCATTTTAAATTGTCTAAAACATGAGTTAGAAACTCCATTAGGTACTTTCTTCAACCACAGCCTGGGTACTGGTTTTGTCCCTGCTGAATGGAAAACAGCAACCGTAACCCCCTTCATAAAGGGAGTTACAGCAACAGACCCTGGCAACTACAGAGCCATAAGCTTAACCAGCCTTATCTGTAAGGCCATGGAACAAATCCTCATGGACCTTATAAATAAGGATATAGGTGATCTCCAAACCCTTTATCCGACACAGTCTGGTTTTGTCAAAGGCAGGTTATGCCTGTTAAACCTGGTGGACTTCTTCAAAAACATCACCAGAGCCATAGACAAAGGCAAATCTGTGCATACAGCCTACCTTGACTTAGTCAATGCCTTTGACACAATCCCACATTCGGGCATCATTGATAAACTCTCATTGATAAACTCTCCCAGTAGAATGAACCCTTATGTCATCAGGTGGGTTGCTAACTGGCTCACTGACAGATAACATTCAGTCAAAGTTGGTGACTTTACCTTATCCAGCAGACCTGTCACCATTGGGGTTCCACAGGGGTCAGTGCTGGCCCCCCTATTGTTTGAAATACACTTTTCAGAAGTTCAGGTTAAAACAGAGGGCTGTGGTTGACTAAGTATGCTGATGACTGTAAATTAGGTGCAAACACTGAATCACCAAACAATGTCAATATACTTCAAGAGGGACTTACAGAAACCAATGATTGGTGCCAAAGCTGTAGACTCAATACAAACAAATGCATTATCATCCCCTTCGGTGAAAACGATATCCCTGCAGACTGTCATATAATACCCTAAGTAACAACTCAGTAGTGACAGACTTGGGAACACAAGTTGACTGTGGGGTAAACTTTGATCGCTATGTGTCTACTGTGGTAAGGAAGGGATTCTTCATCTCAGACTTCATTAGCAAAGGCATTGCCTCAAGTGCAAAAGATGTCATAACACTCCTGTATTAGACCCTCATCAGACTAATAATTAAGTACAATGCTCCCTTTGGTATGTACCTTACCAGGCACCTGCAGCAACTTGAGAGACCTCAGAGATTTCTAACCAAGAAAATTCAGGGTCTCCAGCACATGTCATACACTGACAGACTGAAGTCACTATCACTGGACTTAGTAGTGTACTGACTACTTAGAGGAGACTTGTGCCTGGTCTACAGAGCAATCTTGGATCCAAACCTAATGGAAATGCTGCACATCCACAAGTCAAATGGGACAAGGGTCATCCACTCCAGGGACCTTAACCTGGCCTGCAACATAAATAAAACCTGCTGTAGAGATAGATATGTCTCTCAGAGGTTGCCACTTGTCTGGAATAGGCTACCAGTTCACATCAAACAAAGCCCCTCTATGACCCTGTTTAAGCGTAACCTGGATGACTAAGTAGAAAACTGTAAATTCCTGCTGGGGATTTCACCTATGACCCTCCTAGATATGGGCAGTTATTGCTAACTAAGACCTCAAGTATTTCTCTAGTATTATATTGGGCACACACAGCTAGACTTATAAAGACCTTCAGGTCAATAGCCCAGTAACCACCTATGAACCTATGCTCACGATCCTACAGACTACTAAGAGGTGACCTGTGTCTGGCATACAATGCATCCTTGGGCCCAATATTGATGGATTTACTCCAGATTAACAAGTCAAATGGCATCAGAAATACTCAGTAAAGGGATCTAAACCTCACCAGTAATATCAAAAGAATAGTTTGGAGGGACAGGTGCATCTTGCAGAAGATACCACCATTCTGGAGCAGACTCCCTATCAATGTAAAACAAAGCTCATCCCTAGGCTGTCCATGTCCAAATGCAACTCAGGTTTATGGATGGATAATAGGAAAAAGTAATACTCACCTTGAAGGTCCATGTATCATGTTGGCAAAGGCACCCCCTATACTCAAACACATACATTCAGACAGACGTGCACACACAAACACTCACACTCAAACATGCTCCTAGCCATACAGACACACACACACACACACACACACACACACACACACACAAAATCACATTTATCCAACTTCATTCTCATGCCTACAGACAGCAATGCACACTTTCACACACATACACACACTACCAATCCCCATCCCCATGACTTTGCAGAATTTAAATGCAAGGCTACTGCCTTCATTGGAGTGAATAGGTGACTGCTGTCTTTTGATTGTGTTAATTTTTTTTCCACCCATACAAATTTATATAGTTAAGCATATCTCTTTATTGTTTGTCAGTTTAAATTGGGAGCTGCAGGCATTTCCAGGGGACAGCACATGTCTAATTAGGACAGGGCCAGCCTTATGTATAGGCAAACAAAATGATTATCTAGGGCACCATGCTTGCCGTTCTTGCGAGAATACTCTTTCCCTGTTTATTTATTTATTTTTAGAGCAATGTTTCTTTTAAAAAATAAATAAATAACATGCCACAGAAGAAGAAAAAATATTCCCAGGAATATTAAGTGATCCAAGGGAGGTACTCAGCTCCAGTTGCAATGTAAATCATGTTTTTAAATGTTGTGTGGTCATGCAGTACAGACTCCACAACGTTCAAATGGAGTACGATAAAGTGCCTGAAAGAAGAATGTTTTTTTAATAGATACTTGAAGTAAAACTAGGGACATTCTACAAAATTAGGGACACATTTGAGGGAATAACGAGATGCATTAGTGTGTTATTATTTTTAAATAAGGTTGGCAGTGATCAACCAGATACTTTTTATAATACTTTTTCGTTTGTTATATGGACAGCTGTTATTTTTACATTATTGCCGGTCATGCCTCTTGACTGTCCAGATTTTCATCTCATATTTTTGATATGTTCCTCATAAAATCTGTGCTTTTCTGGCAAGTCTCCCAGGACTGACGTCACTAAATAATGACATACATTTGAGTTTTAGACTTCATATATTTCAGAAAATGCATGCTAACTCCAATCCTGTTATTCTGTCAAATTTCTGTGTTTATAAGAGCAATATTTAAAATATGTCCCCATTTTTGGGACTTTGCCCCCACCCCCATGGTTTTAGGCTTTGTCTAGATTTCTTGCACTAAGAGATTAAAAACTATGCTGCTATTAGTGACTAACCAGATATTTTTGGCAATATTACTAGCTTTGTGATTTTCATGGACAGTTGACGTGAGATAAGTGTTATGTTTTACAGGGATGCTTGCAGTGATCAGCTAGTTATTTTGGGCAACATTTCTCTAGATATTGTGATTTATGTGGAGCAAGTTGGCTTCACATACTTTAATATGTGCTACCTTGCTTGTCTAGACTGTGGAGCTGAAATATTACATAGCCATCACACATAGCTCTCGATGAATCAGTGACAAATCTCAACAGAACTGAGGACAAATTCAGAAATAATCAGGAACACTTTTAATAATATTAACACATTAACAGAATAAGAAAATGTGAATTAATGTACATTTTTTTGAAGTAAAAGATGTTGCTAACTCTAATTATTGTTATTTGTTAAGTGTAATTCAGCACCTTTTCTAGAAAAGTCACCATATTTAGGAGGGATTAAGAGGGACAGAGCTAAAATATGAGTCAAAATCAAAGACAGTTGAGAGGTATTCCTTCATATGTCATGGCTGCAATTTTATTCGGGGGGGTGGGTTGGATGGATGAAATTAAATTATCCCCTTGTCATTTGCATAGTTTAGTTTAAACAGTCAGTTTCTGCCTTAACAAGACTAGTGTACATTTGTGAGAAGTAAGATGTATTACATAACTGGACCCCTAATATGCACAGACATGAGAAGTAAGATGTATTAAATAACTGGACCCCTGATATGCACAGACAGACAAGGCACAATTGCTGTGGCTGTCTTCTTTGAATGGCAATGACTAGCTGCCTGCTGCTGTTTGCTTATTATTTTGGTTTTAAAGGACTAATGTGATTATGTGAAGCAATGTGCAATATTCTAATGTGTGTTGACTGTTTTGAACAAAGGAGAACTACAATGTCATCCTCTTTTATTGCGATCTTACATCTGAATTGTACATAGAAGTGGCTATAACTGCTTGATGGGGTTTGTCTGGATGGAGGTAACTGGCCTTGTTATCACTTGCTCAGTTTAGTACTCATCCATCAAAAATAAGGAATAAATGCATCATAGAATACCCACACCTTCAGAACTGGGGGGGGGGGGGGCTGGAGGCCCCACACACCAAAGCTGTATAAGTGGATTTTGACATGGGCTTACTAATCATCTCTTCCGTGAACCCCACCTAGTTTAAAACCATCCCTGCTTATAGATGTACACTTAAGGCTTCTGTACCTGTTTGGGGCACCAGGGTAATGTCATTATTTCTTGAATATTCCTCCCATACCTCAGAGGTCACTAAATTTTGTGTTGGTCTGGGGACAGTGTGGTCATTATTTTGTTAACTTTCCTCACAAAGTTTAGGGAGGGTCACTACAGATTATGCATGAGCACTTTACTGTCCCTAGACGTTAGAAGTTGTAAACATTACTGTAATATTTTTTCATTTTCCTCACCGTCAAACATTTCCTGCATATATAGGTGTCTATCTTTTAGGGGAGACTGAATAAGCATGCTGTTTATATATGTCTCAGTAAATACATTATATTCTGTTTGTCTTTTCAGTTTGCCAAGTCTGACATCAGAAGGGAACATAGAAGATGGCTGCCATTTGGGGGTAGGTATGAGAAGGCAAGCTGTATGGGCATATAACAGTAGCAGCTTGAAATATGACTATGGGCATTTATGCCTTAATTGTAATCCCAAGTTAACACCAGAGGGCATACGCATAAAGTAGCTGCCTATTTGGAGGTGTGAAGGTTGGGGGCCAGGTATTATTCTCAGATGTATGTATCCTCACAAGCATTTGCTTTCTCAAGTTTATTGTGAAGTGGTTATTAGTCACCTTTGAGCATTAAAAGTTGGATATAACTTATTCCTTCCTTGAAACAAAAAAGTAAGATTGCATTTCATAACATGTGCTTGAGTTTTGTTCATATTGGATCAAAAAGTTGGAAAAAACTCTAAAATGTACCTCAGAGAATATACACCATATGGTTTTCTGGTACCTAGTGGCCCCCTGCTTAATTTAGTTATTACAAGCAAGTCTTGATCAGTTAAGATGTGCTGAAAGGCTGCAGAAAAAAGTAAAACTGAAGAGTGAGATTGTATTTGTTTCCATTAATCATGTTTTTGTTCAGGCAATCATTGGGAGAAAATGCTGTTTAAAAAACTCTTAACGTATCTTGGAGCATCTAGAAACCTCGTGGCTAAATACTATTATTCCCACTGCAGGTATTACAGTATAATCTTAGTTAATTAGGATGTGCTGAAAGGATACAGGAAAAAAAAAGGGTGGAATGCAAAACTGAATTTCTTTCTTTGATTTTTTTTTTTTGTTCGAGTAATCATTGAATGCAAAGGTTGTTTAAAAAACTAAAATGCAACTTGGAGTATCTAGAATCCTCATGGCTTGTAGGGGCAGCCCTCAGACCCCAGCTTAATACTGTTATTACCCCTGCAGATATTATAGCCTTGTTTACTTAGGTTGTGTGAAAAGGATGCAGGGAAAAACAAAGCTGAAGAGTGAAACTAAACCTTTTTTCTTTCATCATTTTTTTTGTTCAGGCAATCATGGTGGGGGGGGGGGCTGTTTAATTTATTAACATCTATTTAGTGTGGAATGGTACACCTCTAGCAGCCTACACACATCTTGCATTCCAGAGCATTTTCTGAAAAACAAACTTAAAAAGCATAAGATAAACAAAAGATATAACTGTACAAATAGCAACGTTATCAGTAAGAAGTATTCTTTACACTGATAATAGTCAACACATTCATAGTCTTTCCATAAATACTATAATATATTAAAATCTGCCCAAACCCCAAAATATATATTTTTGCTGAACATTCACAAACAAATTATCATATCTTGGAAACTATACAACCTAAGCCTATACTGTTAGAACATTTGTGTTAACTAGACATACTCTAAGTTTTCACGTCGCAACAAGAAATTCTTCTAGGAGTGCATATTTATTGAGATATTTACAGAAATATGAAAACATATCTTTAATTGTATCAACAGCAATAAAGATAACAATGAGTCACCTGCCATGCAAATATCAAAGACATTTTTCTTCAACATTATCTGTTTCACCTGTCATGCATCAGTTTGTAAGTTACTTTTTTTTTTTTTTTGAAGTATTCAGTATATGTAGAAATATTGTTTATTTTCATAATTACTAACAAACAACTAGAAATATCTCAGGTATAGTGTTATATAAATGGACATTTACAATGAATTTTTCTGTGTCCCACAAGAGCCTATCATACCACAACCCTCTGTAACATGTAGGGCTCTCAGTTATGAAAATAAGAACCTAAATATGAAAATATGAATAATAAGTGACAAACAGTGATTAATTTCTCTACTGCAGGACATTCAAGATTAACAAACTTACTGTCATTTTGTAATAAATCTTTGCACTTTCTAATACCACCTATTATTAGCTGGTAAGTCACTTACTTAAAGAACCCAGATCCAAAAAAAAAGGTCTGGATGTGATAAGGAGCTATAGGTGTGAACTGGAAGTATATAAAAAGGTGGTATATGCTTAAATGAGAAAACAATAAAACACATCTCAGGGCCCCAAACTGTGGCTTAATACAGTTGTTTATTTCACAGTTGTCACAGTGCGTCATTGCCTAAACAGAAAACAGTTCCACTGGTGGATACTAAGCTAACAACCATTAGAGCCCTTATAAGCCTAGCCATGCAACCCAAATGTCACCCACAAATGTGATTTATATAGGGGGTAATTTACTGACTGCCTCTGTTCATCAGAGACATAGGTGCCAGACCAGGAATGAATTTCGGATTACCCATTCATTGGTCCAAGACTTGTAGGATGAATCAATGAACTGCAGAATGAATAAATAATGGCAGGAAAAATTAAGATTAAGACAAACTATGAAAAAAAGGAAGAAGCAGAAGAAAAAATGTAATCTGGATAGTATGAGTGGGCCAGGATGGGTTGGGAAGTGGCCCCACCTAGGGATCCAGTTTATCTAAGGCTGCCCAAAATCAGTATTAGCCATTCCCCCAGATGTCCTCATTGCCAGTGGAACAGCTCTCCATGCAGATGCTCCTGCTAGTAAGTAACCTCAGTAGTAGGGCAGTCTATGATTCAGAAAGGACTACTGCTAGGGAGGAATTTGCTGGTGTTAAAGCTTCTCACTTTAGGTAATGTTTTGTGAATCTTTGGGCAGGTCAGGTTAGCAGTCAGATTCCTTGAACTGCCTGAGAACTCGGAATGGTTTTCTGCTAGAAAAGGGGGCCCAAAAACATTTTACTAGTAACAGAATTAGCAGGTTACCTTGGAGTTCGTGGGGATTACTAGCAACTCCTGTCTTGATCAACTACTTTTGCCCTGTGTGATAACTTAAATAGGTTTATTTTCCTATTGAGGCACATATTACAAGTAATATGAATAATTTAATCTGTCAACCCTGTTAAACCCAGTTAAGGCTTTTGACAGGGTGTTACTACTTGCCACAATATAATTATATAATGGTCTTGTGCTTAAAAATCCTGATAAAAAAGAAAAAGAAAAACAAAACAGGAAATCATGTGCCAGCAGACATTGAGTAGTTAGATAAATAAGTAATATATCAGAATTTAAAACAATGTAACATAGAGCAGTACCTGGAAAGCATACTCATCACTAGAGACCTGAAGAAATACCTTGACATTATGAAATCATCATGGAATTAAAAAGAATTGGGAAAATAAAGTTAGCAAAGGCGTATTAGATCAGAACCAGCACATCTGGCAGTGATTTGAGCTAAGTGTATAACTACAAACATTGCAGGCTAAGGAAGGATATTTGTATGGCCCACAAAATCAGGCAAATAAAAGACAGGAATAAAGAAGCAGTAGATTTTAATGATAAGAAACAATTTAAAAAGAAGTGGTACTCAGAGGAATGCATATTTATAAAGCGGGAAATAAAAGGGGAAAGAAGGCTGAAGACAATTGAATTACAAAAGGGAAAAATTAAGGATATAATAAAAGGGAAGTAAAAGCTAGTTTAGCTTTTGTTATAGGCTCCACGTTAAAGACTGGGCAGTAGATCCAAATATTGAGCTACTGTCAAGCAGGGGTGTTTTGAAACTTAAATGTGTGTTGCACTTCAGCAAAGTCTGAGGAATGAAGGAGTGACTGCATTTAGTTAGCAGCAGGGATAAGCATCTGACTGTACAGTAAAAGAAAGAAAAGGAGCAGCTCAGATATAATGACGCCACCAACAACACCATTAGAATGGCAACGGGAATGTTGTAAGTGGTCAGCTGGATCTGAAAATAGCCGCTGTGATCCATGCCCCTTGATGAGGTTACAGTACAACAGTTTCAGAGGATATCTGCTATCATTATCACTCTGATATCTCGTTATGGTATCTGCTAACTCTTGTTATTGTTTTCAGGCAGGATCTGTAGTACAAAACTTTGGCATACTGACTGGAATCGCAAGCTTATTCTAGGGAAGAGATTCATATTAAACGAAATGTATTTAGAGAACAAATCATAATCAGAAAAAAAGGCAAATGTCAAAAAGATATAGCGGAATCTACATACATAAGGAAAACAAAGTAATCTCAATTATAAATTCATGCATTTGGTCTTATAAATAAAGATAAGGTGCATGTGTATACAAATGTGCTCTTTACTTAACTTTAGACGGCAGCATTTCAACACATACATCAGTAAATGAGCAAGGAATATGCAAGACCAGCAGTTTTACAAGGACTGTAAGCGAAATCAGAGAGGCACCTACTGGCTGGGATTGGTATGAGAGTTAACATTTCGTTTGAAACAGGAATCGTACCTTATACCTTATTATAAGACAAGCAGGAAGCAAACAAAGAGTAATTACAGCACAGGACTAATGGCTGTTCAGGTTAACAGCTACTTAATGTTCTAGAAACAGAAAACATGCAGTGCTAAATGTATATGCATACTCTGGGCATTTTTAATTCTTTTAACCATGTATAATTAATTAGGTGAAAATAGCACTTTTTTGAAATGACTTGGGAGTATTTGCTGACTTAATGACTTGTTCAGAGTCATACGACATAAACTGAAGGTTGTGGGAATCAAATTCACATTATCAGGATGTAGTTCACTTGCATTAAACAGTTCATTCATTTTAAAGTGATATGTTTTGATTCATAAACAAGTGGGCTTGAAAAAGGCAAAGTAAATTTAGCTGTTAAATTAACAAAATAAAAGATGTGTGGTTATAGTATGTACACATGAATGGTGGCATCGTTTTCTTAGGATAATTTAGTAGTATTCCAGTATAGAAAAAATAAAGAGCGACATGACATTGCATTTACTTCTAGATGCCTCTTTCTTTGATTAATTCACCTCTACTAGTAAAATACCTGCTATTAAAATTAAATGTTATTATTTTTATATTTTATTTATTTATTTTATTTATTTTACATTTGTTAACCGGGGGTGTCTGACTGAGCCGAAAAGGCCCTTTTTCAGCAGAGGCCCGGGGATAAAAGCTCCACAAAGAAAAATTACAGACACATTTAGTTATTTAGACATGATCAGTATACACACAAATTACAGGAGACATGTTTTTACAGTGGTATGTGGCACATAAACAGTTACAGAGGAGAGAACAAACAAAAAAAATATTAATTTTAAAAATAAAGGTAATTAATAGATTTGTGTGATTGTGGTGTACAGCTGAAATTTGGAACATAGGTAGAATACATACATAGTATGCATGTACAGTACGTACATTGCAGATTAGCCAGTGTTTGTGAGTAAGATTGAAAACTATTATCAAATGCTCTAGATTTTGTATGTATGTATGTGTAAAATTGCTTCCTTATTTATTTTACCCTTCCTTTTTTCCTTTTATATATTTGTTAACTGGGCAGATTCACTGTGTAGAAGTGTTTCCTTTTTTATGGGAAGCCTGGAAACTGCATTTCTCTCAAACATAACCATATTAAATTGATGAGAGAATGTTTTCAGTCCCAGCTCCAGCACTATGAAATGGACTGCCATTTATGTATAATGAAACCCTTCTCAGCTAGCTGAACCAACAATGAAATCTGAACAATTGCCAGCTCACAAAATTAAATTTATGTATGAATGTTGAATCACCAGAGTGTAAATGATAGAAAACATTACAATAAGGTAATATTAATTAGACAGTACCCTTAATTAATATATGTATATATGTTCATGGAATGTGTGCTAATGTGCATTCTGACATTGCTTCCTTATTTATTTTACCCTTCCTTTTTTTCCTTTTTAGCTGTATTATTTTAAAAGTTTTGCTATTTTACGCATTTGGCTAGTTTCAAGACAGTAAAGCTCAAAGAAAAATAAACATATAAAAGAGTTAGATGTATACTGAAACTGTGTTTAGGGCTTGAGGGCAGGTAAGGTATTGCAAATGCTGTTTTCACAAAACGGTTTGAAAGCCAAATTCCATGATGTAAGCTCTTAATACAGTGAACTTTGAGATCTTTGTAACTTGGAGAAAAGAGAATTTCCAAAAGCATCGTGACCTCCATTCTTGCACTAGTGTAGTTTCTCTATTGTTGTCCTTTATTCTGGTGTACTTAAAGCAGATAAGCCTGTGACACATATAAGTCTGTAATTACTCAACAGCTATTATACTGGCTTATGTTAAAGTAGTCTGGCAGACAGCACTGAGGGTTAAGGCTGAGAGCTGTCCTTCCTGTGGTCAGGGTTTGATTCCCTCAACCCTGAGTTACCTATGCTGTGAGTCTAAACAAGTCACTTAACCAGCCACTTCTTTGGGGCAATTGGAAATAAGGGCTTTCTTTGGGGCAATTGGAAATAAGGGCTAGGCTCCTCATTGGCCTCCTAGACTGCAAGTCTAGCAACTATCAGTGAACTACTGTAATCTACAGTGAAATTAAAAGTAAACAACCAATTATGACACATAGGAAAGTCATTTTACAACTGATGCTTCTGCAAGCTGTTTAGTGGTGGTCACATCTCAGTAACATAGCTGTATTTCTTCAATTCTGTCCTACAGAGGGTATATTCAATCTAAGTGCATCAGGTACCATTTCAGCAATAAAATTCACTTCCAGATAGCCCAGCACCATCGTTACTCAAAGTAGAAAAAATGGAGCGTCCAATTAAGCATGTCTTTTTGTCTTTGTTTCAGATCTTTTTTTTTTTTCTCCCTGTAACCCTCTCCTTCTCTCTGTTGGTAATTAAGATGATCTTCCCTCCCTCCCCTCCATCTTCCCAGAATACCCCTATAACTCCTTTCAGCAGTCCTGGTCATGGTGTTTGACTGGTCATCTCTCCAGACTATTGTGGCTTAGTCCTGACAGCTGGGGAATGAAGACCTAAGGAGCATCTGCGGGTATGCAGATATAGCCATCTTGATGCACCAACGGATCAGTAACACTATACTCCCAAAGGAGCAAAGTGTGCATTAGTGTCAGGGAAGTTGATTCACTTACACTAATGTTATTGCTGGCCTGGGAGACTCCTGGTCTCTACTAGAGGTTGCAGAGATACCCTCTATACTCTAACGTAGAATAGGATAAAAGACCGTTGCCCCTTCATCTTCTCCTTCCAACTGCAGATAGAGGCCTTGCTCATGTGCTATTGGGTCATTAATGATGTCATTTTAAGGGAAGATTACTTGTTATACCATGATTCCTTTGTCATTACATGGAGGCATGCATTCTGCAGATTCTGCCCGTGCAACATAATGAAGGAACACAAAGAACAATTTGTTAAGTGTGGACCGGAATTTCTTTGCTAATTAGTTTTTGTTCACCATACAATCCAGAGAGAACATTTTATATAAAGAAAGATTGCAAAAGGCACAACTGAGTTTCAGTACATTGCACAATCACCAAGAAGCATTGTCAACACCTGAGATGGCAGGAGGAAAAATTATTTCTCCTCTGACACTACTACTGGTGTCAACTTTTAGTTACTAGGAAGAAAGGTCCTGCAGGTAAATGGATGCAGATGACAAAAAAATTAAATGGTATTTCCAGAGGCAAAGTAATTTAAAACTGTTGCTGAAGCAGTTTAAATTTCCTGTTAATTGTCATCTGGTAACTTATTTACTTTACTGTTCTTACGTTTAACCATGCAGGCAGGTTACACACAACTAAGTTTTTCTGGTCAAGCACTGTTTGTAAGAGTGTTTTACCAATAGAGTAAGAAAATAAACAGCAGACTGCAGGCTGTAATATGTTCTCCAGTGACATAAGAATACTGGCCTAGATAAAAGAATGGATTGAAGTCTCACAGCCATTCATTTAGGAATGCTAGCTTCAAACTCAGGCTTTCAGGTCTGTGAGATCTAGCAAGCCTTTAGTAACTTGTTATTCTAGCATCTATGTACTTCTATACTGCCACCCAAACAGCAAGGCAGAGACTGACTGAACGCACGCTTCATTCTTCTAGACCAGCATCTGATTTATATAGCCAACATTAAGTCTGATATCTAACAATAATTATAAAGTCACTTACATGCAGAAGGCACTATGCAGTCCTGATTAATATTATTTTACATTGCTCCTGGTGCTGAACAGACTAATGCTTCTTGCATGCAATA
>NC_056732.1:1285594397-1285706102 GCF_019279795.1 Protopterus annectens
GATGTAGGCATGCACTTCTCTAACTGAAAGCTAGGTTTACAAGCTGATACCATTATGTACACTTGGGTTTCCTTTCTTTCTTTTCCACTTATGTGGTGTGCAGTATGATTTCAAACAAATAACTTAACCATATTTGTGATACTGCTATGTCTTTGACAAGACTCATGTTTTTTGTAGTCTTACATTTTTAATATATATATACTGCTTCAGCGTGTGTTATGTCAGTGCTGAATATACTTATAACTGCACAGTTACATTTTCATGTCTCTAAAATACATCAGTAATGTCACTAACTCTGCTGCATAAAAATGTGGGATTACCCAGGCAGATCATACTTCTAGCCCTGATGATGTGACCTTATGCTCAATGGAAAAAAATACTACAAAGAAGCATTGCTGTTGTTGTTGGTAGTGATGTTTTACTTTATTTCAAGATGCAGCATAAATGATCAAGGGGGATAATTAAGGCCAAGTGATACAAGTAAAGGATACAGTATTAAAACATACAAGCATTTTATACAGCAAAAAAGGTGAAAGATCACATCATAGAACTATAAATGTAACATTTTGGAAATGTTCAGTAAATATGAATATAGACATAATTGCAAAATTAACACTAAAACTGTTGTAAAGCATAGAATATTTTCCAGTTTGAAGGAAGGAAAAGAAAACAATATATTTTGTTGTTTCTACATGTGATAGTATTTCTGTGACCTAGGGATATGCAATAAGGAATACTTTGTCTTTAAAGCATGAAGACCAATAACTTTTATTAAGCAAAAAACAAGAAGGCTTTTAAACAGATGTCTGTACTCTGCAGTCTCTACTCCTCTACCCTGCTGAATTTCCCAGTTGATGCCCTGATCAATTCCTCATCAAATCTTAATGTCCACTTTAACTCAAGTGTGGCATCTTAATCAGAGCGATGAGTGCGGAGTGTCAGCAGCATCGACTTGGGAGCCTCGGACAAATGATGCCATTGACTCACAGAGGTAACACTGCTCTATGGCCTATTTGGAGTTAGGGTGCCTTCTAGTGGATGGATGGGACCTCTTACTTCATGAATCTGCCTGTCTGTGCCATTGATATTCTGCCTTCATGTGTGCAGTGAAGAGAAAGTGAGCTGTCAGCATTTTCTTGTGCGTGTCGTTCTCCTCTGAAAAAGAAAGCAAAACAAGAGCTCTAAACGATGTTCATGAAGTGCTGTTTGCTGTTTCTCCAGTCTCAGCAGGCATCTTAACAGTAACATACACACAATTGTGTGTGTGCGCATACACACACACACACACACACACACACACACACACACACACACACACACACACACACACCTGCAGAAATTCACAAGTGGAAATGCAGAGATGGAAAGCATGCGCAGCAAAGGCTTACAAACTTATGTTCCACAGCCATTCACTGTTGACAGTGCTTTTTCATGACAACAACAATTTATACAGTAATAGCTACAAGGCTTGGCTTAGTGTGAAACCTTTGCATAGTAATCTTTTATTGTTAGGCCAGTGGCATGTGGGCTCATGTCTAATTCTGTACCTCATTTATTTTATAAATACATCACAGAAGTCACAGGCAAGACATTTTAAACCTTAATTTTCTTACAATAATTTAGTAGAATTTCATGAAGTTTTTTTTTTCCTGATATTTAGGTCAAGACATATACATGCATATATATTTGAATATGTGTAAATGCATGTGTGTCTATAGGTTTGTCTGTTTTTATGTTTAATGCACTTCTAGACTAAGAAACATAGGAGAAGAGAAAGTCAAAATACAGACAGACACAACACACACACACACACACACACATACACACACACACACACACACACACACACACACACACACACACACACACACACACACACACACACACACACAGAGCCACTGGTATATAATGAACTCATATTGGATGTATGGACATAGATATGGCCATACATATGACATGCACACTGCACTGTACATTTTTAAAACAATTTATTTATTTGGTGCAAAGAGATGTGTTACAACTTTTTTAAAACTGAAATATTTATCATAATTTATGTTTATATATTTTAAATGGTGTTCATGCAACTGTTTATACAGTAATAGCTACAAGGTTTGGCTTAGTGTGAAACCTTTTCATTGTAATCTTTTACTATTAGGCCAGTAGCATGTGGGCTCAATGGTTTGCTATATTCATTTTTAAGCCTGCACTTTCTACTATTGTGGGGCTACAGGTATACAAGATGGGTTGAATTCTGGAAGCTGGTATACAATTCTAAAACTCTCCTTGGCTATGCCCTTGCATGTAGATATAACCATGCTTTGTGATTGCAGCTGAAGTACTGTTCGGGTTCAATGAACAACATTTCACATTTGGGACATAAAGGAGTGCACTGCTGCAGCAATAACAATATACTATATTCTAACCTGCCACTAAATCAGAGCTGGGAAATAAAACTAATACAGCTGAGGAATGACACTGGTTTGTCTAGTTAGGCTCTTAGACACTTCACAACACATCAAACAAACCCCACTAATCACACCTATGTTGTAGTTCCTTGCACTATAATATGCTGTCCTCAAAAGGCAAGCTTTATAGAATATTAATATTTGATTTTGCTTACAATTTTAAGATCTGCTTAGTATAAATGCAATTGTTGAACCAGTCCTGTATATAAAATGTGTGTAACAAAAATCCTAACTTGAGACAAAAATCAGCTGAGGTGAATATTAAGTAAATGTTTATTTACAATGAAATACACACTTTTTTCCTTCACGGAGGACTCCTTCAGAAAGTCTGAAATTATTTAAACAGTTTAAAAAACTTTTTTCTGTTTTTATACTGAAAAAAAATAATCAGCAAAATCCAGTTTGAAAAAAGGTTTACTACATGAGGCAATATCACCTTGCTGTTTAGTGATAATTGCATGACCATCTGAATAAACTCAACAGCTGTTATAAACATCACAGAATATAAAGCACTACCTATCATGAGTCACCTACCAAATAATGACAATGCTGAGCTTGTAGCACAGCCAGTCATTACCATTACTAGCACCAGCATGTCATATCATATGACCTGTAAGTCCAGGACACCCTGAACATTGCAAAGCAAACCTGGGTACCAGGCCTACTGCTTAATCATGGATAGCTGTTATGCTCTGAAATAAAAAACTTATAAATCCTTAGCATGCATTTTACAATGTCAAGTGGTCATGTGCATGTCACATTAAACAGACACTGATTAGACAAAGGCCAGTAGATGGGTAGGTTATGCAAAATATTTGTTTTTTAAAGTAATATGAGGGAAATTTCAGGGTTTGACATTTTTTACTGCTGAAATCTGGAAAAGGTGCTGACTTCCGAATGCTTATTTGTAAAACTGTTGTCAGTTGTATTGCTATAGTATGAAAAATTATTTTCCCTTAAAGTGTGACTAAACAATTAAACAGAACAAGAGTTTTGAAATCATAAGCAGACATTATGTTTAGTCAGTGTACGTCAGGCTTTGGCTGCTAGTTCTTATAAAGGAAAGCACAGTAGATTTTAATGTATGCTTTCTTATGTGTGTGATGAGACACCACTGTATTATTTCCATTTCACAGAAGTAGTGTATAGTAATACCTGATCTATACACCAGCTACCTAAGATTCATGCCCTAATTTGCAAACAAAGGAATGCAGTATTGTTTCTTTTCACTAATTGCTGTGGTAGCCTAGAAAGTCTCCTATCTGAATTTTGCTTTTGAATAGAAACATTAGATGTGCTTTTTTGAATTTTATCTCAGCACTTATAAACACAGCTGCCAACATTTTTAAGTTGTCATATCAACTAAGTGAATTTTTAATGTTTTTACTGTCCTTAACATTTGTAGTAAGTAATTCTCCTGATGTTTTATGCCTTCATGACAAGGTACCAGACAGACCGATCAGTGGATGCCTGCCACATACATCAATGCCATACCTAGTAATAATGAAAATAAATCAGTACTGAGCAAACAGCACCCATTGCAGCACTATTTGTGTGAGCCATCACTCACACAATGTCTGCTGATTTTACAGATTTGCATTGTTTGGCAACAAAGCTGTGCATGTTCTTCCTTTTCAAACCATCTTTGCATTGTTTTAGTGATACCATTCTACTCTGTACAGATTCAGATGGGATATACTAATAAATTCTTAATCCTACTTTTTTTTATGTTCAGAGTCTGACACAAAAATATACAATTTATATAAGGATGTAGCTGAATTAAAAAAAGTTTTGCTCATAACAAGGTTAGCTTGTCTAAAATGCTACAACATTTTTGTAAACAAACTGAGTGTTTTGTGTGTGTGTGTGTGTGTGTGTGTGTGTGTGTGTGTGTGTGTGTGTGTGTGTGTGTGTGTGTGTGTGTGTGTGTACATGTGTGTTTGGGAGGGGGACAGTGGATGCCTGGAGTGAAACACTCCAAATGCAAGAGTAGGGCTGGAGACTCCAACATGTCTGATGTGGTAACTTTAAGTCTGTAAAAGTCTGCCAGATTAAGCCAACAAATAGCTAATTTTAAACTCCAACATTTCATAGTCTAACTATAAGGTCAGTGAAGAATAAAGACTCTTAGAAATCTGATTAACGAATATGCAATAAATGACCTTAAAAATGCAAAAGGACCATTTGAGTTTGACCATTCTGAGTGCCAAAAGAATACATGGAAACCACTAAGAGTTTATGAGAAGGAAGGGGCGTACATTGTGAAAGAAGAGTATAAAAAATATTATGAATAGTATATAACCTTCAGGCTGGGGTAACATGCACAAAAATGTTGGATAACAATCGATTAGTGGTATAATGGTGCAGCAACATGCAGAAGCAGATGAGCAAAAAGAAACAGTGGTGATAAAGAAAGACCTCCAATTTCTGTGTTTAGCAGGATTTTAGAATAAGGATGAAAACAAGAATAAGAGAAACTCTAACTTGACTGTTGCTTCTGAAGTAAGTGTAGAGCACAAAAAAACAGAATAACATGTAGATCTGATACTAATCAATGCACAAGTGTGGAAAATAAAGCACATGTAGCATCTACAGTATAACCGTGATTATACTACAACGTGGTGACCCTTCACAGCAGATGGGGATCTGAGAATAAAGCAATACGACAGCAGACATTAGTAAAAATGCTGGACTATCTGTAGGTCTACATCATTTGTGCATGTGTGTGGGTGGATTACTTGTGACAAGGGGAGCACCTTAGAAAAGGAAAGAACAGAGAAAACTAATATGTTTCAAAATGTAAGTATGGGGAACAATTTAGGAAAAATAATATAAATAGAGATAAGCACTGGATCTGCAGAAAGTAGGATGAAAGTCAAGCACTGATAATAGTGAGTGAAGAGGAAGCATCACCCTTCAAGCTGGCCAAAAGGGATCAGGAGAAGATCTTGGTACATGGGGTATAGAACAAGGAAGCCAGAGTTTATCACATGAATAGGGCATTGCAGAAAGGTAACACTTGACACTTTGCTGAGTGTTGTGACAGCTAGGGTGTATCCAAAGAAAATGCTTTAAAGCAACAAGTGAAAGCAATTGAATAAAATATATATGTTTAGAGAATGGGAGCCAGTAAATTGGCACCCTGATTGGAGAACAAATGTTCTCCAGCAGGGTGGTAATCTACAAATAATGCCCACTGAAAAATGGGCCTGACACTTCACGGCAGCATATCAAGATGCCCTGGAGCTCTGACTGAAAATAATCTAATGTTCACAATTATTTTACACTCGCTAAGCAGCAAATATATATAAAAAAGTGTGTGTCTATGTCTGTGTGTGTAAGTGTATGCGTGCATGTGAGTGAGAGCGAGTTCAATCAAGCCATTATTTTACACTCGCTAAACAGCACTTTTGCTGTTTAGCGAGTATAAAAACTAAATGAAACAGAAAAAAAAAAATAAGTGTTTATGTGTGTGTGTTTATGTTTATGTCTATGTGTGAGATAATGGTTGCTTCCATGTATGAAAGTGAGGTATGTGTGATTGAGACAGTGTGTAAAAAGTGAAAGCGACAGAGAGCTGGCAGCAAAAGCAGTTAAGAGGTTTGTGTACCCCTTGACCTCTTAGCTCAAGATATCTGGATAAAGCCTAAAATTCTGGAATTATAGCTAAACTCATTAAACTAGGTATAAATCCCTATGTCACAAGATGGGTTGCCAATTGGCTCACTGACAGAACCCACACTGTAAAAGTTGCAAACTCCAAATCTGACTTCAAACCAGTGACAAGTGGAGTACCACAGGGTTCAGTCCTGGGACCTCTCCTGTTTGGTATCTACTTCTCTGAAGTACAGGCTAACACAGAAGGCCTTTGGCTAATGAAGTTCGCAGATGACTGCAAGCTAGGAGCCATAGTTGAGTCCCCAAATGATGTGGACATCCTACAGAAGGGCCTCACTGAGACAGATGCCTGGTGTCAGAGCCATGGTCTCAAACTCAATGCCAAAAAGTGCATTGTCATCCCCTTTGGTAGAAACTCTATACCCATGAACTACCACATAGGTGGCAGTCTACTTAATGCCAAATGTGTTATAAGAGACCTGGGGACCCAGGTGGACAGTAGTCTCTCCTTTGATAATCACATCACCACAGCAGTCAGGAAATTCTTCTACATGGCATACCTCATCACAAAAGGGTTCTCATCTAGGAAAAAAGAGGTAATTGTTCCCCTCTACTCGACACTCATTAGACCCATTATAGAGTACAACACCCCTTTTGGAATGTACCTCACAAGACATTTTCAGCAGCTGGAAAGGCCACAGAGGTACCTCACAATGAGGATTACTGGTCTCAAACAGATGCCCTACACTGACCGTCTCAAAAAAATTCAGCTTTACTCCATAGCATATCACCTATTTCAAGGTGATTTCTGCCTAACATATAAAGCTATGTCAAACCCAGAGCTGTTGGACATGCTACACCTAAAGAAATCTCAATCCCTCTAGGGACCTAAACCTTGTCACCACAATACACATGACATGCTGGAGGGATAGATTCCTGTTCCAGAGACTTCCCATACTCTGGAACAAGCTACCCATCTATGTCAAGCAAAGTTCCTCATTAGCACTCTTCATTAAAAATCTTGATAAGTAGATGGGAAATAGGAAATACATCCCAGGGATCACTTCAGTGGCTCTGCTCGACAGGGGCACAGGATAATAACTTTATTGGGTGGTGTAAGCCAGGGAACCTTGTTGGCTAGGCTTACTTAGGCCCTTAGGCCGATAGCCTAGTACCTACCTATGAACCTATAAAGGGAGCACAAAGGCTGAAAATAAGAACACATTTTAAACATTGTTGTTATAAAACCACAAAATTGATTAAATAATAGGATTTGTGTTACCATGCATTTTCTGAGGCACAAGTGTTCTCCAATACCGCTGGTAAACAATGGAACCTCTTGCCATCTGACCTAACCTCACTTCCATCCCTTCCTCTCTTTAAACAAAGTCTTAAGAAACACCTTAAAACTCACTGGCTATGCCCTTGCTGTTACCCAAACTAATCTTCTGCATTTCACTGCTGTTATCGCTTGACTTCCTACTTTCCTCCACTCTTTGCTGTCTACTTCTCTGGAGTAGTAGCACCTATAAGCTATCTGTACCACTTAGGCACCTATAAGCTATCTGTACTACTTGGCTATGAATGTATCCTGAAGGTAGTATTCCTGCCATTTCTTTATACTTCCTCCTTTTTCTACTTTTACTGTTTAACCCCTTGGAAATAGTAACTGTCTGGAGTAAACTAGAATAACCAAGGATTTAAATGTATTCTAATAATGTCTTGGGGTTGCCCTAGATATTCATACTGTAAAATGATCTGTAGGTGTATTATGTATTAATGTAGAGTGTCTCAAAGTCTTCCCATAATTTAAACTGTAATACCTTTCTTGTTTATTATAAACATTTTTTATGTTGTGGTTTTTATATGTGGAGCTTTTCTCCCCAGGCCTCTACTGAAAATGGAAATATATCCAGCTGGATACAACAAATGTAAAATAAATGTAAAATAAAATAAATAAAAAGTGTATGTGTATCAAAGAATAAGATCTATCGACCAGTGACAGTAGCAGATAAGAGATTTGCATACTTCTCAACCTCTTAGCTCAGGATATCTAGATAAAGCCTGAAATAAAGTGGGAACAAAGGCTAAAAAATAGTAACAGATTTTAAATAATGTTCTTATAAAATTGCAAAGTAGCTTAAATAACAGGATTTGTATTAGCATGAATTTTCTGAAGGAAATAAAGTCTGAAAGTGAAATCTATGTCATTATTTAGTGACTTCAATCCCAATGACTGGCAACAAACCACGCATTTTAGGAGTAAGGGACCAAAAATAAAGTAAATGTCTGGATATATTTTTTAAAAATATTATATGTTGGATGTAAAATGCTTCCTCCAGCACCATTTACACATACTACAGCAACTTTGAAACATTACGCAGAGTAACTATTTTCCATCAAACATATATAAAAAAAAATGTGGCAATAAAAATAAGTGAGTACGTAAAACACAACAGTTTTACAGACAGACCATTCTTTAAGTGCAATAATGCCCTCCATGGTTTGTGTTATTATGGAAAAATGTCCTTCCAGGAGTGTAGTGGCACTCCTTGGCGTTATTTCCTCAATAACACACACCCTGTTAGGCATTATTGCTTGCTTAAATGATCTGTTACTCTACATAAGCTGAGAATTTGGCAGCTGCTCCTTAGGGCTTCATTTGCAAAACAATTCCATCTTTGATTAACATCTGGAATGGTACTCATCAGTATCAGAAAGGCAGTCATTCTGCTACTACTAGAGACAAAGCTCCGAGATGGATCCCCTTATTGCAGAGAGCTTGGTATCATTTATTTATTTAATTGCTAGCCTGATAAAAATCATTTAGACAACAAATGTATGTTTTCTAGTGTGAGCTGGCAGCACATTAGGCTGGTAAGATACTATGCTCTGAGTCTCATATTATGGAACTGAAAAAACAAGGGATCAGAGAAGGGGAAGGGGGTTAAGGTCATTTGCAGCCAATAGCATTAACCCTTCATGCCTCATTTCCACTCGGTATGTTCCTGGGAAGGTTGCAGAAAGGATACTCTGTGCCAATCAGATGAGTTTTCTGAGTTCAGGTGTTGTGAGAGAACACAGAGCTGGGCGAGATACTAGTTGCTAAAAAAGTAGAGAGAGACAGAGATTAATGAGAAAATTATGCTTGTACTTATATCCTGACATTCACAGCCATGCAGCAGTGTTATACCTTCCATAAAAATATTAATGCGTCTGCACTACTCCAAGTTGCTAGTGTTAAATGCCTCATAACTTTCCTTTACTGTTTTGTAATCACTAACGTAAAACTAGGTGCAATGTGTTCAAACACTCTTAATGTAACACTTCAGGTAGTTGTCAGAGCAGGTTTTAAATTCTACATTATGGATTTGTTAGTTGCCAGCTCATAAATAGACTTTTATGACCTTTTCAATGAAAATCACTTTTCTTTACCTTGAATGGAAAATGCTCATTAAAGATAGTGGGTGAGTGAATGAATGAGTGACTGAGTGAGCAAGTGAGTTGGCGAGCAAGTGAGTGAGTGAGTGGGCAGGTGAGTGAGTGAGCAAATGAGTGAGTGAGTCATTGAAGGAGTGGTTAAGTGAGAGAATGGGTTAATACCAATTATACAGAAGTAAGATTATCCTGAAATATATCAGTATGCTAACCCTAGTTTGTTAAGATTTCAGTATCACAGCTCCATTCTATGGAGTACAGTCTTGACTTCTGCACATTCAATGCACACAGTTTGTATATTTTTCCCATAATATGTAGGATTTGTCTGGATACTGCAGTTTCTGCCCACATCCCAAAAGCCTGGTGGTTGAGTGATCACTCTAAATTTCCTCATGTATTTCCCTTGTGGCCCCAGTCATGTCAGAAATGTGTCTGTGAAGGGCCATTTCACTTATATGGTTCAGAGCTGGAGTTAGGTCAATTAACACCAAGGACAATACATGGTACCGCCCTTCAGAGCTGAGTAACCAAAAAAAAACATCAAAACATCCTTTAGCTACAGGTAAACAACCACTGTTTCAATTGTTTAATAACGCTTGTCACCTTATAGAAAGTGTATCACACACATGTATATATGCACACACACACACACACACACACACACACACACACACACACACACACACACACACACATATCTAAAGGTAATTAAGACGATCACCATTTTCCCCATCAGCATGCCTTTTCAAAAGGAAACTGGAAACTGTAGTGAAGACTCACACAGACACAGGAATGGCTGGACTTTCCAGAGAAAGCAGACAAAACTGTGACTAAACTTGGGAAACCAGTACATGAAACAATGAATGTCTTAATAGAGGCTCTTTTTTGTATAACTAGTTATTAAGGGTGGTATTTTAATTATCTTGGCATCATGAGCTGTAAAGGTAGCATCCTTAAAAGCACAACCTTTTTATTTGTCTCAGACAGGCTACATTTTGGGCCTACAATGCTGCTATATTTCAAATAAAATTGAAACAACTTTATCTATATGAATGCAGCTCTGTTTTTCTTGTTTTATTGATAGTATATATATATATATATATATATATATATATATATATATATATATATATATATATATACACACACACACACACACACACACACACACACACACACACACACACACACACACACACACACATATAGACAATGCTGGACAATGTTGTTACTTACTTCACTACTTCATTTATTAACATACTCAACAGTCTAGCTCCCCTTAGATCTAAAAGGGTGAAATGCAAAACTGCCCCTTGGCTAATAAAAGAAACTATCTCTCTCATGCATCTTCGAGATAAATCATGGAGACATTACCGGAAATATAAAACACCAAGCTCCCTGTCCGAGTATAAACATCTGTGTAATAGAGTAAAAGCAATTACCACAGATCGAAAATCCTGTTACTCAGTATTACAAAGCAATAATACAGCTAACCCTAAAACATTCTGGAACAGTATCTCTGCCCTTCTCCATCCTGGTAAAAAAACAACCCCTCCCCAGATCCTAACTCTTCTGATCTCTCCTTAGCCACCCAATTTAACTCCTTCTTTATAGACTTGATAGCCAAACTCACCACATCTTTCCCTAATAATATGGCAGGCCAAACCCTACCCCCTCCACTAACCCAACCCTGTCTGGCTGAACACAGCTCAACACCCCTCTTTCTCTATCAAATCTATTCCTACCTCTACTATAAATAAACTTCTACAAAAATTGAAACCATGCTCAAATGCCCCAGATGAACTTCCATGTAACTTTCTTAAACCAGCTGCCAATGGCTTAACTCTTCCCATCTCCATCCTGATAAACCATTCCATCCAAGTCTAACTTACCTCTCCTGTGGAAAAAAGCCTTCATTATTCCCCTCCATAACGGAGGCAACAACACTGATATATCTTATTTCCGTCAAATAGCCATCCTATCACCCATCTCTAAAATTCTCAAAAAATGTATCCACCTTCAGCTCCTACCTTACCTCTTAGACAATCAACTGCTGACCCCCACACAACATGGTTTTAGACCTGGACACAGTACCATCACTGCCTTCCTCTCCTTTCTTGAAACCATTAACCACACCCGCGACTCCAGCAATATTGTATCTACCCTTCTCCTAGACTTATCCAAAGCCTTCAATACTGTTTCACATAACCTTCTCCTGTCCAAGGTCTCTGATCTCAATCTTTCCACCTCCTCCATCAACTGGTTTTCCAGTTACCTTTCTATTGGACAACAAGTGACCAAGTGGAAAACTTGTATCTCTTTCTTCCTTCACACTCTCACAGGCATCCCACAAGGCTCCATACTAGGCACTCTGCTATTCAACATCTTCATCAATGACTTTCATCGCTGTATCCCTGATGCTAAACTTGTCCAATATGCCGATGATGCTACCATTATCTGCTCTGCCAAATCCCTCCATGAACTAAAAAAACTAACTCAAGATGCTTTCTCTTGCACCAAGTCTTGGATGTTGAACAATCAAGTAGCCCTCAATGCTTCAAAATAAAAATCATGATATTTACCCCTTCTAATCTCACCAAAATAGACACAAACTCTTTCTCTATATCTAGCCATAACATGACCCCCATTGAAATAGTTACCTATTCAAAGCTTCTAGGTGTCCTTATCAATGAACACCTAAAGTTCGACATCCATCTACAAACAAATATTAAGAAAACCCATCAAAAGCTGGGGATGTTATATCATCACAGTCTGTATCTTACTCCCTCAACCAAACATATCCTCATTCCCTCCCCTCTCCTCACTAGTCTTCAATCCTCTCTAAAGTCAAAGCTGGTGTCCTGCTACAATAAAATCTCTAAGTTTGCTACAGGATCCAAATCCTTCTCCCACCATTGCGGTGCTCTCCACACCTTGAATTGGTTGGAACTGCTAAACTACTTATCCTATATTCAACTCTCTGTTGCCCATAAACTTATCTTTAAACTCTCAAATTGTCCCACTCTCTCCTCCACCCTCAAAATGCATCACCCCGATAGACTACTCAGATCCAACAATCAGAACCTCCTGCAAGTGTACAAACCCATACGTACTCCAGGGACACTTCTACTATCTTTTTCCCTAGCACAATTATGGAATTCCCTTCCTCCTCTCATTCGAACTACCAACGACCACTCCACCTTTAAGACCTTGCTCTATTGCCATCTCTATTCTGGCTGGGAATGCTCTTGTTCTCACCCTAGCTGACTCCCTCCACTGCACCCCACTCATCTCCATCATTTATTAGCCACCTTACGTTTTGTTACTTTAATTCTCTCCCTTTTCATCTCACTTACTTGGAATCTGTAAGGCTTGCTTTTAGCTTTTTGATATTTCTTAAAAACACTCTGTTAAAACACATTCCTTAATTGCTCTGTACCATCTTATGTACTTTTGCTTATTTCACATCCTTAGAATACTCTGTCAGCACATTTCCCACAAACATTTTGTTTACTATTTTAGTTTTTGCCTTGTTGTTTTAATTTATAAATTACAAACTGTTGTTTTTCATTTTTGTACTAAGTATAAACTACAAACCATTGATTTTCTATTGTAAATCTGTACCAGGAGCTTTTCTCCCTGGGCCTCCATTGAAAACAAGATCATTTTTGGCCCAGTGGACTATCCCAGTAAACAAACTGTAAAATAAAATAAAAATATAACAGGTAGAAATAAAAGGTGCAAACATTTCTTCTCCTAACTTTCTCCTTACTAGGAACACCTTAGACCATTCTATTTAGTAAAACAAGCACATCAACAACTTGTAACTTATATAGAAGTAGCCCTAATGGCTTTTTACATCTCAGGTCTTCTTCCATGTCTCTTTTTCAGTTTGGCAACATACAAGATTTGATCTGTGCATTGCTTAGATTCTTTTATTCCTTGGTTTCTCTCTTCCCTCCTTCATATTTCCCTCGGTTTCTCTTACATCCAGAACAGGCACAGTGCTATATCTTTCTGAAGCTTTTCTATGTATTTTAAGCCTCTTCATTCTCCTTCCACTGATTTTCCTCATAGAATCATGGAATGTAAAAGGCGACTGGGCCATGTGGTCAGTTATGCCTTGCCAGTAGCAACCCTTTGATCCTACTTCTTTTTGAAAGAGTAAACCAGCCATAACCCAAGGTGAATTAATGAATACTCATCCAGTTGTCTAATTCCTTCTTAAAAGAAGATAGTGTGTCACATTGCTTGCTCTGGAGAGGAAGTTTATTCCAGAGAAAGGATAGTCGCTGTCTGACAAATTCATCTCTCTCCACCTTGATTTGTTTATTTGCTGAAGCAGGTTCAGGTCTCTGGTTCTAGTGTTCCCATGATGGTTTACGTTGTAAAGAAATAAGAGGTCTGAAACTGCCCAGTCCCTAATAGCCTGGAAAGCAAAGCCAGATCACCCCTTAAAAAATGTAGGACACTCACTACAGGGACACACAAATACAAATTCATGACCTATAGTTTGTTATCCTTAGTTACTGTTAATCTAGCTTACGTGCTAGAAAAACCCTTTCAATTTTCTGGAATAATAAAAATAAATGCTCTGCTAGTGACTTATTTTTAGAAACAAGGTTATGATTGTCCCTGTGTGAAATAGTTAAAGAATGTTATTATATGTAAAAAGGAAAGATTGTGCATCTATTATAAAGTTACTGGTGAAATTCAAAGATCTGGCATGCTAAAAAAAAAACTCCGAAAAGTATTGCTTACAGGTTCTCATTATTCAAGACACAGTTGACAGGAGACACGGAATTTCGAATTACTGGTTTATCTTAATAGGTTGGAATGACCTGAAGGCACTTATAGTCAAATCCCCTTGTTCACATATAAATAAGATAAACAATATTAAGAAAATATTGAAAACCAAACTGCTAATTAGAAGAAGAAGAAAGAAGAATTAAAAGGAGGCATTTAAATATACTGGTTGTGCACAGTGGCAATATGTGAATCTGGCTGGCTGCTTTAAACATCTTGTAGCCAAAAACAAAGATTATGATAGGATTATGTTGACTATGAGACCACTACATTGTTGTCTGTCAGATTTACAACTGTGAATTCTTCTGTGTAGAAAAAAACACGTTCACACATTAAGCAACAGGATATATAAGCATTTGTAAAATATTAAAAACAGATTATTAATAATGCTTATAATACACATTTCCTAATGTGAACAGTGGACTGTTTTTATTTTTTCAAAAATGTATGATACATCAGATTAAACAAAATGGTGCAGTGAGCAGCAAGCCGCAAGAATTGGGCGATTCAGGGACACCTGTAGTGAAATAGTGCTAGAGAGGAAAATAGCATGCTATGCATCACATGCAAATTACTGTATAATGACATGCAGATAAGTATCAACATGCTAATGACAGCCACTGCATATGCAGATGGTGACGTGAAACAGATACATACAAAATTTGCAGATGAACTGTGATGATCAGCATATCTGTAAACCATTTACTTCAGTGAATGGGTATATCACTGATCTGCTCTATAATTCCAGGAATAGTATCTACCTTAGCTGGTCAGTATGTGTCATTGACCTCTGTGGAAGCTAGTGTCCATGCCTCCACCCTCTTAGTCACAAAGGAGACTGCCAGCAGCTGAAAAGCCATCACCTACAGAACTAGGACATAGTCAACAACTACTGTATAGATAGAGATTACATACAGGAGCTAGTAGGCTGGCACTGCTCTCACACCAGTTTAAGGGGAATGTGCAGAATGTCTATGTCATTGGGCACAAAGGTTTGTGAAGCATTAACCATCCTCACTACAGGGATCTTTTGTTGTCCAGCTGGAGACATGCTAGGAGTTTTGTAAGCTTCGGCCTCACAAATCCTACACCAGTCCCTAAATATGATGCTGATGCATGTGGTGGCAGACATCACTTTGTGGGCATTCTACAACACAGCCCATTTCTTTGAGGTCCTGGAGGCCACTGATTGCACACACATTGCCATCAAGTGCCCCTCAGCTCCATATGGAATGGAGTCCACTCCATTAGCTGCCATGTGGTGTTCAGTGCACAGGGTATCTCCTGCTATGCCTCTGTGGACTATGCAGGCAGTTTCCATAATTTCCACATATGGCACATGTGTGATATATACCAGTATTTCATGTAGGAATACTTTCCATGAGGTGATCTAATTAGTAGGTAGACACATAGCTATTCTTTTGGTGCCATCACCGCTCAGATATATGTGTGTGTACATGTGTGGATCAGTGTGTGTGTTTGTGTGTGTGTGTGTGTGTGTGTGTGTGTGTGTGTGTGTGTGTGTGTGTGTGTGTGTGTGTGTGTGTGTGTGTGTGTGTGTGTGTGTGTGTGTGTGTGTGTGTGTTTGTGGAAAAGACTGTTTATGTCAGCCAACATCAGCCATCTCACTGTCCCTACTGTACCTGGTGTGTCTACAACCTTGTGCAATGCCTTTTCTAGCACAGAGAATTAAAGCTCAGGCTTGTTGATAAGCAATTTCTAGTTACAATGGTACATGTTAGAATATTAAGCTATGTCTAGTCACAAAGATACATGTTAGAATCTTTTACCTTTCATCTACTTACAGTGTGACCTTGAGAAAGTCACTTAACCAGAAAGTATCTAGGACCAATTGGAAATCTGGACTAGGCTCCTTAATGGCCTTCTGGAACACATGCTGATAACTACCTATGTACCTATGATATAACTTCTCAGTCACTGTTGGTGTATGAGCTACATACAGAATTCCAACAGTGCAGTGTCTTCCCATTGTACTGTAAGTTCTACATCCCCATCGGCCAGCCTGTGTTGCTATGCAATGTTGTGAAGATGCATAGCAGGACTATGGCTCAGCTTGCCTGCTCTTTGAGATCTGCCTGCCTACAAACAGGATTGACTCCTATCCTGCCAGTACCATGCACCATGTACAAATGTACCCACCCATAGGTGGATGGCATTCTGCCTCTTTTCTGTACCCTTGTTTGTGGCCCTAAATATGACTAAACTTTTGGGGTGGAACTCATCAAGTATAGAGGGAATTTCAGAGGTAGATTTATGTTCCCTCTGCTCTTTCTGCTGTAGTTCTCAGACACAGTCTGTCAAACCTCTGGCAGGGACATTGCAGCATTAGCACACAATATTCCCAGTTGTGTGACAACTAAGTTTGGAAACAATGCACCCTGTAGCATTCCCTGCAATCTGGTATGTATTACCAGTAAGTCTCCCTGTTAGCACTCTTCCTAAGTATTAGTGCTTAAATATCTCTGTATTCTTCAGTCTGTTTTTCCCATTTAGCTTGGTCTGCTGTGAAATGACAACTATGCTTTTGATTGCATTGGAGTGGGCTTATAGTACACCCACTATGCTTATGAGGTGACTTAGCATGATAGTCTCTGAATCATGCCTCTAACATAATGCATTATCAGCTGTATTCTGTACTACAGGAACTAGACCTACTCATGCTTGAACACAAAGACCTGTTAAACTGTGCACAAGTGTGGAGCACAGCCACTCTACAAAAGGTTTGCCTCAGACTAACGACCATGGTCATCATACCACTCAGCTGCCCATCATGGCTATGCTTAGGCATATAGGTCAATATGTGCCTGTGGAGCCTGGCCATATAGCTATTACTCTTCCCTGTGTTACTGACAATATTTGTCACAATGCCATAGATGGATATCCTGCTACTGTGCTGCTCATCAATGCATTTTATATGGGGTCTATGATGTGTGGTGTTCTACTCCACGTATTACTTTATTTTTCCTGGACTTGAACTTTATATTGAAATTTACCCATAATTCTACCCCTAAAATTTCCTCTGTACTTGATGAGCTCCACCCCAAAAATTTAGTCTTAATCTTGACTTTTACCCCAGCCAGACAGCTTTAAACCCCTCATGTACCATCCCAGTGTAGATCTCTGTAACAATGGATACACTTTCATACTGTCTCTGTAGCCAGCTTGGTGGATATGGGAATCTTGTTAAATGTAACAGTTCTCTCATGTTCACTGGCAACCACCTAATTCTTAAGCAAAGTGATATGTTATGTAAGAGATATAGTTACACAATATTACTGGAGGCAAGGCTCTCATATACAAGCACTTACAATACCAAAATGCTGAGAGAAAGTTGATCTCTATACCCACCACACATAGTATGGACCAGATGCATAGACCCACATAAAGTGAGGCTCTTAAATATAATCTTCCTAAACCCCAAAGGTCTCACAGACATTGTACTTCCAATAACTATTCTCAGCAACTTCAAAAGCACTCTACTAAAACAACACCCACCACAACACACACAGCCACATCTCACTGCATCTCAATGTCTAAGTCCATAAGACAAACCACCACATAACCTGATGTTGTCGTTATAGAAGACTCCATTGTGAGGTACACACAGTTGTCCCACCTGGCTGAGTAAATAGAGAGCCACAATAAGTTGCCTAATAGGGGCCAGGAACCACCAGATCATACAAGCACTCAAGTTGTTAAACCACAAGTACCAATCCATGTAAGAGCAAGCAACCTGAAACACTACTCTCTGGACTATATGAAGAGAGAAACAATGGATCTCTCCAACTACATGTATCAAGCCAGTATGAGCCTAACATTCAGCAGCATTCTACCTTCGCCAAGGACGATGATAAAATATGAATAAACGATAACTGACTTTAATAATTGGCTTAGTTTTTGTGTCATTTGAAGGGAGTACAATGTTTATTAGCCTGGTAAGATACGGTTGACAGGCCAAGCTGCACTGCCAGGGATGGCCTGCACCTGTCACCTCTGGGTCTTTGAATATTGGCTAAAACCTTGCCCACCCCATAAGGCTTCTTTTAGACATAGACAACATGATAAATCCTCCAACACTGCAAAACCATCTCAAGAAATTCTAAAAGTGTTACTGCTCAATGTGAAGATTTTATACAAAAACTGCACTTTGTGCAAGCTCTCCTCACCCTGGAGAATGTGCATATCAGTGCAGTTACTGAGACATGGTTTAAAGCCATAGAGAGGAGCCCAGCAATGCAGGGCTTTAATGCCTTCTGCACATTTAAACCAGCTATTGCACAGGAAGGGAAAAAAGGTGGAGGTGCCACAGTTTACATCAAAAACAAGCACAGCTCAAGATTGGTCAAAGAGTATGATGTGTTTGAGCTTTTCCATGTCCAAATTACCATAGAAGTCCAATACTATATCCTTGCAAGCTATAGCTCCTCTTCTATGACCCAGTAAACCCATAACCCATAATTATACTGGTGACACTAGTCATTCAACACAACACCATATTCATGGGTGGTTTTAACTACCCTGCTATAAACTGGGAATCATACATGACCCCCAAAAAGCAGGCCCAGAAATTCATGGGTTGTTAAGTATAAGTACCCTGAACTAACTAGTACGTATGCCCACTAGGGGCACTAACATTCTTGACCTGGTCCTCACCAACATGGGAGAATGCTGTACCTCCATAGTGTAATGTCCTCACTGCTTAGTTTGGATCATAACGCTGTCTCCTTAGAAATAAAAATTAAAACTGGGACCCCAGCTAACCCTGAAACTTTTAGGGATTATTCTAAGGCAAACATCCTACTATTGCAGGACATACTAGAAAAATGTCAAGCTCCCCCAAGTTCTGAGAACATTGTTGTCAGTGTGGAACTGTTCAGGAGAACCCTGTACAATTATGTTAATGGATGCTTAAAGAAATCTATACCTATCTGGAATATATACAGGACACATTCAAAAACCAAGCCACCCTGGAGGAATCCCAATATCAGTAGGTTGTTTAACAAAAGGAGGAATCATGGCAAAAATTAGAAGTGCAATGCCCAGCAAGGTAAAAGTTCACCCATCAATTTAAACAAGCAATTTATGGTGCTAATCAAGTCTACTAAAGCCAAATTTGAGGTACAAATAGCCTCCCAGGCAATTATAAATACACATTCTTCAGCTATATCTGTAACCTTACAGGCAATACATAATGACGTATCAAGCTAATTGTAAATGGCGCCACCTATACTGAGCCAAAAGGTACAGCAAATCTACTGGCTGATATTTTTAGCTGCAATTTTGCCCTCCCCCTAGACACCTCACAGGAAACGCCCAGAACCATAACTCCCCTGGCTATCACTAGGGAACAGTTCCTCAATGCACTCTCCAAGGCCAAAAACACTGCATCAATGAGTCCCAATAATATCCTAGGTTGTCTCCTTAATAGCATAAAATATGACCTATCAGGACAACTGGAATAATTATTTAATGACAGTTTCTAGAGAGGTGTCATGCCAAGTGAATGTAGGGCTGAAACTGTCATCCCACTGCATAAGGGCAGGCCCTCTATGGACCTAGGAACTATTGACCCATAAGTCTGACTAGTCTCATATGTGAGGCCTTGGAAAGAATTATCATGGAAATTATAAATAATGACATAGGAAACCTTCAGACACTGGATCTAGCCCAGTTTGGTTTCATCAAGCGCAGGTCATGCTTACTCAACTTTGTGGACTTCTTCAAAAACGTCACCAAAGCAATGGACGAGGGCAGACAAACTCACAAAATTAGATATAAACTGCTACATCACTCAGCGGATAGCCACCTGGATCAAAGATGGGACTCAAAAAGTTAGGATGGGGGGTCTACTTCCAAAGAAATGTCAGTCACTAGCAGAAACCATCAGGGCTGTATGCTGGGGCTGCTTCATTTTTGCATCTACATTTCTGAAATCAAGGCCAACATCAGTTAACTCTGGCTGACCAAGTCTGCAGACAATTGCAAACTAGGCAGAGTAATAGAATTTCCCCAGAGATACAAATACCCTCCAAGAAGGCCTGACAGAGACCAATAACAGATGCTGGAGCCATGGTCTAAAACTTAATGAGAAGAAATGCTAATAGTATCCTTGGGAAGATGGTTACCCCTGGAAATTACCATATTCATAATACATCCCTACAAGTAGACCCAGTGGTCAGGGGTTTAGGAATTCATGTAGACAGTATCCTAGCCTTTGGCTATCATGTGTCTACCATAGTATGGAAATCATTCTATGTTGCGCAACTTATAAGCAAGGTTATGGTATCTAGGTCCAGGGATGTCATTGTTCCACTGCACTCATCTCTCATTAGACCAATCACTGAGTACATTGCTCCCTTTGGTATGAACTGGACCAGGCATATGCAACAACTAGAACATCCACAGAGGTTCCTCACAAAATGAATACAAACTATAAACAACTTGCCCTATGCAGACTGCCTCAAAGCCCTATCCCTGCACTCAGTCTTCTACAGACTGCTGAAGGGCAGTCTATGTCTGGCCTACAATGCATCCTCTGATCCTGTTCTAATGGACCTGTTGCACATCCAGAAAAAAAAAAGCCACAGAATTATCCAATCTAGGGACCTATACCTTGTCTGCAACATAAATAGGACATGTTAGAGGGACAAGTATTTGTCTCAGAGTTTACTCCTTTTCTGGAAGAGGTTTTCCATCTATGTTAAGCAGAGTGCTTCCCTAATCCATTTCAAGTGTAACTTGGGGCAGTGGACGGGGAATTGGAAATTTACTCCTGAACTGGCACCTATGTCTCTATTAGACAGAGACAGCCTGTAAATGCTTGACCACCCATGCCCATCCTTAAAATAACCCCAGGGTACCAACAGTGTCAGATACATTTGAGAAGCATGGATAGGCAGAAAAAGCCCTCCCAGAGGTCATTAGACTAGTAATCACCTATGAACCTATGGACTGGTGAACAAACATGGCATTAGCAGAATATGAGTCTGAGTCGGACAAGACACATGCATAGTGCAGTGGGGAGACCAAGATCTTTTTGCTTTGTGTGGTTTTGAGAGATAAAGCCTGAGTACAATGCATCTGAACAGAATTCAAATAGTGGGTCAGGTGGCTGTAGGACCTAGCAGAGGAGCACCCATTACCGGCTCATCTATACTGGGAGGAGAGACGTGGGAACACCAGGTATTACACCCTATGGGGATTGGACCGAGTGAGCACATGTTGCCAAATGCATTTGCACTTGCATGCTGAGGGGAATTCAGCATGTAGATACATGATTTCCCTTGGGATGTAACCAACAGTGTAGCTCAAGGCAGCCACTGGGGAGGGTGTTGATCCACTGATGAGATGGTAGGCCTCCCCACAATCAACTTCAAGGAGTGCAACTGAGTATTTGAGATCAATGGGTTAAATACAACAAAAAGTAAAAACAAATAGTAAAAACAATAAAAAAAGATCTCAACATCAGAAATAAAAAAAATAATTATTTTTTATCCAAATACAAATAGCAGAGCTTTCGGGAATAATCCCTTCTTCATTGCATGTAAAACACAGTTCAAATACAGAGTTTTTAAATGCAGCACATGATTCCATCACCCAGTAAGAGCACAGCTTGTTATACAGAGAACCAAACATTTACAGATGCAGCAACAGATATAAATAGTGCATTCAAAAGCAACTTAAAAAGCACAGCAGATACAGGCAGTCAACAGCAACATGCACTTCAGTTTCATTTGCTTTTGTTTTAATACAGGTTTGAAACTAACTAAAGCATTTAATCCAGGTATACAGTCATCCTGCAGTTTTAAAATCCACCTGTATTCAGATAGTTCAGTGGCATTTAGAACATCACCATTTCTTATGTTACAAATATCCTTTGTATTACTCTAAATTTAAAATCCTTCTGTTACTTTTGAGCGTCGACACACAAAACATACTGTATTTATGAATTTGATTGCTTTGCTGCTTGTAACACAGAACATCTGGTTTATTTAACTGTGTCCATGACATGCACTAGTTTTATATAGGTACATTTAATATAAAATTTAAGGAAATAATTTCTGAACATCTATCAGAAATTAGAAGGAATATACTTACTAATTTCTTGGCTAAGCATATTCATGACAATGGTACAGATCATGCATTTAAATTTAGTGTCATACAAAGGATGTGTGTGTGTGTGTGTGTGTGTGTGTGTGTGTGTGTGTGTGTGTGTGTGTGTGTGCGTGTGTGCGTGTGTGTGCGCGTGTGTGTGTGTGTGTGTGTGTGTGTGTGTGTGTGTGTGTGTGTGTGTGTGTGTGTGCATGAATATGCATATATCTGTATGCATGGGGCTGTCATAACCGCAGACTCCCCAACAACTAACAAGCAAAATCATGCAATATTGATGGAGTAATAGACACCATGAATGCTACCCTCAACTCACTTAAAAAAGTAAAATGACGCACAAAGGGCATATGGAGCAATGGAGGAACACCACACACCCTGGTCACTAATATAACAGTGTTGCAGCAAGAAAGATGTATGGGGAAGTGGGGAAGCACTCTAGACATAGGGTACTCTCAATAAATTACCATAACTCCTTAAAAACAAAGAGGAGACTTGAATCATGTACCCTTTGCACAACAAGCACCTTTTTACAGCATCAGTCATCTACACTAACAGTAGACACCAGAAATAGCTGTTAAATAATGGGGGAGGGTCAAATCTCACACACTTGCCAAAAAAAATAAAAATAAAAAACATCTCATTAACAGAAATTTAGCCCTCTATGCTGTAGAGACAACCCTACTTATTAGGTATTTTCTAAATAATAAGTATAAAACTCAAGTGCTAGATGTTATTGAATTAATTCTATGGTCTGTGAAATATGAGGATCAGAGCAGCTATAAGGCAGAATTATGGAAGATCTCTAAAATCGTTGAGGGATTTCTGCGTGTGTGTGTGTGTGTGTGTGTGTGTGTGTGTGTGTGTGTGTGTGTGTGTGTGTGTGTGTGTGTATGTGTGGTGGGGGATGCCATACCTATCAATGTCCATGGTGGGTGTTGTTTTAGTAGAGTGCTTTTTTTTTTTTTTTAATATTATGCCATGCCAAGTGACATAAAACATGAATAGAGTAACAGGTTGGCCTTCATGATGCAGTATAACAATAAAAAGAATAAAACTATAATACCTGGCATTATTACCTGACTGTAATTGTCCATGATTTATGAGGGGCAGAAATTCCTGCAGCTCCTTCAGTGTTGCTGTAGGTCTCTTGGCAGCCTCCCTGACCAGTTCTCATCTTGTCCTTTCATCAGTTTTGGAGGGATGTCCACTTCTTTGCAACATCACTGTTGTCACATATTTTCTCCACTTTTTGATGACTGTCTTCACTGTGTTCCATGGTATATCCAATGCTGTGGCAATTTTTTGTACCCTTCTCCTGACTGATACCTTTGAACAATCAGATCCCTTTGTTACTTTGTAAGCTCTCTGTGAACTATGGCTTCTTCTGTAGCAGGCAACTGAGTAAATGTCAGGAAAATCCTACTAGGACAACTGAACTTTATTTGGGCTTAATCAGAGTCTCTTTAGTTGATGGTGTGTACCCAAGAAGACAGACTGTTGTAATTAAATCAAAAGGTGCTTCAACAAAGTATTAGTTTAAGAGTGTGCACACTTATGCAACCAGCTTATTGTATGTTTTTTATTTTGTATATTTTTCCCCTAACAGATTTGGTTTTCAATTGAATAGTACAGCTTATAGGTCACTTTAATGGTGGGAAAAGTTTTGAAATGATTTATTGTGGTCTCATTTTTTTATATCACAAAAATCTGGCATTTTAACAGGGGTGTGTACACTTTTTATATCCACTGTATATGCAAACGATGACACCAAAAATGGTGCACCAATTCATAAATGTATAAAATAGGGGCTCTATGACAAAGTGTATCCCCATTTCTTATACTGAGAATTGTATTGTGAGTGTGAGGAGACTGGTGCTTAGATTAAATAGCATGGAGCATGACCTATCAGGCCCACTAGAGTAACGTTTCAGCCACAGCCTCCAGACAGATTTTGAGCCAAGTGAATGTAGGACTGCAACTGTATTCCTCTGCACAAGGGGGCCATCAACAGGCCCTGGCAACTACGTACCCATGAATCTGACTATTTTCAAATGCAAAGGCATGGAAAGAATCATCATGGAAATGCTAAAAAATTATACAGTAGACCTACTCAAAGTGAAGGTCATTAAAGCCATGGACGAGGTCAAAATGGTGCACACTACCTACCTTGATCAGGTCAAAGTATTTTACACAATACCTCACTGGAAATTGTAGAAAACCTCACTAATTTATGCAAAAACCCATATGTCACTCAATGGATACCTAGCTGGATCATAGATTGAACTCAAGAAATTAGGATAGGGGAGACTACCTCTGCATAGAGGCTGGTTACTAGTGGAGTCCCTTAGGGCTCCATGTTGCAGCCTCTCTTTTTTAGCATCTACTTCTCTGATGTCAAGTCCAAAATCAAGGGCAAACTAGGCTCAGTCATTGAATTCTCAAAAGACACAGACCTGGGGCTGGCTGGGGACAGCAGGCAAAGTAATCAAATGAATTAAACATTTTCTCCTAAAACATTTAAAAAAAAGGAATTCTAAGATAACGTTCCATTTGTCATCCTGCACTTAAAAAGATGAATTCTCTCTTGGCATGCAACAACTCCAGTAGTATTCATTGGGTGTAGCTGGTTCATATGCAGAGCAAATGAGACCAGGAAATTGGCTCATGATTTAATTTTGAACTGAACAGGAGATAGATTGATTCCTTTCAGCAACATTATGAAACACCAAATGGAAGATGTATTTCTCTCAGCATTATGAAGCAAGCTCAGGAGATTGACTGAATGTCTTATGGAGTTTAGTGAACCTCTTTTGTGCAGGGGAATGACAAGCCAAATGGCAATGATATGCACTGTGTGTGTGTGTGTGTGTGTGTGTGTGTGTGTGTGTGTGTGTGTGTGTGTGTGTGTGTGTGTGTGTGAGAAATGCCTCAGTTAGAGAGTACTGTCTAGTTAAGTGACTTGCTCAGAGTAATACAGACTCAAATCCATATCATAACTACAGGAGGCAAGACCCTTTATCCCTACACCAATTGCCAGACATCCACTTTGACTTCTCTCCCTCTCTCTTTCTCTCTCTTTTTTAGTGCAATTTTTAGGAGCTGGTGGCTGTCATAATGGCTAAGGTGCTTACCTCACAGATACAAAGTACAGGGTTTGATTCTCACCTTTCATAAAGAATTGGTAAGGCTTAAAATTGCATGCTAGCTTAGTACTTACCTATGAGAATCACCAAAGATTTATGTCATTAAAGTTTTACAGTTTTTGTGGTTCAAAGATACATGCTGATGCAAAAGCTGATGTTCTGATAATGTTTTACGTGATTTAGAGACGTCTGCTCTTATCTGCCCCAGTTTTGCAAAACTTCTCTGATTTTGCCTCATATTTATGCCCTGTCGAGCAAGCCACTTAACCAGACAGTGCACTGGTACAACTGTAAATTACCTCATTCGTCCCCTGAACTGTAAAGGAAGGAATTGATTGTAGTAAAAGGGGGCATCATCATATGACCCATGTTCTTTGGATGTGAGCCTTAGTTTCTTTAATACTGACAGTGTGTTTATTATTTAGCTTTGCATAAACTGAATAGAATTTAGGTCTGTGAGTTTAATGTTAATATTTTAAGTGTGAATATGTTTTTAATGTAGCTTATTTGCAGGCATACAGGTGTGAAATACACTGTGATTGGGTAAGACTATGAGTAATTAAAGAGCTTTTTCCTGTAGTAAATGATTTGATTTCCTCAGACTTCATTTGCCGTCTATGTGACTCTGAAAGTTACTTCACCAGACAGTACTCCTGGACTGTTCCTGAAAAAAAACACTCGTATCCAGTGGGCTGTTGACAAATGCGTTATATATTTGTCTATTGAATTCTTGCACCCTTCAAATAGATGCTAATAAGCGCTTCACTATATGCCATTTGAGTATTTATCCCAGCATGTCTCTTGTAGCGTAATTGTTTGCCAGATGCATTTTCACCAAAGTGAGTTTCAAAGAAAGAAAATTTCAGTGTTTCTCATGCTGTCTGTTTTCAATGTGATCATAGGAAGTTACTAGGCTATTGGCCCTAAGACCCTTATAAGCCTAGCCAAGAGTTTAGCCCATGCTTAGACAAATCAGCACCCAAAGCCCCTGTCCAGCAGGGATACAGGTGGAATCACAGGGGTGTATTTTCTGTTTCCCAAACAGTTATCCGTGTTGTGCTTAAAAAGGGATAATGAGGTACTCTGCTTGATGTGGAGAGGGAGTCTATTCCATAAATAGGGGAGCCTCTGGGACACAAATCTGTCCTACCAACAAGTCTGATTGACGTCACAGACCAGGCTGAAGTTACATGAGTGGATTACTCGAGTGGACCTTGACTTGCGAATATGCAGCAGCCCTATCAAGGGGTCTGAGATTTTTTTGTATCCCAGGCAGATGTCACCTCTGAGAAGTCTGTATGAAACTGAGTATAGGGACAGGGCTTTTAGCCTATCTGTGTAGGGTAGATGTTTGAGGCCCTGGATTCTCCTGGTGGGGAACCTCTGTGGTCTCTCCAGCTGCTGAATGCACTTTGTGAGGTACATGCCGAAGGGGGAGTTGTACTCAATAATTGGCCTTATAAGGGTAGAATACAGGGATGTTATGACCTCCTTGCCCCTGGATGAGATACTCATACTTATGAGTGGACATGTAGAAAGCTTTCCGTACAATTGAAGCAACATGGTGGTCAAAGGTCAGGTTGCTCTCAACCTGGGTGACCAAATTCCTCACGACTGATTGTGTGATTAGAACATTGTTATTAATGTGATAATATGTGGGGACATCAGTCTCCCCAAAGGGGATTATGATGCATTATTTGGCATTCAGCTTGAGGTCATGTTTGTGACATCAGTCATTTGTTTGGGTGAGAACATCTTGGAGGATGGCCACATCACATGGGGAATTAAAGACCATGCCCAGATTGCAGGCATCTGCAAACCTGGTCAGTCATAGCCCACTGGTTTTGGCCTGCACCTCAGAGAAGTATATCCTGAATAACAGAGGACCCAAGATCAATCCCTGGAGTATGCAGCTCATTACTGGTCTACTGCCTGATGTGGTTTCCCTATTTTGATTAGGTGGGTTCTATCAGTGAGCTAGTTTGCTACCATCTGGTAGCATATGGATTGATGCCTAGTTGAGAGAGTTTATCTATTATGTCTGGGTGTGGAATAGTGTCTAAGGCTTTGGCCAGGTCACGGTAGGCTGTGTGAATCATCTTCCCTTCATCCATGACTTTGATGACTGTCTCAAAGAAACCAACCAAATTTAACAGACATGATCTCCCCTTGACAAAGCCAAACTATGTGGGGTTGAGTGTTTGGAGATTGCCAATGTCCCTGTTAATGAGGTCCTTGATAATGTGTTCCATGGCCTTGCAGTTCAGGCTAGTTAGGCTGATGGGTCTATAATTTCCTGGATCAGTGGACATTCCACCTTTGTGTAAAGGGATGACAGTGGCTGTCCTCCACTTGGCTGGGACAAAGCTGGTACTCAGGCTTTGGTTGAATATGGTGCCTAATGGTGCTGCAAGTTCATGCCTGAGTTCATATAGGATGCAGCCTGAGAAGTTATTAGGCCCCATGGAGGCTGTATTTTTTGCCTTGGAGAGGGTAGTGATGACCTGTTCCCTAGAGATAAGGGGAGGGGGGGTCAAGTACTGGGCATGTCCTGATTTACTGATGGGGGGACAGAGGGGTGAAGTTTTCACTGCATCTTCAGCCAGTAGGTTTGCTATATCTACAGAATTTGTGTATGTGGTGTCCTTGACCACCAGTTCTGAAGAGATCTGTGTGCTTCCTTTTTGATTGTAGATATATGTATAGAAGGTGTTATGTTTGTCTCTAGTAGATGTGGCCAATTTGGACTCGAAGTTGGCTTTAGAGGATTTCACTAGTGCTCTTATTTGCTTGTTCAGGCTAAGGAGAGATTGCTTCCAATTGGGCACCTGCTCTTTCTTGGTCCTGGACAGCAAATTTTCCTTTTTTATATAGTTATATAGTTTATTTATTGCAGATGTCCACCAGACAGGTTTACTCTTCCTTGCAGAGGATGATTTTGCTCTGTCAGGTATTCCTGATTCCATGCACCTATATAAATGCTTGTATAGTACTTTGGTGTAAATATGGACATTGGTGCCAGTTCCTACAGATGGGGAAGGGGCTGTGAAGTTGTTTGTACCATCCCTCAGTATGTTGTAATCAGCTTTGAAGAAGTTTTTTGTTTGACCCTAGCTAATGGGGGTTCAGGGGAAATAGTGACTTCAAAAGTCACTGCCTTATGGTCAGATCATACCAGGGAGGATGATACTGTAGGGGTGCTGCAGTGGTTACTCATGTTGGTTAATACCAAGTCCAAGATATTATCACCTCTTGTGGGGGTATCAACTAGCTGTTCCAAGGCTTTTGCATTGATAAAATCGAGGAATCTCTGGGCATTTGTGTCCTGGCATGAGTAGTTTTTCCAGTCTATGGTTGGGTAGTTAAAGTTGCTCAGGATCAGGGTAAAGGGTTGAATCTTGATAGATTTGAAGAGGTCCAGATAGGTGGAGTGGGTACCTTGAGTCAAAGTCGGAGGCCTGTTGCTAGCTATGATTTGAATAGGGGCCTTGTCAGTGGTTAACTGCACCTGGAGTGCCTCCTGTGCGTCATACTGATTGACCAGCCTGGAGGCATGTGTGTCTTTAATATATATTGAAACTCCACCTCCTTCGGCTTTGCTGCCCACAGTTTGGAGTCTGAATGTATGATAGAATGAGTAACCAAGTAGGATTTTATGTTTGTTTAGAAAATGGATGCCAATGTTTTTTCTGTAAAATGTGAAATAAAAGTTTTAAATAACATTCAAATCTCTGTTATAACTGTAAAATATAAGTAGAAACAGTATGCACACTGACAGCTCCGAACAGTATTTATGGTCAATGGGGTAGAGTGTGCCAAGTTAAGGGCTGTATGGCTGGCAAGGACCTGATTCATTACCCTACTTAAGGCCCATTTCACTGTGACTATGATATGCAGTAATTGCTGATTTTTGTATGACTTGTGAGTTGTTGAACAAAAGCTGCTGCAGTATTTATATTGTCTGTGATTGCTTTGCTTTGCTTCATTTATTACACCAAAGTATGAATTAATTAATTCCATTCATTACACCAAAGAATGAATTAATTCATTAATAGTCATGGATAGCATAATATAGTCTAAACATGTTGCGTTTTAGTAATACATGTTTTCATTCTTTACAGCCTCCAGTAACTGCAAAGGGGTTGACATTTGTCAGGTCATATAGTCTACATTGATTGGAGTGATGGCCAGAGCTGTCTGATCTTCAGCATTCATTATGTAGTCATTGTTGAGTTTACTATGATACAGACTTCTCTACAAGATCAGATTGTAAAGAATTTCTGCATTTAGTTCAAACCTGTTACTATGAGTTAGTGTAGAAGACTAAAGCTCTGACTTGTAAGTCACTTAATTAAACAGTGTTTTAGAGCAATTTGAAATTTGGGCTAGTCTCTTTAATGGTCTCCAGGACTGCATGAACCTGTTGTCATTGTTTACCAGGCACTCCTTATAACATGGATGATCTAGTTCAGGAAATGTTATGGCAATATCACCAGTATACCATTTTTAATGTAACATAGGCAATTTATTCTTCAGGGGCAGCAGGCACAACATTTGTAGATGAAACATTGAAACACAAAGTTGTTCACCAGTGGCAACCCCTGCATTATTAATAGTTATATTTAATGTGTAATTATTCAGATGACTTTTACTTTTATTATTTGTTATTTTATGTAACATTTGTTTATGAGGAAAGTCTGACTTGGAACAAAGCCAATTTTCAGTGGAGGCCCAGGGAGAAACACTCCAGATGTATGTCTAAGTATAAAGATTGTGCATACTGACACTGGCGTGGCTGTGGGTGGGTGGGCTGGGTGATGGACTGGAATATTACCCTGCGTAGGGACCCATTTGACTATGATCCAGTTCTCCCTACTGGGTTCACAGGTATATCAGGATATCACAGGTATTAGCCTTGTGAGTCCTGTACCATTCTCTCAATATTATGCTGCAGCATGTGGAAGAGCACATTTGGTTACACAGGACATCAAAGGAGGAAACTGACACCATGTGGGCATTTTACAACACTGTCAATTTCTCACAAGTCCTGGAGTCAATAGATTGCAAATACACGCTGCCATCAATTTGCTACCAGATCCAGAGGTAATGAGATTGAACAACAGGGAGGGTGCACTGCATTATTTATAATGTGTCCATGTACCGCCTGGTCAGCTGACATGATCCTTGCCTTTGCCACATGTCTACCTATGCCAAAAATTTCTGTGAAGGGTTTTCCACTGAGATAATTTACTTGGTAGGTGCATGCAGATAGACAAGCCTGCACATAAAGGCAGCACAAAAGTAAGAAGCAGGAAGCAATTCACTCATAAAAATAATGTATGTTTTAAGTGATGCCTGATAGGCCCTAGAGCCCTGGTTGGTGACATCTATAATTAATCACAAGACCATAAAGGAAATGGCATACAATACTGCACAAGCCAAAATGCATAATGTAATGGAGCAGGTATTTGGCTTAGTTAAGTAATTCTTTCATTGTCTAGCTTCATCAAAAGGGCACTGTAATATAGTCCTGAAATCGGCATCATGTGTTTGCTGAGTTCCATGATGCACTCCATGGCTATGTGCAAATAGTTTAAGTGGCAGGTAAACATCACACCAGGTTCTTCCACACCAGGTGAAACAGCAGTGGAAGGCCAGTGTAGAGAATCAGAAGAGGAACACATAGCAGTAGTGCCACAGCCAAGGCAGATGTAGGTGCAATACTTCATAGTACTTACAGAAAAGTGGTGCCTTGACAACAGCTATGTGTCATGAAAAGACACCTGGACTGGCTATACTCTGAATCATACATACAGTTTATGAGGGGGCAGAGCAAAGACATCATTACTTGCTTGGTTGAGGAGACAAAAACATGGGTGATTGCAGCACAATGAGATGTAATAAGGTCATGCGGGGGGGGGGTGCAATAGCTATGTACTCTAGGAGGTTGTTGAGAGTCTGGGATCACATCTCTTAGTGGTGGGGGTGGGTCAAACTGCCAGGATGTGACCACTGGCATTCTGCACTATGTTGGCTTTGCAGTATTGGGGCTTTATTCAGTCTATGGTAGAGATATGAAAGAATTACAGAACTGTGAGCATTCATCATGATGGGGCAACCATGTATAGATTCTGACATTCGTCACTGTCCACAAAGTGGTCATTGTCCATGAATACAGGTAGCAGGCTATATGCCAACAGTTGACAGGGATGAGTAGAACTTCATGTACATGCATGTGCAGCCTGATGATAATTTCCAGCTGCTGAGACAGAGAAATACATATTAGCCATGTCCTAGATTACACCCATGACTGAGTATGGCAAGTTCTCTGCCCACAGGTAACAAAAATGTCATCCCATGAACAGTCTCAGCAGTATGACCTGGGACAGTTTTTGTGCAAATCTATTGCATTTGGACCCCTAAAAGTTTGGCATGTATGGCTGCTGGTAGCAGACTGAAGGATGTTTGTAACGTGTTTCATGAAGGTACCTATGGAGACAATATTTGCCACTAGTGGCCTCAGCTGCAGTACATACTTCCTGCTCCTATACTCCATGTCACATTGCTCTTGTTGAATGTCATTCTAGAATCCATGGAGCACACTAATCCTCCCCACAATGATGTGGGTATTAGATAACAGTGTCTAAAATTACTGAACTGCACATTTGCTGGTTAATGCCACCCACTGTAGCCATATCAGACATGGTCATATGAGGGCCACTTCTGACTTGTGCAACGTCTAACCTTGTTATGCTAAACTTCTCTATTTTGGGAGTGGTGGACAGTATGTGTATCTCAGAGATGGGAGCACTTTCAGATTCTCTGAATGGTTTGAGAATACAGGAGGAGCCCATGAGGAGGTCTCAGGTAGAATCTGTCACATGCTCTGAACCTCTAAGTGCAAGAAAGCTGGACAAAACCAAACGTGATGGAGAGAGGGGACAAAGGCCCAAAATCAAAGACAAATTTTAAATAATCATATAAACTTAGAATATTGCTAGAATAACATGATTTGCATTAGCATGCATTTTCTGAGGCTGTGAATTCTGAAACCCAAATGTATGTCATTATTTAGAGATTGCAGTCATCATTGATTTACCAAAAAAACACATGTTCTGAGCAGCAGGCCAAAAATATGAAGCAATAGATTGGACATTTTGTGAAAATCAGGATTGTTGAAAGGTATGGTCTTTCAGGAGCCCATCATGTCTTGGAAGGTAATTTCGGTGAACGCAAAAAGAGTAAGTGCTATTCACCAAAATTACTTTCACCGATAGTGGAGTTTGCTTTTTCCTCCACTGCTGTACAATGTCAAAGTTGGTATATATAAGTCCAGGGGACTTGTCCCTCTGTAAAATCAAAATAATTGAGTTGTTTACCTAAGGTAGTTTCAGTAAACAGTTATTGTTTCTTTTCTGTTCACCAAATGCTGGTGAGATTCTGCTAAATTTGTATTTCTACAAGGACCTGTAGCATTGCAGACAGTACCAGTGTGTACTCAGCCCATGTTACTTGCATGTTGCTGTCACCATCAGCCACAATTGCACTGCTGAAATAACCCCTGTGTTGTTGTGTAATGCTGCCCCTTTCCTCAGTGGAACCTGAAAAAGAAGGAGCACATGCATGACAACATTGCACACCCAACTATACCTCTATAGCCCCCTTTAAAATGTATAGTACTACACAGTAAAATGAAGCTATAACATTCTTTGACATACATACCTTCTCATATAGGTTAGTACAGGCCAAAGGTACCAGGAATGACAGCTATACAGGTAGACCACTGGTCAATCTTTCCATCCAAATGCAGTGATATGTGCTACACTGTACTGTAATGGATATTTTCAACATGTTGTGCCCCCAACTAGCACATGGGTGGGTGCTGCTAGCCCAGCTCCTATATCCAAACCACCCGCTGGCTGGTGAGTAAGGCCAAAAACTGCTCAACCTCAGTGAAGTGCTTTAGTGTGCTTTAGTGCTGGTGGTCCACACTTTAGTGGACCTATCTGTTGCAATGTCTCATGCCTTTTTCTTTTCATCAAGTATTATATTAGCAAACTTTCATCATATATATTGCAGAGATTTATAGCATTTACAAACTGCAATAATTCTTAACAAATCTGGTTCCCTTCTCTGCAACACCATTGCCCAAGAGGTATATGTCATGTGCATAGAGAACCTGAGTAGGACTTTCTTCTCATGGGCAATGAACTGCTCCAGCCATTGCCTTTCTTGGACAGCCATGCAGATGCATGCACACCTTTGGCAATGAATATCATGCAGGGGATGTGTATAGTACGCTTTGGTGTGCCTGAACTTCTGACACAATTCTCATTTTATAAGATTGTTATCAACTGATTAAAGCAAAGGCTTCCTCATTACAATATGTCAGATAATAAATATTAGGGGTGGAGCCTAGATGGCCAACTGAGAGCAGTGAATTTTGAGAGCTCCATAAACTAATATAATAATATATAAACATTTTATTATTTTCAAGTTTAAAACATCAGAAATCTACAGATAAACTATTATACTACATAAATATCAATTTTTGTGGAGATATATGAAAATTTTCCTGTCAAGTAACTTGGAGATATATTGAGTCACTGAATATGAACAACTCAAGCAATTCTCATCCAGATGCTGCTTTGAAAAAAGAACTGCAATTGATGACATCTACCTTACAGGAACTATCTTTGAAGATGGATGGCTTAAAAATGACTTAGGAAACCTCAAATTAAATTCTCAAAAACAGATTGATACTCTTAAGGAACTATTACAGCAACACCATACAAAAATAACAAATATAGAGACTTCTCTAAATGACATTGAGGGGAGACTCAAAGAGGAAGAATTCCAAAAATAATTTCTGCTTAAACAGAATAAATGGCTGCTAACAAAATAGATGACTTTGAAAACAGGGAAAGGAGAAACAACATAAGGATCTTTGGTCTGCCTGAAAACACTGAAGAAGACATTTCATTCTTAACAACCCAGATTCCTGAATTTTTGGACTTGAAAGAGGGACTTTCATTTGGAATTGAAAGGGTGCATAGAGTACTGAGGAAACCTGCTTCTGACTCAACAAATACTCCACCTAGATCCATAGCTATAACATTTCTTCCATTTCTGGACAAGGAACTAATATTAAAATCTGCTTAGAAAAAATCACCCTTAAAATACATTCAAAGCCTGATAAGGTTTAACAATGGTTATTCTTCCAGAATACTAGAACAAAGGAAAAAAAGTCTGGCCAATAATAAACTGTTGATATAAAACAACATTAAAGCACAGCTCGCCTTTCCAGCCAAGATAAAAATACTTTTTGCCAATGAGATGAGAACCTTTAAGACTCAGAAGAAGCTACTATATTCATCAAAAACAACAACATAGTGTCTCTTCCAGAAGAAATGGAATGGATAGCCCCTACTCTTAAAAGAATAAAAGAAACAAATCCTTGGACTGATGCTAGAAAGAAGAAACAAAAAACTGATTCCAAGATAGCTGTCTCAAAAAATAACTCTTACAACTACATCTCTCAAAGTATCAACTGATATGGTACATCACTTGTCATCTGTTTTTATTTTTTTTTTAAACAGGAGGGTTTCTTAAACAACTGAGAAACAGTGATGATTTTGGAATATTTTCTGCTTAAAACCTGAGCTTTGGCCGGCTAAGATCTGGCTGTATTCAACTGGACGTATAAGAGAATTTAAGTACCTTTTATCTGCACTTTTTTCAAATAATACAGCATTTTAATTGATTTATTTGTGTTGCACTGAATATTAACTGAACTGGAAGTTGACTGTTTTTTCAGTTAGTTCCCTATCTACCTTCCCTGGTTTTGTTTTGGTGTTAATCGTGGTGGCTTTGAAACTGCCCGCCTCTCTTGTAAATTTGTGTTTGGATACTCTTTCTGGGCCCATCTCATTTGCTCACTCAACTGAGTGCAGTGAGATCATATTCTGATTTAAGGCACTGCTACTGTGTACAAAGAGAGCATCTGAGAAAGAAGCTTGTTTCCTGCCTTTCGTGTAAGTGGTCTACACTGTTTGTAGGCTTCTGAGCCCCCAAGCCTTTCTGTGTTGGAGGGAAGCCTTCTAGCTTAATTTTGTTTCTTAGAACTAGCCAGTTTTCTAGTTTCAGCACTCAAATCTGTTTCTTTGAACTCATCACTTGTTCAGAACTCATTGTGAGCACTAAATAAGCTGCAAATTACTACAGCACTCAACTTTCCTCACTTGTCTAGAGGAAAGCAGTTTTTAGTACTTAATAAATAAGCACTTATCCAGGCATGTCTAAGGGTCAGCTCCCGTGATTTCTCCTGTCTACCCGATGAATCTGGGCATCTTAGCGCAATGCAGCAATTGCCTCATGTACACAGACAACCCTCTCCTCCTAACACCCAACACTACAACCTGTGAGAGATGCACTTGTATAGCCAAACTGGAAGCAAAGCTCTCTTCACCCAAGACTGGACTAGACAGTCAAGAGGAGAAGGTAAACACTTGCACCACACCACACTCATCAAATAGTCCCTCAAAACCTACACCACTAAAACACACACATAGAAACATAAAACATACACCTACATTCACGGAGGCTCTCAATAAAAACCTGCCCAAGCATCAGGGACCTCCAAAGCAGAAACACAAGCAAACTCCACCCTCCAACACAACCCAAATGACACATAGCCCACAAACTCAGTGTGCCACTCAACCACAGCCAGTAAGGCATAACAACATACCCAACACTCTAGTCATAGCTGACTCTATAGTCAGGCACACTGATTTCCACTCACCAGGCTAAACAAGGAGAAAGTTACTGTCAGCTGCCTGTCAGGTGCCAGGATCTGCCACATAATGCACGCACTCAGGTCACTCCACAACAAGTACAAATATGACACTGTCATTGTCCATGTTGGTGAGAATGGCCTGAGATGTATCTCCCTGGACTACATGAAAAGAGACATGGAGGAGCTCTCTGATCTCATAACTCTGGCAGGTATAACCCTAGCCCTGAGTAGCATCCTGCCATCACCCAGAATGATACCACAGTACAAGGGCAAATGACTGACATTCAACAATTGGCTAAGCTTCTGGTGTCATTCTAAGGGGATCCAGTATTTGTCTGCCTGGGATGACATGATTGACAGACCACGATGCTTTGCCAGAGATGGCTTGCACCTGTTGCCCTTGGGATTCCAGATACTGGCTAAGGCTCTTGCCACCCCTAAATTGCCTTTTTTAGGCAATGTTCAAATGACAAATTCACCACCATAAAAGGTACAAGCAAGCAAAATCTAAGGGTAATGCTACTCAATGCTAGAAGTCGAAACCTCAAAATGTACTCACTCGAGGCACTCCTTCAAATGGAGAACATTGACATCTGTGCAGTGAAAGAGACCTGGTTCAAAGCTCCAGAGAGCACCCCTGCTTTACCAGGCTATAATTCATACCACACCTTTTGGCCACCTAACCCGGAATGAAGCACTAAAGGTGGAGGCGTGTCCATATTCATTAAGGATATCCACACCTCCAGGCTAGTTGCACAGCATAATGCATCCGAGATTATCCAAGTGCAACTAACTTTGGGCAAGACCGCTATCAAATTGCAGCTTGCTACAGACCCCCCACCATGCCCCAGGATTCTCACTCCTCATTTTTTGATACACTGGAAAGTATTAGGGTACAACCCAACATCCTAATAATGGGTGATTTCAACTACCCCACCATTAACAGGGAAAACTACTCATGTACCAACACCTTTGCTCAATGTTTTCTGGAATTCATAAATTCCAATGCCTTGGATCAACTTATTCACACCCCCACCAGGGGCAGCAATATCCTAGACCTGGTCATTACCAACATGAGCAACCGGTGTTCCACACCAGAGGTCAATTCCTCGTTAGTCAGATCCGACCACAAGCTAATTACCCTAGATATCCACATCCCGCCCCCACCACCAATTAGAGAAACCGCCGTAAAAAAACTTCTCCAAAGCCAACTTCACACTTCTTAAGACTTCATGACACCCATGTAGATGGACAATAGAGGTACGACTGCTGAATCCTACACAAATGCACTTTATAAGCACTTACACGAGTGCATGGATTGTGATATCCCTAATAGAACCAAAATGCTATCCTCCAAAAAATGGAAGACAATCTGGTGGCCCTCTGCCATAAACAAACTCTACAACAGAAGAAAGAAACTGTTGTAAAAAAGAATAAAATCTCATGACTGGAGGAACTCCCTGGTCAACCTCAGTAAGAAGCTGAGATCCCTCATAAAATCCTCCAAAGCTACTTACAAAAACAAAATTGCCACTGACTCTAAAGACAACCACAAAGCATTTGATAGCTATGTCAAGAATCTCAGTGGCAACACTCAGATCTGCTCTGAGTTACAGCACAATGGCACTAAATATACAGAACCAACTGATATTGCCAACATCCTGGCAGATAGATTCAGTGCCAACTTTACCCCCTCTCACCCCCGAGAGGGCCCATCTCTATACCGGAAGAATGCAAAGTTCCTGTAATCACGGCTGCACAGGTAAAAAACACACTCTCCAAAGCCAAGAACACAGCATCCATGTGACCTGACAATATCCCAGGCTGCATTCTACATGAACCACAGAATGAACTGGCACCCTACCTAAGTACCATGTTCAGTCATAGCCTCACTTCAGGATTTGTGCCCACTGAATGGCACACCGTGACGTTTATCCCACTCCACAAAGGGGGAGCCAAGATGGACCCCAGGAACTACCGCCCCATTAGCCTGATGAGCCTGGTCTGCAAAGCCATGGAATGTATCATCATGGAACTCATAACCAAAGACATTGGTAATCTCCAAACTCTGGACCCTATCTAGTTTGGGTTTGTAAAAGGCAGATCATATCTTCTAAACCTGATTGACTTCTTTGAAGCAGTCACCAAAGCCATAGATGTGGGTAAGGTGGTTTACACAGCTTATCTAGATCTTGCCAAGGTGTTCAACACCATCTCCCACTCTGGAATTATAGATAAGCTCACTAAACTTGGTATAAATCCCTATGTCACAAGATGGGTTGCCAAATGGCTCACAGACAGAACCCACACTGTGAAAGTAGCAGACTTCAAATCCGACTTCAGACCACTAACAAGTGGAGTACCACAGGGTTCAGTCCTGGGTCCTCTCCTGTTTGGTATCTACTTTTCTTATGTACAGGCTAACACAGAAGGTCTTTGGCTAACAAAGTTTGCAGATGACTGCAAACTAGGAGCCATAATCAAAACTCCTAATGATGTGGACATACTACAAAAGGGCCTCACTGAGACAGATGCCTGGTGTCAAAGCCATGGCCTGAAGCTCAATGCCAAAAAGTGTATTCTCATCCCCTTTGGTAAAACCTCTGTACCCATGAACTACCAAATAAGTGGTAGTCTACTTAATGCCAAAAGTGTGATAAGAGACCTTGGAACACAGGTGGACAGTAGTCTCTCCTTTGATAATCACATCGCCACAGTGGTTAGGAAATCCTTTTATGTGGCTCACCTCATTACAAAAGGTTTCTCATCCAGAAAAAATAGGTCATTGTTCCCCTCTACTCATCAGTCATTAGACCCATTATAGAGCACAACGCCCTTTTTGGTATGTACCTCATAAGCCATCTACAACAACTGGAAAGGCCACAGAAATACCTCACAAAGAGGATTACTGGCCTCAAACAGATGCCCTATACAGACTGTCTCAAAAAACTCCAGCTTTACTCCGTTGCATATCACCTATTCAGAGATGATCTCTGCCTAACATACAAAGCTATGTCAAACCCAGAGCTGTTGGACATGCTCCACTTTAAGAAATCCCAATCCCTCCGAGCTACACGCTCTAGGGACCCAAACCTTGTCACCGCAATAAACAGAACATGCTGGAGGGATAGATTCCTGTCCCAGAGACTTCCCATACTCTGGAACAGACTACCTATCTATGGCAAACATAGCTCCTCATTAGCACTCTTCAAGAAAAATCTTGATGATTGGATGGGAAATAGGAAATTCACCCCCAGGGATCACTTCTGTGGCTCTGCTCGACAGGGACAAAGGAAAATCATTTTCCTTGGTGGCGAAAGCCAGGGTACCTTTTTAGCTAGGCATATATAGGCCCTAGGACTAATAGCCTATTACCTACCTATGAACCTATGAACCTATTTATTCAGAATGTTCAACGAGTCCAATAATTCTTCACAAACAAAGGTAGGTCAAGATGGGTTACTATTTACATTATATATAACGCAAACAAAGTAACATATACTACAAACATAGAAGTTTCTATTTCCCTACTTGAACTCAATGAATACTTATCTTGTTCATTTTTCATTGATTTTACTTATAATAATTTAAGTAATTAACTAATTCAACAAGGTACCATTCATCAGAGTTCAGACTCAAATGTAACAAATTAACATAATGTATAATAGCAGTAACAGTAGAGTGTTTTGAAAAAAAATGTTGTGATGGAGACTAATGCCATCTTCAGTTAAAGTTTGATTTAGAAATGTCATGTATATCCTGGTTGAATAATAGTAGCAAGCTCTTAGTACATGTCATCGTTATTCTGTCTAAATATAGTTAATATCAATTATGGCAGGTATCACAGCTATGAGTGCTGTTTGATCAATCCTGATATGGTGTGCATGGATGCAGCTGTGTCTGGCAGCTATTACAAATGGCATTATTTTTCTGTCTAAACATAATTAATATCAATTATGGCAAGAATCATAGCTTCGAGTGCTGTTTCATCAATCCTGATATGGTGTAAGTGGATGCAACCATGTCTGGCAGCTAGTACAAATGCCATTATTATTCTGTCTAAAAATAGTTAATATCAATTATGGCAGGTATCATAGCTTTGAGAGCTGTTTGATTAAGCATGGGATGGTGTGTATGGATGCAGCTGTGTCTGGCAGCTGTTGTATGTTGCCATTTTTATCTCCAGGAAGCTGTGGGTTGCAGCTTGTGATCGAGGTTTACTGATACTTGTGTAATAGGAAAAGACATTTGGTGTTTTAGCCTGGGTCCAGGGGAAGGGGGTGGATAAAACTGTGATTTGGGATATTTTGACAGAGAATAGTTTGTTTATACATCTGCTGAGTGAGAGGTGGGAATGCTGGAATAATGTGTTATCTCTTGTTGTGGTGGCTTGTTGGGAGGTTTTTTTTTTGATCTGTTTGTTCTCCATTCTTTTCCTGGATGCTGCCTTGCTGAAAGGGAGGGAATTTAGGCTTGAGGTTTGTAGTGAAGTGAAGCTTTGCTTCAGGTGCATCGCGAGCCTCTGGTATGCAGTACACAGACACATTAACAGAAACAGATGCTCCCTGGTTCCTATGGTAATGGAGACAGAGTGATGATAATGCTTAATGGCTCTGAGGAGCCTCCAAGATGATTCTCGGCAATGAAGTTTTTGGTTTTAAAAAAATATATATATAAAATAAAGGGGCTGTTTTAAACCACGTGTACACATATTTATGGTCTCCCAACACTTTGTTTAGCTCATTAAGTTGATTCTTGATTAAAAAAAAATAATAAGTGCAATTTATATTTAAAATGTATTGTGGTCCAAACACATTAAGGACTTATATAAGAGTGGAAGTCTGAGTTATTGTGAAAGACTAAGAGCTCTTGGTCTTGTGCAGTACCCTTTGCAGTGGTCTGGGAGGTGAGCTTGCTCGGACGTGTTGGGCATATGGGGATAGCTGATTCTACGGTTGTTTGGGGTTGCCAGGAAGTGCTAGGGAGTCATCAAATTTCCTTCATGGAAATATCTGTGGGAATGGAAGGTGTGTTGAGTGGATCACTGGCAGAGTGGCCACTGCATGGAACAGGCTGGTAAAATGGAACAGGAGACATATTGGTCTGGATATCTTAAGAACAGCCTGGAAACACACCACATGAACTAGTGAATTGTATTCTGGCAAAAGTGGATGGGCATTGTTGCCCGTGCTTGAAGTACTGCTATGTGTGTATGTAAAGATGGAAATATAACAAATAAGAAACTAGAAGGGCCTCATAATTTAAAGTCTATGGACTGTATAAACATGCTTGAAAGGAGATAATAATAAGAATAAGCATTGCAGCTTGTGGTCTCTCAAATAACTAAGCAACAGCAAAAAAAAAACACACACAATAGTTATGTAATGTATGATTTTAGTAAATCTAGACATAAAATATATAATAACACTATTGTTTTAACTTGTCATAAATGACATACACTACAGTGAACATCAAGGGAAGGCATGGTAATTTTCTTATATAAGTAAATATGCATAACAAGTCATGTCACTGCTTTAACTTGAATTATAGTTTTTGTAAACCATTTTGACCATATCTAATACTTCAGTGTTTACCAAGGTAACTAATGTTTTATACATGACATCAAACTGACAAAGTTGTTCAAGAGAAACAGTAGAATCTTGAACTTGAAATGTCACAGAATGTAATAATCATATTCTGAACAAATAGTATTAAATTGACAATAGACACTCAGTTTAATGACATGGGCTTGTGTATAACACTACTGTTTTAACTTGTCATAAATGACATATACTATATTGAACATCAAGGGGAAGCATGATGATTTTCTCATGTAAGTAAATGTGCATAACAAGTCATATAATTGCTTTAACTTGAATTTTGGTTTTGTAACCCATCTTGACCATACATAATACTTAAGCTGTTACCAAGGTAACTAATGTTTTATACATGACATCAAACTGACAAAGTTGTTCAAGGAAAACAATAGAAGCCTAAACTAGGAATATCACAGAATGTAACAATCACATTCTGAAAAAATAGAATTAAATTGACAATAATCACTCAGTTTAACCTTTACTGATTATGCAAAATCGAATGTTGCCATTCAAATGTAAAACCTTTCAGTATATGCCATAAAATGGCAATTTATGAACATGGAAAGGGAACTTGTAATCATTAACCACAATAAGTGAAGCTGTTCTTTTTAACCTATAATTTCACTCATTTTATAATAAGAAATGACAGATATGAAAATTCTTATGTGTAGGAAATGGGGGGAGGGATGCACTGATAATTAAAATGCACTAACTTTCATCAAGGTTCACATAAAACAAATTTGGTGGTTTAAGTAAGTTATCACCAAACAAAGTGATTACTTAAATTCTGGCAAACAATGAAATATAACTTCTGATATATCCAGTAAAATACATTGCATTATAAACATTAGGTATAAATATTATTACCATCTATTTATATTAAGTAAAAAGTTTTGAAAGATTTCAATAAGGGTGAATATATTAAATAACTGTATGCTATAATCTTTTACTGAGGTTTTATATATGATACATCCTACTTTACTATGATTGAATTGCTTGTCATCTATCTTTCATGTAAATATTAATTGCTTATACAATAAGTAGACATTTATATTGTATTAGAATTCTGTCTAATCTACAATAGTACTATATCTGTTCAAAATAATATGAATATTGCTTATTCCTATTACAAATATTCTCCATATGATAATTCAATTTATGGAGCTCAGATGTTCTAGATTGTCAAGGTATGAATGATAATCTGATGGACTTAGGTTTATCCATCAGATTAGGAATGATTTTCATTCCATGGCTGGTGTGGATCTTAGTTTTGTTAACATTTATTAATTTAAATTTATTTCACAAAAACATTTTAGTATGCCTGACCAAAACATTACTTTACTGGTAAACACTCAAAGTATAAAACTGATAATTTCCTTTAAAAGCTCAAACATATACTTTATAGTTATCAGAGGAAAATATTTAATAGTTACAATAAAACAAAAAAGACATAGTCTAAATAACATAAGATGGATTTAACTTTATTATCTTTAAATACCAATGGCTTAATCCTAGCAAGATATCAAATCTACTGAAATATTTAAAACTGAACAAAGCACAAATTGTCTTCCTTCAAGAAACTTATTTCAAAACAAATGACAATTACAAATGGAATTCTAAGGAATATATATTGGCACAATCCACTTATAAGAAAAAGACAAAAGGGGTAACAATTTTATGGAAAACAAATGTGACTAACCCAGAAATCATTTATAAGAATGAAGATAAAGAAGGCCTTATGGCATTAGTAATAGTTACATATAATAACAGAATATGGACCCTAGCCAATCTATACTGGTTCCCAGGCATTGGAACCGGAACTGTTAAAAAACACTTTAATTTCCAATAATTATAAAGGCAACTTAATAATAGGAGGAGATTTTAACTGTATATTTGATACATCTGAAACTACAAATAAAAGACCACTGCATACATCTGCTGTATCAAAAGCTTTAAACAAGTGGGTAGAATCATGTTATCTGGTAAATACTTTCAAATTTAAAGAAGCTAAATCTTTGTTGTTTTCCCATCAAGATCACAGATTTGATACCCAAACTAGAATAGATAAAATATTTGCTGCCCATGACATACACTGTAAAATCGTTCATTTCTTAATCACTCCCTGCCCATTTTCAGACCACAATTCATTGATACTAAAACTTAAAAACGGGTACAAACCATTAATCTTTAACTCCAGAATTCCAGCATATATAACTAAAATTAAAGAGTTTAAACCCTGGCTATTATCTGAATTGTAGTTATTCTTAGATATTAATTATACCACAGAGATGAATAAAAATAATTATATTGGACTCATTAAAAGCTTACATATATGGTAAAACCCTAACTTGGTATAAAAAAAAAATCAGAGAATGGGATTCTGAACTATTAGATCTACAATCCAAACTTTTGTCAGTAAAAGCTGAAAAAATCGAAATCATTTGGAGATGAAAAAGACAGTAGAAGTATTAAACAACAAACACAATGAAATTCTAACACACAAAACTAGTTTAGCTTTAGAAAAACTAAAAATTAAAACCCTGGCCACTTCTCCCAAATATCTGCATAATTTATCCACAAGAATCACAATACAATCAAAAGCTAATAACATTAAAAGTATCTTCCATGAAAAGAAAGGGAAAATGTCTCGGATATAGGTGACATTCTTGGTGCCTATAGAAATCACTATATGGAACATTTCCAAAAAGAAAATATACATATAGATCAATTAAATCTAAAGGCAAAATGTTCTAATATAAAATAATACCAGAACAACTAAAACTAGATCTGCAAGCACTCATATCCTACCAAGAAATTACAGATACAATAAAAGAGGGTAAAATAATAAAGTTCCAGGTATAGATGGCATAATTATGGAAATATATAAACTTTTTCCTTCAAAGATACTATCCCTCTTCCATAAAACCCTATTAGAAATTCAGTCACAAGCTTTGATACCACCCTCTTGTAGATATTCGTTAATCACACCAATCTTAATGGAAAAGAAATCCCCAAACCCCTGCAACTCATATAGACCTATATCATTGTTAAATAATGGCTATAAGATATTTATGACAATATTAACTAACAGAATGAAAATACCACTATCCAAAACAATAAATAATGATCAAACTGGATTTATATATCATAGACACACACATGACAATATTAAAAGGATAATTTCTCTTATAGTTTATGTTAATAAAGAAAATAAAGAAACAATCATAACTGGCTTAGATATAGAGAAAGCCTTTAATTCCCTAAATTGGGACTATTTATTTGAAATCCTAATGCTGTTTGAATTTGCTGCATCCTTTTCCATCTCCTAAAGAATATATATATATGTATATATATATATATATATATATATATATATATATATATATATATATATATATATACACAAATAATTTAGCGTATGTCAAGTTAGGTCCTTTTACAACTGAATCTATACATATAACAAAAGACACTAAACAAGGATGTCCTGTGTCAGCGATTCTATTTGCTCTGGCTGTTGAAATATTGGCAGATTCAATTTGTAACAATATAAAAATCAAAGGAATAGATATTTATAAAAATTGCAATTCTAAAGTAATGCTATTTGCTGATGACATATTGCTAACATCTAATACAAAAGAGACATTAGAAGAATTAGATATATTAATTGACAAATTTCATATGCCTTCAGGACTCCATTTCAATAAATCAAAATCAAAATGCTTATTTTTAAATAAAAAAAAAGAACTGCAGATTAAGGGGGATCACATCATAGGGAAACAAGAATCTACCTTAAAATATCTAGGAATTGAGTTATGCAAGGATAATAATGAATTAGTCTCACAAAACTACAATAATATCATCAATACAATCTCTGTGAAAAAATGAAACAAAACAATATTAACATTTGAAGATAGACTACAGTTAATAAAAATGGTTTTACTGCCCAAGATCCAATATATAGCTTTGGCAATACAACTGTTACCAGAAAGGAATATACTTAAAGAAATAAATTCATGTCTAATAAAATTTTTATGGTTTCCCAAAAGAAACCGGATAGCTTTAATACATCATATCAGACCATGGAAACAGGGATGATTAAACTCTCCTGATATAGAAACATATATAAAAGCATCAATATCTAAAACAATCTCAGATTGGATAAGTCCAAATTACTTTGTAAATTGGAAATAATTACTAACTGTTATATCAATAAATGAATTTGATTTACAAAAAAAAAAATTCAAATAACAGATAAAAACGATTTGCCATGGCACATATGTATTATTATGCAATATAACATAATTAACCCACCAAAACTCATATGCTTAATTATTATATACTGAATCATTTAGGAAAATTATTAATGAAAATATAGATTTAAAAATCTGGTTTGATCTTTTAACATAATTTATAGTCACAAAGAACATTCCACATAAAATATATAGAGAAACTATTAATTACTGGGAACAGAAAGGATCTGTTTGTTAGCTCCAATGTATCAAAGAACTAAAAGTTTTATTTATACAAATAATAAAAACAACATATGAAATTCCACAACAGGACTGGCTAACTTTACAGAGTATTCTGTCATATTCACAAGATTTAAGTAGAATCATTAATAATTCTTCATTTAAAGAAATACCTAAATTTATGAAATACATATATGAAATCATATATAATGACTTTGACATGGGAAAGAGTATTTCAAAATTTTATAAAATATTGATAAACTTTAAAACAACACCCAAAACCACATATTGGAAATATATAACAAAAGGACACTCAATACAGTTAACTGAAGATATTAAAACACATTTCTTATTATTGATAAAATATACATCCTTTACACAATACTGGAATGTTTTAATTGGAAATGCTTGCACAGAGTATTCTTAACCCCAGACATAATCAGTAAAATTAGTTCTTTCATAAAAGGAATATGTTGGAGATGTGAGCAAGTACACAATGCAGATTGGAACCACATTTTCTTTGATTGTGTTAGAGTTAAGCCATTTTGGAATGGTATTAATAACTTTCTACAAGCTTTATTTAATGTATCATTTTATTTAACTAAAGCTCTTGTATTATTAAATGTGAACAAAGGTCCTTATTTGAACAGGTCAAACATGTATCTAGTATGGCCTATACTTGCAATTTCAAGGAAGTGTATAACAAGAAGATGGAATACAAACACAATACTGACGTTGGAAGACTTCTACAGCCTACTGAAGACCACAGCATTATTGGAAATTAAAATTAAAGAACTAAGAATTTATCCAAAGCCATTTATCAACAACCCTTGGGGAAAAGTCTTATCATTGATTGACAATATACAATAATTGATCAGACACTCTGATAATAGATTGGACATACTTATAAAGTAAATGTATACATTAAGATTCGTTATAGTATCAGGCTAATGTAAACAGTGTACATAGTTATTTAAGATGTTATGTATAAATACTATGAAATTCATTCAAATGTATTTGAAAAATAAAAAAAAAATTGAGGAAAAAAGATAATAAATATTACTCTTATAAACTTAGAAAGTTACTATAATAACAGGTTTTGCATTAGCGTACATTTTCTAAAGGATATAAAGTATGAAACTCAAATGTATGTCACTATTGAGTGACTTCAATCCTGAATAATTTGCCAGAAAAAAACAAAAAGTCCAGCACAAGAGCGAGGTGGATAATCCAAAAGGTTTATTAATCAAATAGTGTGGCTGACCCTAAAACAAACCAATAGCTGTCCTCAGTGGCTATTTTGGAGCCAAAACCGGTTTGTTTTAGGGTTAGCCACACTATTTGATTAATAAACCTTTTGGATTATCCACCTCGCTCTTGTGCTGGACTTTTTTTTTTTTTCCTTGCTTTGGTTCAGTCCGTGCACTCGGGCCTCACTTGTGTGGTTGGGGTATGCATTTTGATTTGCCAGAAAAACATAAATTTTATTTGGAACATATGAAAAATATGAGGTAAAATCTGAACATTCTGCAAAAATATGGGCAATTGAAAAGTATGCCTCTTCCGCATGCTTTCATCTAAACATTCTCTTCTCTGATCCAGCCTTGCTATCCCAACACTCAGTGCCCTTCCAATTTTCTTTTCTATGCCATGTAATATCCTTCTGTCTAACACAAAGTTGTCTGTGGAACTTCTCTACAGCTTTCACTATATTCCTGTTTTTGTCCATCTATTTCTCTCTTTTGTCTGAAACTTTTGATCATAAAACTTGGTGCTTTTAAACTTGGTGGCTTTTGAGCTGCTTTTCCCCACTGTAAGTTAAAGTTTGTAAGCCCTCTCCCAAAGGTATTTTACTGGACATTGATAGCTCAAACTGAAAAGCCACTGCAATTAGACTCTTAAAGCTTGTGTTAGCCTCTGTTCCATATCATCCCATTTCAACTAGTTCACACTGTGATATACAGAGTGTTACTCTAAATTGTGCATTGTTCTTTCCTGCATTTTTTTTTGTTTTAACCAAAAGTCAACCATTTGTACTTCTCACTTGGTCTTGGACATTAGTCTTATAGTATCATTCACAGTAGTTGGATAATTTCAAATTGCAGCAGGATCTGATCCTCATTTATTACATTTCTACTGCATTTTTCTGCTTGCATTTTACTTGGTCTGGGACCTTAGTCTTTTAGTATAACTCACCTGAGTGAGAGAATTATGAATTGCTGCAGGATCTGAGCCTTATATAGATATCTGTATATGAGGGTCTATATTAAATCACCGGACACTTAAAAAAGTGAACTGTGATTGATCGACCCTATGTAAGCGAATGCTTACAATGTCAAAGTGTCAGAACAGTGATTTTATTCCAAGGGACAAAAATCACTGTTTCGACAACAACAACAAAAAAATAAAAATCAATTTCAAACATTACATTAAGTGGGGGGCTGCACCCTCACACCCCCCTACTTAAATATACCAACTCTGAGACCACACTACAGTGCTGAAAACGGCAAAGTACCAAAGCAGTCAAGTGAATTCTTTCCCAGGGAAATAATTAACTTAACAGCCTCTTCGATATTTTGCATTTTCAGCCTTTTAAGTTCGACCAAGACACACACACACACACACACACACACATATATGTATGTATATATATATATATATATATATATATATATATATATATATATATATATGTATATATATCTATGGATTCACTTCATAATCTTGAAATACTGCAATATCGAATTGCAGTATCTCGAAACTTGAAGTTGAATACCCTAAACACCGAACATACATGAACCCGACACCCAAAATCGTGAATCCACAAAATCCAGTAAAACACACATCACACACTAGAAAACACATACATACATGAATGTACTTACCTCCCAACACTTTCCTACAAAAAACATAACACACACACACACAACCAAACACATACACACACCTACCCTTAGTATATGCAGGGGAGCAAGCCCCCCTGCACCTCCCATGTAGGGGGCTGCACGCCCCACCCCCTACTTATATATACTTACTCCGAGGTTGTGCAACACTCCATAACACACACAACCCAGCTCCACACATTCCACACACCTCCGCACAAACACACATCACATACACACAAACACCAGCACTCCCAACACTAACATGTTCACACTGCGCAACACCTACCCTAACCCACACCTTAAACATCCCAACACACTCAAACCCTTCCGAAAACCCTAAAAAATTACACTTAACTAACACTCTATCTGTACAGTGGGTTAAAAATTCTGCATTCGACATTTCCGGGTTTGCGATTTCCATCCGTTCAACTTTATAGGCTCAAAGTTCTAAAATTCGATATTTTAATATTTTGAGCATGTAATGTGTTCCCATGAAATTCATTTGACTGAATCCACAATCTCGAATGTTCAAAATACTGAAAACACATTTGACTGACTTTCAGAATACTGAAAGCTTGCAATGCTGAATTGCAAAACTCAAAATGTTAAGCCATAGACATACTGTGTGTTTCCCTTCACTCATGAATTGCTTAACATAACAAAAATGCACAGATCAGTGAATACCAAACATTTAATCTCAAATAACATTAGCATTCACAAAACCTAGGTTCACAATTCCAAATAAACCATGCAAATATCACCAACAATTTATCTCACCAAATGAAAACTATAAAGAAAAAATGCACACTTGCAACACCGACTAACTCTTTCCAAAATTAAAAACTACTTACTTACCATATTAACAGACACTAGATGATATAAAGCCAAACTAGATGAGAGGCTACAACCCCCACACCCCCAAACTATATTTACTAACTCCAGGATTTCACTACAGTGAGGAAAAGGGCATATAACTTTTACTTACCTTAAAGTACTGTACACACTGTCATTTGGTATTTTGCAATTCAGCACTGTAAGCTTTCAGTATTCTGAAAGTAAGCAAAATGAGTTTTCAGCATTTTGAACATTTAGGATTGTGGATTCAGTCAAATGAATTTCAGTATGTTGAGCTTTCAGTCATGTGAAGTGGACACATGCACATATATATATATATATATATATATATATATATATATATATATATATATATATATATATATACATATATGCATACATACATACATATACCTACATAGCGATACACTGATACTGCATTTTTATTGTTCAGTGATTGGATTCCTGTCTAACGCATCTCCTATAACCTGCACCGAGTTGTGCAGTAGTGGTTTGCAGTGTGCTGTATAAATGTAGACACTTACAGTTGTAATTATTATATAAAACTCCATTTGCTATTTTCTCAAGTATCTAGCTGAGTGTAGAGTAGCTAGTTTGGAATCCTAGATCTCTCTCCTAGTCCAACAACTCCAAACCCTGCTTGAACTACCCCTCATAGATAACAAAAAAGAGGATCCACAGCCCTTGATGTGGACTTTCTTACGGTCTCTGTAGCCAGCCTGGTGGAAATAGGCATCTTCAGACAATGTAGCAATTTTCTCGGGTCTATATTATGCCATTGAAAAAGCCATTAATCAAACAGCTTTATAATCGAACATGGCAGTAACAGAAGTGTGTTTTGTAAGATCATGGTACAGTGAAGATCGGAAAATTTGCCCTTTCCTCACTGTAGTGTGATCTCGGAGTTGGTATATATAATTAGTGGGGGGTGGTACAGACCCCCACAAATGTGAGTTATATTACTGTCATTTTCAATTATAAAGCTGTTCGGTTAACGGCTTTGTCGATGTAATATAGACCCATTGTCTCATGTTTACTGACAACCATCTTATTAATATGCAAGAGATGTAATTACACTATGTCTTTGGTGGCAAAGCTCTTGCACACAGACACTGAGTTCTCCAAAGAGGTTTCCACTAACACACACACTACACCTACAATAAATCAGGCACATAAATTCACATATACTGAGGAACATAAGTGTAATCTACCTCAGAGGCCTCCCATATAGTGCCCTCAGCAACCATTAGAAATGCTCTACAAAGACAACACCCACCAGGACAAATACAGCCACATCTCACAATGCCTCAACCTCTAAGTCCTTAAGGCAAACTGCCAACCAGCCCAATATATTGGTCATTGGAGACTCGATTGTGAAATGCACTGATGCCACTCTCATCAGGCTGAGCAAGGTGACATTTATAGTCAGTTGTCTATCAGGATCAAGGATCCACCAGATCACACATGCACTCAGGACATTGAACCACAAATACCAGTATACCAATATGACTCTGCCATAATCCATGTATTTAATAACCTGAGATGTACCTGCATGGACTTTATAAAGAAAAACATGATAAAGTTTTCAGAATATGGCAGTTATGAACCTAGCACTGAGCAGAATTCTACCTTCTCCAAGGATGACACCACAGTATAAACAGATGATGATTGACTTTAACAAGGAGCTTAGTTACTGGTGTCATTTTGATGGGGTCCAATATTTGTTGGCTTGGAACACATGATCAAAAGATCACACTGCTTTGCCAGGGATGGTTGCATCTGTCCCCACTAAGCCTCTGGATATTGGCCAAAACATTAGCCACCCTAGAGTGCCTTTTTTAGGCAATTCAAGTCAGTTAAACCTTACAGCATAGCAGATTCTATGCAAGATAAACTAAAGGTGTTACTGCTAGGAGTCTCAACAAGAAGCTCCACTTTCTGGAAGTGCTCCTCATCCTGGAGAGTGTTAACTTCTGTGTAGTTACTGAGATATGCTTTAAAGCTGTGGAAGGCACTCCAATAGTGCAAGGCTATAATGCCTATCACACATTTAGATCAGCTACTGCACAAGAAGGGACAAGAGGTGGAGGTGTAGCAATTTACATAAAAAGTAAGCACATCTCTAGACTGGTCAGACTATATGTCATACTTGTGCTACACCATATCCAACTAACCTTAGGTGAATTCCAATGCTATAGCCTTGCTAGCTATAGGTCCCTGTCTATGACTCAGGATAACCAAGCCACATACTTGAATGTACTGGAGTCTCTTACAATTCAGCCCAGCACCACATTCATGGGTGATTTCAACTATCCCATCATGAAATGGGATACATACACAGCCCCTAACATGCAGGCTCAAATATTCCTGGATTTTGTCAATGCAAAAACCTTGGAACAGCTAGTCTGCACACCTACTAGGTGTGCAAATATCCTGGATCTGGTACTCACAAATATGAGGGAAGATTGCACCGCCCCTTGTGTAATGTTCTCACTGGTCAGATCAGATCACAAAGTGGTCACCCTTGAAATAAATATAAAGGCTGAACTCAAAGCAAACACCAGAAATTTTAAGAACATTTCCTAGGCTAACTACCTGCTATTAAGCAATGGCATTATCTAAATTCCAGGCCGCCTCCCACCAAATTCAGTGAGAAACTCTATACAAACGTAAATAACTGCATAGAAACAGCAGTACCAAACCAAAATAAACTAAGGACAAACTCTACAAAAAAGCCATCTTGGTGGGCCCTCAGTATCAATAGGCTGTACAACAAAACAAAGAAAAAATATCCTGCCCAAAAATAGGAAGGGCTGTGCCTAAAAGACAAAACAACTCTCTTATCCATCTGAACAAGCAAATCAGGCAACCAATCAAATCCACAGAAGCCAACTTCAAGGCAAAATAGCCTCTCAGGCTAAGGATAACTCTAAGACATTTTTCAGTTTTGTATGTAACCTTAAAGGGAACACCCAACAATGTGCTGGACTAATAGTAAATGGAACTTCCTATACCAAACCGAGGGATATAGTACATTTGCTGGCCAATAAATTTAGCCCACATTTTACCCCCTATCAGTTTCCCTCAGGAAATACCCTCTACCATTTCTCTTCCAACTATAACTAAAGAGCAAATCCTCACTGCACTCTAAGGAGCTAAAAACACTGTATCAGTGGGCCCTGATAATTTCCCAGGATGCCTCTTAAATACTTAAATAGCTTGAAATGTTACCTGTCAGGTCCACTAATATCTCTGTTCACCTACAATCTCTATAAAGGTGTCGACCCTACAGAATGGAGGACTGCAGTGGACATCCCTCTACTCAAAGGATGGCAATCAACAGACCCAGGGAAATACAGACCCATACGTTTCACTAGTGTTATATGCAAGGCCATGGGAATCTGTGTACATTGGACCCATCCAGTTCATTTTCGTCAAAGGCAGGTCATGCTTACTAAACTTGGTGGACTTCTTCAAGAAGGGCACTAGAGCCATGGATGAGGGCAAAATGCTATATACTGCCTACCATGACCTGGCAAAGGCATTTGACATAATATCTCACTCAGGTATTAAGACAAACTCACAGATTTAGGCATAAATCTGTTTGTCACCTGATGAATAACCATATGGCTCACAGATAGGACATATAAAGTTAAGGTGGGGGAATCCACCTTCACCAAGAGACCAGTTACTAATGGTGGCCCATGGGGCTTAGTACTGGGGTCTCTCGTGTTTGTAATATACTTCTTTGAAATCAAAGTAAATGTAAAGAGCCTTTGGCTAACAAAATATGCCGATGGCTGCATATTGGGTGCAGTCACTGAATCCCCTAAAGATATAGATATCCTCCAGGAGAGTCTGACACAGACAAATACTTACTGCCAGAACCATGTCCTAAAACTCAATTCAAGAAAATGCATAATTATACCCTTTGTGAATATGACCACCCCTGCAAATTACAACCTTGATAATGCTCTGCTAAGAGTAGACCCAGTGGTAAGGGATTTGGGAAGTCAGGCTGACAGTGACCTGAATTTTGATCACTATGTACTCATAACAGTTAGAAAATCCTTCTACATGGCACAACTTCTAGGTAAGAGCACGGCATCCAGATATAAGGAGATCATAGTCCCACTATACTCAGCCCTCATTAGACCAATAATCGAGAACATTGCACTCTTCGGCATGTACCTGTCCAGGCATTTGCAACAGCTGGATTGACAACAGAGCTTCCTAAAGAATACTCAATGTAAATAATATGTCCAATGCAGAACACCTGAAAACTCTGTCCCTGTACTCAGTCTCCTACAGACTATTGAGGTGCGATCTATGCCTAACCTACAAAGCATTCTCCGATCCAGTCCTGATAGATCTGCTACACATTCACAAAACAAACAGCACTTTAATTACCCAATCCAAGGATCTAAACCACATCTGTGACATAAACAAAAAATGTTGGAGGGACAGGTTTGTGTCACAGAGATCGCCCCTTCTCTAGAACAGACTTGCCATTCATGTGAAGCAAGTTCTTCCCTAAACCTATTGAAATGCAACTGGGGCCAATGGTTGGTAAATTGCAAATTCACTCCCAGCTTGTCTCTTATGGCCATTATGGACAGAGGCAGTTTGTAGATGTCCTAAAGTACAGGCATATACCAAAGACATATAAGCCGGTGGACATTGATAATTGGGAAAATTGAGAAAATTGGGGCATGAATAGCTAGGCTTAAAAATGTTCTTGGCATTAGCCTAGTAACCTCCTACAATCCTATTAAAAGACACATTGGCATGATAGATTCATATTAAAATGTATGCTTCAGGTCTAGAACAAAGTTCCACTACATGTCAAGCAGAGTAGCACCCTTGTCACCTTCAAGGTAAACCTATATAACTGGATGGGCAGCCTCAGATTCTATCCTGGTCTATTTTGTCTTGCCCTCCTTGAGGCCAGAGAGAAATTCTGAGCAGGATTTTTTGGCTAGGATTGAAATGGTCTGAAGACCAATTGCCCAGTACTTATCTACGAACCTATGTGGCAAAAGCCTCTATCAGATGTGGCATGGCATATCTGTATGAATCCTGGTCATCATACTTTATGGACAGTACAAATTATCATTTAATAATATAACCTGGGATTCTGAAACATGCCCTCTGTCACCTTGTAAAGGTCACAGATATGACAAAGATTTTGATGAGAGCTTTTTCATGATTTCATGATTTCAGCTAGGGATTTCTGAAACACCAGTAATGAGCATGGATTCAATTAAGCACGTGCACATGCACAACTTAGCAATGTTGAGAGAATGACAAGAAGCCACAATAAGTGGCTTCTAGCAATGTTCCTGTGCACTTTTATTCATTGAAAATGGGGAAAATGGGGTTAAATTAAAGTAAGAAAAGGGGTACATCATGCAGAGGAACATATGCAAGAGCAGATGAAACAGTGGGAGTGGGGCAAGGATATACTATTTTGTATATTAGGTATTCATTTTGTTTTTAAGAAAGGTAGATGAAAGATGCAAAGGATGGAAGGGGATGGACAGAGTGTTGGGGTATAGAAGCAGGAGCAAACTAATAAAATATGGGCAAAAAAACAACAGCAAAGCTGCTAACACATGGGGGATTTACAAAGTATATATTTAAATACAGTCAGAGGGTGGACTAGTGGTAATAGGGAAGACTGGACAACAAATGGGGAGGAAATGACTCAAAAGGAATGGGAACATCAGGATGGGGGATAGGATGACTATCCCAGTCCTGAAAACACTGCCTGGCCCAGACCTAGGATGTGGTCAGTCACCACTGTGACTCTCTTCCTCACCAGGTCCTAGCTCAGATGGTGAAGATAGCACCTTCTAAGCCACATAAGGACCCTTTCAAGGTGGTCATTCACTCCAGCTATTTCTCACTCTGGATAATAAATTATGACCTCTTGGCTGCATCATCATAGTTAACAACAGTGCTTATTTCTTGTGTGCAGCTGCCAGAAGCAAGTGAGGATCCCCCTCACACACACAGACACACACACACACACACACACACACACACACACACACACACACACACACACACACACACACACACACACACACACACACACACACACACACACACACACACACACACACACACACACTGCATGACCACCATCACCCAGTGGAGAAGTATGCTTGGAGACAGATGCTCTGCTGGCAAGAGAAAGATGGGTATAATTGTGGAGTGGGGACTGGTGCCACACCACAGGTACAGCTATGACTGATGCTGCAAAAATCAGCTAAGTGATTGAGGGCATTTAAGTTTATAAAATTCAAATATCTCTGAGCAAGTGTGTTAGTACAGGTATAGTTTGCCAAATTTGTCGATGTGTTGTTGAAGTCCTCCAAAACCAGGATGTTTGGTGGTATATTGATGGTATATTGAGTGAATCCAGAAGGTCCAGGTAGGGATTGCGGGTGTCATGGCTCATGGTGAAGGTCCTATAACTAAAAATAACTTGGAGAGGGGTCTTGCCATGGTAAGTTGTACTTGGAGTAGTTCAAGTCTAACTAATCTGGAGATGCATTAGTCTAAAGAAGTGTAAGGTGTTGTAACCCAGTATGGCTGGGGTGCTTTCTATGGCCTTAAACAAGGTCTCTGTGACTACACAGATGTCAGCATCCTCCAAGGTGAGGGCAGCTTCCAGTTAGTGCAGTTCCACATTTAGACTCTTAACATTTAGCAGTATGAGCCTGATGTTGGTTTTGGAGGAGAGTTTTATGTTGGACATTTTGTTCTTGTGATTTTGCCTTAGACAGTAATCAAATCCACGAAAATCAAGGTCAGTGGAAGTCTTGGGCAATATTAATGACACATCCCCACCACCATCCATGGACACAACTAATGTGTCTCTGCAACTCACCCCACAAGCCCAGGATGCCACCCAAGGGCCGGAAGAGACCAACACATTGTCCCAGACAGCAGCCACATCTCCAACAGCAGAGTCCCCCTTAGTTATTGCCAACTCTATTGAATAGAAGGATGATCTCGGGTGTCAGTGTGCTGGTTGCCGAGCATGCCATAAGTATAGGGCACTGCTGGGGTAAGTATCTCCATGGTCACTACTCAACATTCATGCAGGGCCATAATACAAGGACAGACAGAGACCAATACAATCACAGCTGAGCTGATTGGGGTATTGGGTGGTATACATAGCCTATGGGAGTGCCTGGGCCAGATGTGCAACATTATGAAGAGGCAATGTAGATTGTCTGTATTCTGCAGGTACCACTGTGCTGCTTACGGACACAGCAACCACTCTTGCTGTGGCTGGTCTACCTCCACCATTGGTGGGGAAGGTCACATTAGGAGAGGGAGGACATGGTCTAGGAACTGTATTCCCACAAATTTTGCACCACCATCTAGTGATGGGACTGCTGTGGGGCATTGTAGCCACAGACCTGGATGGTGTACTCAAGCTGAGACCAGCCATAGCACATCCCACAGTTTGCACCCACAAAGCACTCCATCTTCTCTCAATGATGTGGCTCATGCCTGTGACATCACAGAAAATTACGAGCACTCATAAATCAACTAAGGGCCAATTTGAGAGAAAATTGCCATGGATTCAAAGGACAATCATAAGGCCTTTTTTCTTTTCTTAGAACCTGGGTGAAAACTCCAGGATACTCCAGAATTAGTCCAAAATGATACAAAAAATCACTGAACCTACAGACATGGCCACCACACTGGCGTGGACAGGATAGTGCAACTTCCCCCCCCTCTCTAAAGAAACCCGAAACTATCCCAGCCGCTGTCCAGCCTCCCGTACATCAAATGCGCAGGTGAAAGCTGCTCTCTCTCTGCCTAAAAAGCTAAAATCATGGGACCGATGGGGTCGACCGTGGTGCTACACGAGCAAAATGAGGAATTACCCCGCAACCCGCAGGCGGCACTAGCCCACTCAGCAGCCGTGCCCATAAGGAGGGTGCGCAACTGTGGTAGATGGGTCCCACAGGGCTCAGTCCTTGGAACCCACAGTTTGAGTCCTATTGGCAGGTGTCAGACTCAGCATGGGTGGTCAGTTGCGTGTCCTTTCAAGGAAGACCTATAGTGGAAGTGATGCATGTGACACGGATAGCCACCATGAGAAGCTGACAAAGGATATGGCCTAGACAGGACTAGCCATACTGCAAACTGGGCCATAGTGGAAAGTGCATCGGACACCTGATATCCTTCAGAAACCTCTTACGGAAACAGATAGCTGGTGCCAGAGCCATCAAGTGGGTGGGTCAGGGACCATAAGGGTTGCCAGAAGACGTAAACACCCACCGCTGACAGTGCATTGTCACAGTGGTTTCTTTAGAAGGAAAGAGTCCCCATTGGATGATTTGGACCCTGACCACAAGTGCTCCAGATGGCCTGAAGTCATTGTCACTTCATTGGTAGTGCCTTCTACTCCATCAATAGCAATCCCATGATATAATTATCATGACATTATCTGGCATCTGTTCACAATGTAAGTTTTGTTCCAGATTATAAAAGCACTTCACAGGACTCCAAATAAGGGTGGTAAATTCTGTGCTCCAACTCCAAAGACCTGAAATACCTCCTCGCATTGCTCAGAGACAAAAATTTGCAGAGGTGACATGTGCCTGACATACAGACATGCTCTCACCTGGAATTAACACATGCTCCACCCTCAAATGTGCTAGAACATAAACCCAGAGGGAGCATGTGCCTATAAACCCAGCGGATCCAAGGGATGGAATAATGGACACATCACCTTAATCATGGAGAGACTCAAACACCCCGGAGAAGCAGCAAATGACTAACTAGAAACAAGAGCATAGAAATGGGAACTGGAACTCTTCACCCGTCACCAGGAGATCGGGGTCTGTGGAACTGCACTCATGGACAGGTCACCTGTGATGGGAGAATCTACATTTTAAATAGGGATCTATTTTGGTTCAAAACTAATGGCTGGTGCCACAAAACAGATTGGGGCGAACCAAGCCACATAGAGCACAGATAACCTATAAATGAACCTAAGAGGGCACATACTTCTCTTGTGGGTGTCCTAAATTTTTCCATCAGACCCCAGCACTCATACATATCAGCTATGCCCACCACCACTAACTCAAAAGAGAATTGAAACACACACCCCATCATGGCCAGTCTCTCTAGCTCCTCCATGCTTCACATATGCACACCCAGCATTAATCCCTTCTCCCTGACACACTGCATGTTGTTGATAATTGTCACTATGGCCCTCTCCACTTGTAGATATGACACTTGCGCCTTATTCTCAGTACACTTTTACCAGAGTGGTATGTGTCTGATGCATAGTATAGTCAGTCTATGCATGGTATAGCGCAGCCTGGCTTTATTATTTCATGTATCATATTTAGTGTTGCATCTTATGTTTTATTATGTCCATGGTTATGAGCCAGATGCTGTCAGCCAGTGCCAATGTGTACTGCACCTCCCTCCATTTTGCATAGTCATCCCCTGAAGCTGGGTCCTCCATGGGCTCTGTATCAGGCACCTTTTATGCTGCTGACTGTTGTACTTCCTCTCTCAAATGTCTGCCCTGCTCTAACAGTTTGTTTATCACCATGCATTGTGTAATATTGCCCATTCTACAAAGACTGTACTATATGTGCTTGAGTCATACTGCAGTTCACCACCAGCTATATGAAGACGGAGGATGAGGGCTTCTAATAGCCTAAACACATGCACAACAATAATGCAGGTCTGTGACAGTGTAGGGTTGTATGCATTATTTTATATTATTTTACACTTTGCTGACTGAGTTAGTCCACCTAGACTAATGGCCTCTTTTCATGAGGGACACAAAGTGGATTTCTTATGGACTGGGGAAAATTTGGCCAGAGAAATAGGGAACATATTTTTCCTTTTTGGTAAGTGCTATGGAACTAGAATCCACAGCCTTCTGGTCAACCAGCATCAAAGACAAGCAGGGTATGTGTTGCACCTATGACACTGCAATTGAAAAGAGAGAGCGTAGCTAATTCAATAAAGCATTCTGAATGCTGATTACTAATAATGTAAACTCGTAGTGACAAAAAAAAATTATGCTGTATTTCTTCTCTAGTGTTTTCTGGAGGGACCACTGAACTACAAGAAATAATGGTTATTCAATAGATCCATGTTTTTCTTTTTTTTGTTTTTGTTTTTGTGAACCTTCTCTGAAACAGAACTGTAAACTAACAATGACCTCTCAATATATTCTGCCAAGATCATTCCTAGTTAGCAGGTACCATTTGAAGAATGCAAGCTAAACAATTGCCAGTAACACAGTAACCATTATTTCTAGCATATGCGTAAAGGTTCTTAAAGCAAAGTGCTGTACAATGCTGTAAATATATAGGCAAGCTCATTTTAGTGTGGAAGAACAGTTTTGAACATACTGAATTATTCACCAATTGCTTAAATCAGAATCCCACATGGTCGTCCTTTATATGTACCACAAATAAAATATTAATAGCATGTTTTGATATGCAGTTGATTGTCATAGTACAATCAAAGGTTGCTTCATGGTTTTACAGACAACATACTGCTGTAAACACTTTTTGATATTTGTCAAGTGCATTTTCAAAAACTCTGGTTAAGTCATTATCTTGTTGTGAACTTGTTTGTGAGTTCATAATACATGTTAAATTAAGTGTCTGAATGACATGTAGCTATAACTGTCAAGTGCTTAGGAAATGGAGAAGTAATAAGCAAGACTGTCAAGTTAACACATCTGTCAGTAAATATTTTGTGAAATAAAAATACTCTCAGCTATCATTTTTTTTTTCCTGTCAACGTTCAGAAACCAAAAAAAGACATCATGTTCTGCATGTTACTCAGTTTATCACTTAATATCAAAAGGGTTGAACAAAATTTGGGTGACATCATATCATCTTGGAAGGTAATACAACAGTGAGAGATATCAGATCAGCAAATGTATATATGTTATGTCTGTTTGTGTTTATTTGTGGCCTTTTCATAGTAGTTTACTTACCATTCTACCACAGCAGATTACTTCTTTCTACCATGCAAAAATAAGAGCTTTTTGATATTGCCAGATTTGTAGTTGTATGAAATATTGCAGCTTTTAACAATCAAGATAACATTATTACCAGGGGTTTTGACTTCTGTTGCACTAGAATAGAATACATACATACCAGTGTGATTAAACAAAAGTATATAGGAGGAAATAAAAGAAAAATAATTTAATAACCGTTTAACATGCTACAAAACTGGGTGAGAATACGGTGGGAGTGAACCAGTGACTCTACAGCAGCAGTTTTGTAGAGTGCTGGTCTGTAATAACTAACATGTTCTAGCCCATCACAGCCCAAAGTACATTTCATTAGTAACTCGTCTGTTTTAAGGCCCAATATTGTTCATGATTATTGTGTCACTTAGCAGTGTGTTTAATAGCTGCAGTGAGTGGCCATCCAAATAGAGATTAAACAGTTATCGATAGTAATAACAGTAATGTATTAACTAGATATCATTTCTATGATAATAGCAAAAGTGGTAAGAAATATGGCTGCTCTTAAACATCTACCACAGTCTATTTAAAGGAATACTGAGGCCTAGGTCAGTAAGACTGGTATGGAGTCAGTTCTTAACATGTGGACACACAACCAAGACAGATACAAGATATGCTGTATATAACACTCTTGTGATTAGGAAATTGGAGGATAAATTAAGAAAAAAACTGAACACTGTCTATTTCCTTTTATGCAAAAGAAAAGAGGTAGCAGAGGCTAAGATGGGTTGACAGTATTATTGAATCAATAAATATTTACTTGCAACAACTTAAAGAATCAGTTCTTGATAGACAGGCCTGGCATGCTAAAGTCCTTATGGCATAAAGAGTTGTACTCAACTGAATGACTTAACAGTGACAGCTTAACAGCAGAAAGGTCATATAGATCTAACAAGTACAAACTGGGATGCAACTTGCTGTCCTGTACTCTTATAATTAGATTCATGAATTACAGTGATATATTCAGAGGTTCCAGTAAAATCAAAGAGGAGAGAAAATTCTTACTGAACAGCTGGAAAGTTAGCCTTTACAATGGCCTGGCTTGGACTGCACTGCAACATGGAGGGACTGATTTGGCTTTGTCTACAGCAGCCAAATGGAGGGCCTTTAATGAAGTCCAAAGGCTTTGCTAGTGAAATAATATCATAACTTTACTTTAAGTTTCCTGTTATACTTATAATTAGAGGTAATGGTACAAGTCATCTCTTTGTCTTCCTCAGAGTAAGCCATTATGTTCCTTCAAGCAATCTTCCTATCTGATAAAGTAAACAATTTAGACAAAAAGTAATCAGGACTACCAGCACCCAATGCAGACCTCAAGTGGTCAGATCTAGTACTATCACTGGACAGGCTATCATCTCTGGGTAGAGAAAGTGACAGTACTTTGCCCCATGTAGACATTTCTAACCTTCCAACATGCCAAGAATGAATCTGCAAAGGAAATGCTGTGCTTTCCCAATGGCAAATGTTTTACTGTGCTATCCATGGACAATGAGTTAGACATAGAAGTATCAATGCCCAGCTCATTTAGGGGCACTAATCCCCAAATCCAAGAGGAAATATTTGCAGAGCCAGGTGATTCTGTCAGCATGGACCTAATGTTTCTAGGACAAACAAAGTAGCAGTTAGAAATTAATCCAATAAGTTAACAAGAGATCTGAGTAGGTTAAAGTATGCATTTCATCCGAAGTACTCTAAATTTGTTCACCAAAAAAGAATTATCAATACCTATAGGATAGATTTTGCTGATATCTGTGTTTGGTAGCACATATCTCCATAAACAAAAGTTGTTTTATTACCTTCTCAAACCTGGTAATTAATGTGCTTCTCTTGACAGCAGTCAACGGTGGCTTAATAACTGGAGATTGACTTATGGTGGCTATTACTAGTGAGCATTCAAGGCCTGCTAGTTTCTTTTCTGCCAGCAAACACATACATTTAGGTAAAGTTTGTTGTGTTTTGGTATTATAGCTATATTTTTTCCTGTTTGTGTGAAGTATGAGATATTAATTAAGCCATTAAGAGGCAAGAACTTTGTTAAATGATTACAGATGCTTGATCCTTTGAACAGCAAGTAAGATTAGCTAGATGGCATAGAATATGTGCATTGTGTGACAGTGGCAGGCATCAGTGCATGTGATTTGGCAGCTTCCTTAAGACTTGTATGCTAACCTTGTTAAATTTTTATGCAATGGAAACTGCATTCTACTTTATACCATAAAGATGGCAGGTGACTTTTCATCAGCTGTAATTCCCTAGCTGGTATGTAATCTTTGTTATATGGCAGTGATTTCATTGTTCTTTCTGCCTCACTTATAGATAGGTCTGATACTAAAATGTAATACCATATTAAAATATATAATTTATTATACTAACCAGGGAAATCGGGAGGGAGTACAGGAGATGATGTGACTGATGTGTGTGGGATGATGACTCAACATGATGAATGGTGTCAGTATGCCTACTAAACATTCCTTACTATTTGAAAAATGTGAGCAAAATATCTTCTAGGGAGAAAGGAATAACTGCAGCAGCAGCTCTGTCAGGAATATCATCCATAAAACCAGTGAACAAATCATCAACCTAAAGCAATTGTCACCCTCCCTTCTTCAGAGGTGACGAGACTAAATTTATTTCAGGGCCAAATGGAAGGACAAAAGCATAGTTTGTCATAGGCTCCTAATATGTTTTGGCTGAAAATGAACATCAGATAACTTACTTAAGTAAACGTTTGCTGGATTTGCCAGCATTGAACATTGGAAGACTCAAACATTAAAAAAAATATTACAAAAAGTCACAAATGAACTTAGTGATTGAGCAAACTGATTCATTAGTCTCTATGGCACTATCTGCAGCTACTGCAGAAAAACAAGATATGACATCTTTTTTTCCTTGCCATAAAAATAAATATTATAGACTTTGAGACATCACCTGATTTGATAGCCAGATTATAAGCAAATTACACTTGTTGGTCACAGTTATTGTGAAATTAACTAAGGTGTCTGTTGAATGGACTTCATTAAAATTCTAGATATAAATCAAAAGATACAGGTTCTGCAAGATATATAAACACTGTTACAAGACTTCATTAATTTTGTAAATGTGGAAAACGAAACACTAAAGAAATAGAAACATTTTGTTTGCAACTAAATCAGGTACAGGATAGGAATGTGGGACTGGTGTTCCAAGATATAAGGTAATGTATTCCATATTTATTTCAGTAGACAAGGTCTTTTTATTCTTCTTTTTTTATTGCATCAGCCAACATTGACTCACAAAAAATTGGTTTTGATCTAGATTATAGTGTCTGTACAACAAAACAAGATCATACTAGACAGTTGATTGCTAGATTTACAACAATTTCTGAAAGGAAATAATAGGCAATTTCTGAAATTGAAAACAAATGTTTGTGGTTAATCAATATTCTATAATTATTTTCAGGATCTCCCACTGAAAAAATATTGAAGGGAGAAAGTAATTCAGAGCTATGAGGAGACATCCATGGTGAAAACAAATGTGATTTCTATATCTGGAGATGTTAAAAGAACTCCATAATGGTACAGCTCTTTCATTTAGTCCTCAGAGGGATGCCATAAGATAATGTGCAGCTTGCAGCTCTAGGGATTCTAGCCTAGCCTCGTGACACTCAGTTTCAGTGGGTGGAGGTGTTCTCCACAGCTAGACAACATTTTTTTCCCGCATTTTTATTGTCCTCTTTTTTCTTTCTTTCTTTCTCTGAAAATTTTTTTTGTTCCTTTTATTATTTTTTTTCCTTTCTTTGGAATGCTGTATTAAAATTAAAATTAACACAACATCCCAATTATTGGAAACTTAAGGATGCTTGTTACAAAACTTTTAAATGGTAATTCTGGAAGGTTTATAAAAGTATAATTTCTTAAAGTAAATGGAATAGACCAATTTATTAAAAGAAAACAGTGATAATTTTTCTAAAGTTCGTTAACCCTCATATTTATTATCAAGAAGTACTTCAACTTACTTCCGATAAACATTTTCTACTACATGTGAGGCAATTTAAAAGGGATTTAGTTAAATCCGATTGCTATACGTCAAGAATTGGCATTATTATTCATCATTAGCCTATTGTGTTTAAAAGGAAGCTCAAGATGATGAGACTGGAGCATTGCTCATTACATTGCATTTTCAAAGAATATTCTTTGTTATTGTCTCAATTTATATACATTTCAGAGTATTTACTGCCTTTTGTATCGAACTTCCAACAGTTGATAGTAGTCAATACTTGTTGGCAATTTTAATGACCATACGGACAAAGCTGGAAATAAAGTTAACAGAGATTTATTGGCTATATATATATTTTTATATATGTATGGTCTAACTGATGTGTAGAAACAGATTAACCCTAAAACCTTAGGATGCATACATTTTGATTTAAAATGTCAGGAAACCACTTTGCACTATATGTTGGCAGGTAAAAACTGACTGCTGTTATAACCATTTCTTATTTATAACAACTAAAGAAGTATTGTTGCATGGATGTAAGATAATAGATACTAAAAATGTTTACCTTTATTTTCATATTATTCTTTTCATAGTTTGTTCTTCATACTTCTTTTTTTCATATTATTCAGTCAAAAATAATGACTTTTAGACTGCTAATACTAGTTATAAAGACACTTTTCTGTCAGAAGGGCTGTTTTTAAAAGTAGCAAACCTGTTTTTTGCTAGTCAAACTATCATATTAAAAATAAAATGAAAAGACATCTAAGGCAAATTATTGAATTTAATTTTAAGTATTAAAAGAATATTTGATTTGTAAAGTATAAATACATAGTAGAAAGAAATCATAAGCAGGATCATACAGCAGAACTTCATTAGTCACTGTATAACTGTCTCCTCTGCTTACAAGAAAAAAATATACTTTATACGCTATTTGAAACTTACTTTTTTAAATTGTTAAAGAGAAACAAAAATCATCATTTATGCAATCAATAACAGTAGGAAACCAGATGACAGTCACATATGATATAATCATGGAGATTACCAATTATTTTATGATATTTACGCTCCACAATTAAAACAAACTTTTCAAAAAAGAACTGTTTTTCAGTTTACCTTATCATTTCCTAATTTATTTATTTTGTTCAAATAAACTAGGATGTTAGTGCATGTCTTCCATAGAAAACGGCTCCATATTCATATCTTTTCTCCATACTTATTGTAGTTGATTCACAGTCTTATAAATACCTTACAAGGAATATGTCCCATGTTTTTTCTTTGATGCAAACAGTGCGTATTTCTAAACAAGAAAAGACAACATTTATAGAAAACTATCCCTGACTGTACTCTTAAATGAAGACAACAAAATTATTGCTAACTTGCTACAGAACAAGTTACTTCAGTATTTGAATAATTTGCTACATTCAAATCAATTTGTCGTTCTTCTGGAAAATATGATGACAGTTACATATTGCAATTATGTATTTATTTATTTATGTATTTGACATTTGTTAATCAGGTTAGTCCAACTGAGCCACAGGTCCATTTTCAGTGGAGATCTGAGGTGAACAGCTTCTATTAGCTCAGAACCTTGTAAAAATTAGATACATAAAAATGAACAGTTGTAAAGAAGACATAATATGAGGAATGTTAGCAACAGTTATCATTACATACTGTAGCTGAGATAAAATTAAAAGTAACAATAAGATTACAGAATTGGTACAAGATATGGGATGCTGATACAATTATTATGATTTAAATTTAGGAATATGTTTTGAATATAAAATGCAGAAAAAATAATATAGAATTACAAGACAGAGAGAAGAGGAGAGAGAGAGGGAAGGGGTAACATAGATTAGATGAGTGCAGGATGAGTAAATGATAAAGTTGTGACATGGGCGGGACCAAGTCCTTAGATAGTTTTTAAGTTCATGCTTAAACAGGTATTTTGGGGAGATTTGTCTTATATTAACGGGAAGTGTGTTCCAGGCATGGGCTACATAGTACTTTCAGAGGGATTTTCCAATATTCTTGTTAGATTTGTAGATATCAAGGAGGAGTTTGTCGGTTGTGCAAAGGAGACGATGGGGTTGTAGTAAAATACTAGGTTAGAGATGGAGGGGCAGGAAGAGGGGTCATTCAGGATTAAATGGGTAATGTATAGTTGCTGAAGTAATAGTTGGTTAGAGAATTCGCGCCATTGGAATGCTTTAAGGGCGAGATAGTGATGGGAATTATAAGGGAGACTAGTGGGAAATCTGGTAATTTTATTATATGTTTTTTCAAGTTTGGAGAGTACAGTAGTTTGAGTATTTGTAAGAATAGGGGCTGCATACATAAGGCAAGGCAATAAGGGAGACTGGGCTAGGGATATTTAGGAGGAAGGTGTAAAGAATTTCTGATTATGATAGAGTAGACCAAGTTTCTGGTGTGTTTTCTTTATACAATGTTGGATGTGTATGTCATATTTTAATTCACCATCAATAATGATGGCTAGTAGTTTGGTATGGGGTTTAGGTTTAATGATGGTATTTTTAAGGGAGATGATGGAAAAGGAGGATTTATGATGTGCCAGTGTTTTAGGAAGAAAGAGAAGGAGTTTATATTTTTAAGAATAAGTGCGAGCTGATTGTCAGAGAGCCATGTTTCGACAGAAGAAAAGGAGTTCTGAGTTAGAGATAAGAGATCAGGGATGCTATGTGCAGTGGTAATAAGAACAGAATCATCAGCATATTGAAGGAGTGTTGTGAGGTTACAGGCAGAATGTAGATTGTTAGTGAAAATATAGAACAAGAGGGGGCCTAAGATAGATCCTTGTGGAACATCAGTGTTGACGGGTTGGAAGGGGGAGAAGACAGTTTGCCAACAAATGGATTGTTGCCTATTGGTGAAGTAACTTGAGAACCAGTTTAAGGAGGAAGTCGAGAGCTGGAGGTTGGAAAGTTCAGCTAGAAGTTTAGAGTGAGAGACAGTGTCAAAAGCTTTATAGAGATCAAGAAATAAACAGGAGACTAACGTTGTTGTCCCGGGCCTCAGCTACTGTATGTGTGAAGGAAAGTAATGCAGTGGAAGTGCTGTGGTAGGGTATAAAGCCATGTTAGAAAGATGTTAGCAGGTTATTATCAAGCAGGTGTTTGAGTAGCTGGGTGTGAATATACTTTTCCAGAGTTTTGGAAATGAGGGACAGGATGCTGAATGGTCTATAGTTAGATGGATTGGTAAAGTTTCTGCCCTTATGAAGAGGAATAGTGTAGAAGGATTTCCACAAATCAGGGCTTCACAAAACACAGGCTTCAGTAATGGAACAATTTATGAGTATGGAGACGGGGTAGGCAATCCATTCTGCAGTAATTATGAGAAAGAAGCCAGGCAGTTTATCAGCAGAGGGGGAGCAAGGTTTGTATTTGGAAAGGAGGCATTTGATGAAGGATTTGAGGACAGGTTTGAAAGAGAAGGTATTGAAGGGTGTCATGTTTGGGATGAAGGGGTAGTGTGTATTGACAGGAATTATGTGGGGGGCTAAAGGAAGGGAAGAGGAAGTATTACTATTTTGTGTAAGTTTTTGGATTGTTTCAATGAAATAGTTATTAAGGAGAGTGGCAGTTTCAGTAGCAGTATTCTGTGGGAAGGGTTGGGAGTTGGAGGATTGCCAGGATAAAGAAGATGACTGATGTAATTCCAGAATGTTTTTGGATTTGTGTGTGGGTTATGTTGGTTGGAACAGAATAAAGTTTTCTTGTCATTGTTAATAAGTTTTTTGGACAGGTTTCTGAGCTCCTTATATCTCTGAAGAACAGGGGACTTATTTTTGACCCAGGCTTTCCAGATACTGTCTATTTTATGTATAATGAAGTGAGTATGTTTCGTGAGCCAGGGGTTGAGTTATATTTTATTCTGATATTTTTGTAGGTGCCATGGTGTTAAGTATATCTAGGAATATTTTATTAAAAGATGTTATGGCCTCATTGAGAGGGAGGTGTTGAAGGAAGGACTGTTTTACATTAAACAAAGTGGAATTAAGTGTCAAGGTTGAATTGGTTGAGTATATGAGAGTCTCTATAGAGGTGGTCTTTAGGAGTATGTTTGGAGAATCTATAAATAAAGGTCAGGGAGTGGTTGCTAAGAGAGTTAGGAAGTGTGCCAGGGTTATGATAAAGGTTGGGATCTGAGGTGAAAATCCAATCCAGGGTAGGACCAGAGATGGAGTTTTTGTTAGCATTAGTAGGGGAGGATATAAGTTGGCGGATGCCGTAAAGGTTGAGACTATTACTAGGAGATGAAGTAGAAAGTTTGGCCCAATCAATGTTAATGTGACCAAGAAGAATGGTTTCATATAGAATATTAATAGCAAGCCAGGAGAAAATGTTCTTGAGGATAAGGATATTATTTCCAGGAGGTATGTAGATGGAGACTCTGGCAAATTTTTTATGTGGATTTAGATGACAATTAAAGATAAGGAGTTCTGCAGGCCCAAAGTTGGGTATAGAAATTGCGAGTGGAGAGAATGAATTGTTCAGTGTAAAGGATGGCAACACCTCCACCCCTCTTATTGGTTCTGTTGGAGTGGAAGATATTATAGCCTGGAAGTAAGATTTCTGTGTTTGAGATATGGGGTTTCAGCCAGGTTTCAGATAGAGTCAAGATATGGGGGAAGATGTTGGCAATCCAGGATTGACGTTCTGTGATTTTGTTTACTAGGCTTTGGATATTTAAGGAGAGGATATCTAATGATTTAGGGGAATAAGGGAGGGTGGGGGAATGGACTGGAGAGAAGTGGAGTGAGATGCAAAATTGAGAGAGGCATGGGCTGGTGGTCCTGGGTTGGGGTGGATGTCCCTGTCTAGGAGAAGTGTTTCTCCAGGAAAGTAATAATGTAAGTGAGGGGGTTTAAGGAAGCAGCACTTCTATGTTTTGGTATGGCATATGGGTAGTGATTGATAATATATTAATCTTGAAAAGGTGTGTAGGTGAGGTATGAGAGAGGGATGGAGAGATAAGCTGTAGATTAGGGAGAGTGTTGGTGATGTGAGTGATGGGGAGAGTTGGAGATGATGTTTAATAGTAAAGTAGAATGTGGTAAGAGGTTGATAGGGAAAGAAAATGGAGGGGGGAGGCAGGGAGATAAAGATGAATCATGCTGATATGAAGAGTAGTGTTTGAGAAACAAGACAAGAGGTAAATAACGGTAGTATGCTGTTCTAGTAGGGGGTTCTGGGGATAAAGAGGGGATACTAATGTAAAGTAGGTGACAAGGAGAAGGAGATAAGTTCAATTGATGTGGGAGGGAATTGTTATGATGTGACTGGGGGGAGGAGAGTATGGAGAGAAAGGAGACAGTAGAGAGGAGTTGTCAATTGATTGGGGATAGCTACTTGGACAGAGGGGAGGAAGAGGTGTGGCGTAGAGAGTATAAATGTAATGAAAGTGGGGGTTGGTGGGAATGGGGGTAGTCACCTAGTACAGACCTAGACCTAGTAGAATATGCCTTAGTTCAGTTTCTCATTAAATATAAGATCTGATATATTAATGAGAAATTAAAGTGGGAAAGTCTGTTCTTAAATTATGGCACTTTTGCCCTTCTATACTATAGGAAAATATTTTTGGTCAAAAGTCAGTTTTAATATATGTAAATAAACACCATACACAGTGAATCAATGCTTGTGCACCAACAACAATTCACTGTGTACGGTGTTTTTACTGTTTTCAAGTGCTTGTGTGACTGTGGAGTTAGTATATATTATTAAGGGGTGGGAGGCAATGCCCCCACATGGGGAGACCAGGGGGTCTTGCCCCCCTGAAAAAAGCACTAGTTTATGTTGTATTTCTTATGCTGAATACTTTCAATGATTTCTGATTCACTGAAATTGGTTTACGTCAACTGGGTTTTTGGTGAAATGGGTTTCAGTCAAGTGGGTTTTCAGTCAAATTGCTTTTCAGTCAAACTCTTTCAAACATTTGATTTTCAGTTAAGTATGGTTCAATTAAATGATAGTAAACACACACACACACACACACACACACACACACACACACACACATATGTATATATATATATATATATATATATATATATATATAATATTACATTGTCACTTTGTATGCTCCTTCCAATTCCTTCTTCTCATTTTTTGAATTAGGCAAACAACACTTTAAATGAGATGCTGTGATATAATTCCTTGCAAGAAAATTTAACAATGTTTCAGGCGATGCCTAAGGCAAGAGTATCTAAATTAGTCCAGTGTTTTTCAGCATGTAGAACAATATACAAGTAGAACATGGAGAATAAGAAAGTACTTACTGGATTAGTTAATATGCTCATTTGTAGAAAACATCAATACATTGCACAATTTTTTTGCTAACTAGAATTCAGGGTTTGAAGTTCCTATTTCCCAAGAAGCTTTTATATTTCAATGGAAGTTAACTAAGAAAGTTCTAAAGTCGTACTTAATGGAATAATGCAGCAAATAAATTCTGAACAGAGCAAACTGGATCCCTAAAAAAATGTGTTAAGTGCCAGGAACTAATAACTTATGCTGGCATGACTGTCAACAGGTTGGCTCATTCTACCATATGTGGTAGGGATATTATAGATTGCACCACTGGAGGGAAGTTATTTTTGAATTATTTTAGCCAGTATCTAAGCTCTCAGTTGCATTAAGTTTTGTTACTTGGATTTTTCTTTCTGTACACGATTTGAATATTCCTTGGGTAAAAGTCTTTTTTTAACACCTTTATTGAATTATCAAAATTCTTATACTTGGCATCTTTAATGGTTAAATATCTAATACTAAATATTGTGCTCCCTTTTCTTGCTATAGGGATGATTTGTGTGGCAGCATGGAATCTGTAGTGAATTGCACTCTGGTCACCTCATGCCATAACTGCAGTGGTACATACATAGACTTACAGCTCATGGATTTGACCCCCCCTTTGACCCCTCCAATTTCCCTTAGAATAGGGTGAAGCAGACAACTGCCCAGGGTGCAAAGTGTTAGAAGGCTGATTGATCCAATTGGTCTTCAGTGCATTACCGGCATTAATAAATGAATGTCAGTATTACATTTGTAATCAGAAATGAAGTACTCTACTGTTCTTTGTGTGTGGCATACAGTATCACAGCTACTTGTTACAAATGAAGCAATCAGTTTAGAGTTTTTTTTGTGATGGCTGCATAGAGTTAACTCCTTTGGAGATGAGTTCCAGATAGGGGACACAACCTTTTTTCTTTACTTTACTCCTCACCTTAAAGCTGAGTATAATGGGACACCACATCGTGGGATGTCACCAGGTGCCAGAATAGCTAGCTATACCTCTTGCCTTATAACAAACATATTTGTGTTTCAAGTGGTGTTTTGCTATTTCTTTGTTCTCTGTTTAATCAAAAAATGAGAATGTCAACAAGTCATTATGCATACCCTACAGACTATACAATTAAGGACATCCCATGTGTTATGTATTTATTTATATATTTATTTTTCTGAAAGAGGTAAAATGAACAGAATGAAGGAAGATTTTAAGTGCTGGAAAGCAAAATATGATTGGAATGAATAAGGTAGCTGATTAAATGAGATGCAGTTTTGCTATTATCATCAATATAAATGTGAAGAATGACTGACTATAACAGAACACACAGCAAAATTTCAGAAAAATGAATAACAACACAGTATAACAATTTGGGATGGCTGTACAAATACATACTGGAATATAATTCTTTGTAGCTACTATAGTTGTAACAATATTTTATCAGGCCAGAAGTTATGGGCAAAAAAAAAATTCTCTGATTCAGTCAGTGAAATGTAAAAAGGTAGTCCTCGGCGATCAGGGCTAATGATTGCCTACAGTACTCTGTACATATTGATCTTTGCAAATGATATTCATTCAGTAAGGTCTTGTTTATTTATTTATTAACAATGTGTCTTGTTCCCCAACAGATACATTTATTTATTTATTTATGTTTAGATTTGGTAACTTGTTAGTCCGACTAGGTCCAGAGAACCCTTTTTCAGCAGAGACCTGAGGAGAAAAGCTCCAGGAACATAATCAGTAAAAATAAGAAAAAAAAAACAAAAACCTAACAATTCAAGTTGTAAGATACTTAACAGTACAATCACACAGAAAGAGAATTATACAGTGACTGCCGATTAGTATTCCAAAACGTGCATGCTGATTGGCCAGCCCATCCAGTGTGCCTGTTGTAAATCCGACATATACTAATGGAAAAAGGTCCAGTCGCCCAGACTTTTTCCATTAGTATAAGTCTTGATTTTTTTGTTTGTGTTAGGTAGCAATGGAGAATGGATGATCTCCATTTCTGTAATCTCTCTATGTTATACGTTTAACATAGCGAGATATCCTTAAAAAAAAGCAACGGAGATCTTCCTTTCTCCATTGCTTTTTTTAAAGATATCTTGCTATGTTAAACTCATTTAACATAGCGAGGCAGCTTTAAAAAAGCAACAGAGATCTTCCTTTCTCCATTGCTTCCTCTACACAGCTCTGATGTACTGCCTAAGCATACACATGCAGAGTACATCAGAAAAAGCCCCAGGATAGCAGAAAACCATGGAAGGGCACCGTGCAGGTATTATACAAAGGCATTATTTAAGAAAAGTAAGTATTTCTTTTTCTTAAATAATGTCATTGTAAAATAACAATAATCCACGTCTGGGTGTGGGTAATGCTAGATTTACCCACGGTTGTCTTTGTTTGGTCATGAGGATGAAGCCCTCGTGACCAAACCACACCAACCATGGGTAAATTTAGCATTATCCACATCCAGATGTGGGTTATTGCTTAAATCTACAACAGGAATATTTACAAGGCAAAAGTACAGTAGTTTGAGAAATTTGGTTAGCATTAAGTTATATACAAGGAAATATAGCAATGCGTTAAAATAAAAAAAAAAATTCTAATATGTAATATACAACTCAGAGCAACATCATGACATAGTACGTCAAAGATGCATTGAATAGCATAGGTATTAACTCATTCACTCCAATGGAGTTCAGGAAGTTTGCACTGTAACTTCCAATGGGTGGAGCCTAAGACTTTTGACAGAATCAAATTATGTCCACATATTTCAAACAGATGTTCATATTTTTGGAACTATAAGGATTATGAAAAAAATATAAATGGCAAACTCTTCAGCACAAACTATTTTTATAGTGGTAGTATTTGGGTTCTAGGTCTTAAACTGAATGTTATAAGTCACAGTAAACACAGCAACTATTACATTTGTAATATTTTTTAAATAACTTATAATATCTCAGCAACCACTAAAGCTACACACATACTGTTAGCAGCATTTTATTCATCTGGCTGAGAGCTTCCATATGAGGCTAAGGAGTTCTTTCTGCATCGATTGGTTTTTGAGATATTTAGCAAAATGTGAAAATTATAGCTATATAAACTAATATAATAAAACAATAATTAATATAGCAATAACCCACACCCAGAAGTGGGTTATTGCTATTATACCATTACATTATTTAAGAAAAGAAACTATTACTTTTCTTAAATAATGGCATAGTATAATGCCTGTTTACTGCCCTTCCACAGATGTCTGGCATCCGCGGCAGTTCTGATGTACTTAACAGTACAAACACAGAGAAAGAGAATTATACAGTGACTGCCGATTAGTATTCCAAAACGTGCATGCTGATTGGCCAGCCCATCCAGCGTGCCTGTTGTAAACCCAACATATACTAATGGAAAAAGGTCCAGTCGCCTAGACTTTTTCCATTAGTATAAGTCTTGATTTTTTTGTTTGTGTTAGGTAGCAATGGAGAATGGACGATCTCCATTTCTGTAATCTCTCTATGTTATGCGTTTAACATAGCCAGATATCCTTAAAAAAAAAGCAACGGAGATCTTCCTTTCTCCATTGCTTTTTTTAAAGATATCTCGCTATGTTAAACTCATTTGACATAGCGAGGCAGCTTTAAAAAAGCAGCAGAGATCTTCCTTTCTCCATTGCTTCCTCTACACAGCTCTGATGTACTGCCTAAGCATACACATGCACAGTACATCAGAAAAAGCCCTAGGATAGCAGAAAACCATGGAAGGGCACCGTGCAGGTATTATACAAAGGCATTATTTAAGAAAAGTAAGTATTTTTTTTTCTTAAATAATGTCATTGTAAAATAACAATAATCCACGTCTGGGTGTGGGTAATGCTAGATTTACCCACGGTTGTCTTTGTTTGGTCATGAGGATGAAGCCCTCGTGACCAAACCACACCAACCATGGGTAAATCTAGCATTATCCACATCCACATGTGGGTTATTGCTTAAATCTACAACAGGAATATTTACAAGGCAAAAGTACAGTAGTTTGAGAAATTTGGTTAGCATTAAGTTATATACAAGGAAATATAGCAATGCGTTAAAATAAAAAAAAAAAATTCTAATATGTAATATACAACTCAGAGCAACATCAAGACATAGTACGTCAAAGATGCATTGAATAGCATAGGTATTAACTCATTCACTCCAATGGAGTTCAGGAAATTTGCACTGTAACTTCCAATGGGTGGAGCCTAAGACTTTTGACAGAATCAAATTATGTCCACATATTTCAAACAGATGTTCATATTTTTGGAACTATAAGGATTATGAAAAAAATATAAATGGCAAACTCTTCAGCACAAACTATTTTTATAGTGGTAGTATTTGGGTTCTATGTCTTAAACTGAATGTTATAAGTCACAGTAAACACAGCAACTATTACATTTGTAATATTTTGTAAATAACTTATAATATCTCAGCAACCACTAAAGCTACACACATACTGTTAGCAGCATTTTATTCATTTTGCTGAGAGCTTCCATATGAGGCTAAGGAGTTCTTTCTGCATTGATTGGTTTTTGAGATATTTAGCAAAATGTGAAAATTATAGCTATATAAATTAATATAATAAAACAATAATTAATATAGCAATAACCCACGCCTGGGTGTGGGTAATGCTAAATTAAACAAAGCCAACCGTGGGTAAATTTAGCATTACCCACACCCAGAAGTGGGTTATTGCTATTATACCATGACATTATTTAAGAAAAGAAACTATTACTTTTCTTAAATAATGGCATAGTATAATGCCTGTTTACTGCCCTTCCGCAGATGTCTGGCATCCACGGCAGTTCTGATGTACTGCGCGCCTGTGCAGTACATCAGAGCTGTGGGCAAAAGCAACGGAGAAAGCAAGATCTCCGTTGCTTTTTTAGTGTCGCTATGTTAAATGAGTTTAACATAGCGAGACAGTTAAAATAAGCAATGGAGATGTCCGTTGCTTATTTTAAAACTGTCTCGCTATGTTAAACTCATTTAACATAGCGAGACATTTAAAAAGCAACAGAGATCTTGCTTTCTCCGTTGCACATATTTCAAACAGATGTTCATATGTTAACTATGGGTTATGAAAAAATATAAATGGCAAACTCTTCAGCACAAACTATTTTTATAGTGGTAGTATTTGGGTTCTAGGTCTTAAACTGAATGTTATAAGTCACAGTAAACACAGCAACTATTACATTTGTAATATTTTTTAAATAACTTATAATATCTCAGCAACCACTAAAGCTACACACATACTGTTAGCAGCATTTTATTCATCTGGCGTGCGTTTTGAGATATTTAGCAAAATGTGAAAATTATAGCTATATAAACTAATATAATAAAACAATAATTAATATCTATTTACCTGCACTAGACAGAAGTCAAATATTAATGCAGTTGATTGTGTCATTGTGTAAGCTTTAAGATGAAGTATTTTAAGACATTGTACATAGCATGGTTTTGGAATTATTGATGCAAATATGAAGAAGCAATATTTGACGCCTTGAGGCGTCAGTAGGTGTTAACTGTGGATGGATCTGGAGGTGTCACTCAAACATAATAAGTTAATTGCAGAGAGAGAGTAATACATGTAGACAGTTTAGATGGCAAATAACAGGCAGATATGTTAATCGAGAGAAGAAAAAAAAAATCATTTATTTCCTGACAAGTACAGATCCATGCATGTTGGAAATTAATTTTTAATTGCTTTTGAATTTGTCACTTTTGGTTGTAGAGAGGAAGGACAATGGAATTTTGTTCCATGAGTATGCAACTGAATAACTGTAAAGTATTTTTCCAATATTTTTGTTTGGATTGGCCACCTGCAGTAGGTTTTGTTGTGTGCTTCTGAGGTCACGATTGGGTGTGCAGAGTGTAAGTATGGCTGTAATGGCTATGCAGAAGTTGGGGCTATTCAGGATACTATGTGCAATTTGTAGTTGTGATATCTGAAACATGTGGGAAGCTCAGGCCATCTTAAGCTTTTCAGGGATATACACTGATGGAATTTGTAGCTATTACTAGCTGCAAATCTGGCTATCTTGTTAAAGGTGGCTTCTAGTTTGGTTAAGAGATTATTTTGGAGGTTAGTAAGTATGGAAGCAGCATATAGCAGGGATGGTAGAATAAATGTTTAAGCTAGTATAGGTCTAGATTTGTTAGGTATATATTTGATGTGGTACAGAAGCCCTGGTTTTTGATTGGACTTTTTGGTACAGTTTAAAATATGTAGGTTGCATTTTAACTGGTCATCTATAGTAACACCAAGCAATTTGGTGTTTGAGTCAGCGGTGATAATTGTATTATCTAAGAATGAGATGGTGAAGTTTTCTTTAACTGGATTGAGGTTTTTTGGAAGGAAAATGAGAAGCTTGGCCTTTTTGGGGTTGAGAAGCAGGTTGTTTTCAGTTAGTCATTGTTCTACTAGGTGCAGAGATTGTTCAGTGACAGTGTGGAGATTTTGTATATTGTCAGAGGTGTTAATAATTGTGGCGTCGTCTGCATACTGTATTAAGGTAGAGTGGAGGCAGAAGACATGGAGGTTATTTGTAAATATATTAAAAAGTAGGAGGCCCAGGACAGAGCCCTGGGGAACCCTAGTATTAACAAGACGGAAAGGGGAGAAGGATGTTTGCCATCTGAAAGACTGATATCTGTTTGAGAGGTAGCTGTTAAACCAGGAGGTAGTGGTGGTAGAAAGTTGTAGGTTGGAAAGTTTATTTAGGAGGATGGGATGGGAAACAGTATCAAATACTTGGATGGGTCGATCAATAGAGCTGATACTTCTTTATTATTATATTTTGGCTTGGGCTATGTTGTGTGTGAAAAGATAGGAGGGCAGTGGTAGTACTGTGCAAAGGTTGGAAACTGTGCTGTGTAGCTGTAATTAGGTTTGTCTGTAAGGGGTAGTTTAGTTTTTGTCTATGTATATATTTTTTCCAGTATATAGCAACAGGGTTCTGTAGAATGTCTTCCCTTGTGGAGAAGTATTATGAAGAATGTCTTCCAGATCAGATATCTGATACTGTATTTTCTTGGATGGATCTGTTGCATAGATACCTGGTATGCTACGGATTCTGCTGCATGTTTGAGAAATAATGGAGGGTGTTTGTCGGCTGATGGGGAACAGGGTTTGAGTTTGTTAAGAAGTGATCTGATGAAGGAAGGTGCTACTGGTGCTAGGGAGAACTAGGGGAGAGATGAGTTGGGAGGTAGAGTCTTAATATCAAGTGTCTGGTTTAGTAAGGTTTTCTATTGTTTCAAAGAAAAAGTTGTTAAGTAGAGTTGCAGTTTGACTAGAAGGTTTGCTAGGGAAGGGGTTTGGTGAAGAGTGTTTCCCTGAAGATAGTAATTTGTTATCCAATGCCAGATTTTCTTTGGGTTGGAATGTGGGTTGATCACAGATTTTTGTTAGAAATTTTTGTTGTCCAGTATGACCTGCTTTTTTTTGGTTGCAAAGCTGTTTATATAAGTTCAGGTGGAAAGTTTAGTTGTTATTTTTTTCCATGCTCTCCAGGCACTGTCTCTGTTGTTTATAAGGGATCGAGTTGCCTGGTTTAGCCATGGTGCATAATTACATTTGAGCCTAATTTTTCTACTGAGAGCCAAGGTGTTAAGGGTTTCTAGGAATATATTGTTGAAGCTTTGGACAGCCTCATCAAGGGGTAATGTGTGTAGGAACGACCAGTTCACAGTGGACAGTAATTCATTAGGGTGACAGGGTTGTAGTTTTTAAGGTTACAAGACTCTTTGCATTGGTGGCTATTATTAAAAATGGGAGAGTCTCTTACTACAGAGGTAGGAAGGTGGCCACTTACGGACTTAGGTAGGTTGGAAGGGTTATGATAGCACGGGGGTTGAGTACTAATATCCAGTTGATGACCAAGTTGTTCTGGGAATTTGTTTGCCAGAGCGTAGATGAGGAGATCAGCTGGGTAAAGTCATAAAGGTAGCTAGGCGTGGCAGTATTAATAAGATTCCATTCAATATTCATATCAAAAAGATGCTGGTTTCATAGGGAATGGATATGGAAATGCAAAAAAGAAACTGCTTGAGTATGGCAATGTTTACCTGGGGGCATATAGAGTGCTGCAATGGCGAGTTTTTTGTTGTGAGTTAGGTTACAGGTTGCTATACGTATTTCAGCAGGGCAGAAATCAGGGATAGCTATTGAAAGGGGGGCGAGAGAGAGATGATCAGAGTAGAGTATAGCTACTACTACTCCACTGTTTTTTTTTCTTCTGCACAGTCAAAGTATATTATAACAAGGGGGAGAAATTTTTCAGTTTATAATATGAGGTTTTAGCCATGTTTCAGATAGGGCAAGAATATCTGGGTTATATTGAGAAATGTAAGCATGAAGGAGGGTACTTTCATTGACAATGCTTTGTACATTCATTGACAAAAAAGACAGACTTTTGCTGGCTTGTGATCATAATGAGTTATTTGTGAGGCAGTTGGGGGGGTGCTGTATAATTATGGTTAGAATGCTGTTGGCAAGGGCCTGGGTTGGGATGAATATCACCAGATAAGAGTAGTATTGTCCTTTGAAGCATTTCTAGGAAGAAACATTTGCAAAGGAACTGATGTTTTGTTTGGATGAAAGGTTGGGCATTTTGCATGTACAATACCTTGAACTTGTGAAATGATATAGTGGAATGGTTAAAGAGAGAGGGGGCAATAGGGGTGGAGTAGTTATTTGTATGGTGGGTAGCAGGCTAAGACAATGTGGGAGATGGGGTGGTAAGCAGGTGAGGACCATGGTAAGTGGTTAGAGATGAGAAAAGAATTAGAAAAAGGAGGGAGAGAAACAGAGTTTTGAAAGGTGCAGCCATTATTTAGTTTCAGGTCAGATAGAATTGAAGGGTAAATAATTTCTTTAAGGTTAGTAGAAGAAATCAGGATTGATTAAAGTAGTTTTAGTAAGTGAGTAACTGAAACAGTTAATAGCAGATAAGGCTCAGGAGGTGAGGGGAGTGGGAGTTACATTTAATGGTGATGTGGGGTATGTGTAGAGGAGTGGGTTGTCTATTGGCTAGGCAAAGGTGGGGCAAAGCAGGTTTAGCTATAAAGGAAATGATGTCAGGGGTGGGTGGAATGAGGGTAGGGTAGGGTAGAGAGCAGAGTGAGCCTGAGTACAGCTAGGAAAAATGAAGTGGGATAAGCCAGAAAACCAGATCAGGTCAGCTTCCAAGAAAACAATCAGGAAAACCAAGATCAGTCAATTCCAGGTCAGTGCTATCTGCTGGAAAAAAAAACATATGGTCAAAATACTGAGCAACTGTTGAAGCAGATATCAAATATATTGTTTATTTTCCTTAGTTTTAAGACAAAGTATTCCAAATTTCAAAAAAGAAAGTGCCTGTTATTTAATTAAAATTTATACTACCTCAGTTAACTCCAGGTCATTCTCCCCTCACAAACTATTTTCAGACTTTTTGATATAATCATAGAATGTTTACTGTAACTGGGCCATGTCGCCATTTAGACCTTGCCAGCACCCAGACTTAGACCTTATCTCTTTTTTAGAGGAGCAATAGGCTAGTAGTATGAGGGGTGAATGTATGAATATCCACACATTTTTCTATTCCTTCTTAAAGTAAGATAGTGCAATTGCTTGATCTGGAAAGGAGTTTGTTCTGAAGAAGGGGCAGCCACTCTGGATTGAATCTGTCTCTCCTCCATGATTTGACTATTTGCCGAAGCAAGTCCAGATCTTTGATTCTAATGTTCACAGTATTGTTAGATTTATGAAAAAATAAGAGGTCCTCGACTGCCAGATCTCTAATGTCCAGAAGACAAAGTGCAGATTGACCTTAAAGAGTCTATAGGACACTGAATACAGGGCCTAGGCCTTCAGCCTCTATTTGACAGCTCAGGTCTTTTAGTCCCATTATCTTTCTGTCAAGTACTTTTATGATTACTCTCTAACTGCTTGATATGTTTAGTAAGGTACATCCCAGAGAGGGCATTGTATTCAAAGAGGGCCTGAGCAGTGCAGAATGTAGAGGAGTCAGGACTTCTTTGGACCTAAAGGAAATTCTGTTTGTAATCTTCTGTTTCAGATAGAAAGATATCCTGACCACTATTACAACATGATGGTCAAAGCAGAGGGAGTTATCTAGCTATGTTCCAAGGTCTAGCACAACATCTTCAATTTGGATTGGGGTGTTTTCTATATCATAAGCAGGGTGGAGAATTTGTTTGCCAAATTCTACAATATTGCATTTTTTAGCATTTAATTTTTGCCCATTATCAGTGCACTAATTATTAACATGTAAGCTCACTCTGTAGATTCTGCATATCAGAAGGAGATTCAAGTATAACACCCATTTTCCAATCATTATAACAGTGTAAACATTACAGATCAAATTTATTGCTGATATTCAATAACAGAAAGGTATACACAACACAATCCAAGTCATTCTCTATCTGTTTTATTGTTGTAAATAAAATACTCCATGGACACAAAAAGAGGTAGATGATGCCACAGCAGTTATACAGTAACATGTGTGCCTATGCAAGTAATGTGCTCAATAATTTAATAAATCACCAAAACAAAAACTGTAACATGATAAATCATTAGAAATAACATAAACCTCTAAAATTCGTACTTAAAAAGGAAATAAAATATCTCTTAAAATGGCAACAACTTATGTCATCATTTTATTTTTATGTTATTAAAGAGAGACATCACTTTAAACAGAAAGCTTTTGATAAATGCATTGCAATAAACAGATGTGTCAAATGTTATTTAAAAATATGCCCATTGGTTAAATGTTATTTAAAAAAATATACCCATCGGTTAATGCTGATATACTGATATTAAAACATGGAATGGCTAAATACAAAATAGGAGGGAACTATAAAACAAAACCTGAACTACAATTCATCATGCATTTACTATACAATATAAAGCCTAAAAAGGTAGCACAAATATTCTGATGTGATATTTACAGCATGTTATTGAAGCATGCGATATGCAGATTTGTAGTCAATTAATCTGACATTACTCCTGTGACTAAACTCCAGTAAATGTGAATAAATTTGTGTAAAGTAACACTAAAATCATCTATTGTAACTATAACACAAGAATAGAATCTTGTTCTAAACCTGGAATCATTTTACTTTGCTACATTTTTATTCACTCATCATCTCTTTTAATAAGTGAGGAAATAATAGTCATTGCATATTGTAAGGGAATTTTGTGTATAACATATAAACTGAGAAGAATATTTTTTTAATCTTATACTGTTTTAATTTATATTATGTTTAGAAAACATTATTTTACTGTGTAATAAAGTTATGAAGTTAGATATGCGGTGTTATACTGAAAAAATTAGTAGCCTTACATTTATGTGTAACATTTAGCTGTCCTAAAGGTTGAATATAATTCTTCCACAGTCCAGACCTCTATGACTAGTTCATGATAAACCTATTTCTGTGCATACTTTGGCAAGTTGAAATTACCTACTCTTATATACTTCTCAGAGAGCAATGGTACAGATTAATAGAGATGCACTGCATGCCTGTACAAGGCTTGAGAGGCTTAGTAGCAATACAGTGCAGTGTAAAGTAGTCATGACTATACAGCGGCAGTATATGTTAGTAAGCAGCTAGCTGACCTCTGATGTGGAAACTGGGGAAATAATGGTGATAATAGAGAACACTAGACTGAGATAATGCTTTTTTCATGATGTTTGAAATGTTATGTCAGAAGTGTAGTTTTGCGCATGCGTGCTGTTGTCCTTACATTTGAAATCATGATCACTGGTGTGCTCTATTATCGTGATGCAAACATCTAAAATTCTTATTCTTTAAAATATAATGTTGAGCTATAATTGTTATATAAATATTTATTAAATTTTATTCTACTGACAATTTTAAATAGTTAATATAAATGAGATTTAAGAAATATATTTTTAGCAGTGAATTGCTAATTTTCAACTGTATGTGCAATGTTTAATATTGATTATTGAATTAAACAACTTTAACAATATAAAACAATATTATTTAAACAAATAAATATGTAAACAATATTATTTGGAGAACAGTGGAGTATATAATTATTGTTCAAAATGTAACAACAATTTTTAGAAATGAAATAATTTTCTTTGTCAGTCCATGCATTAATTTGTTGCTTTTGATATCCTTTAATGTGAAGCAAGAATATATCTTCTTTACTTCTTCCATACCTTTCAAACAACATAAACTGATCCAGGTATAAGGGAACCATTTCATACTTTGTGCCAATGATATGTTTCCGCAGTTCCTTTGCTCTTGACCAATATGCTTCCACATGATTGGATTCCTGTGTCCAGACCAACTAATTTTCATTATGATTTACAGTTGTATCTACATAAATTTTTCTAGTTAGGTTTCATATTCCACCATATACTGCCCACTGATCTGAGTGAATTTCTGTGCCAGGTAAAATGGAATTTTCAGTTAATAGTAGAAGTGCTGAAGCTTCTCTTTTTTCTACATATGTTATTACTCCAATTTTGTTTTCAACATCATACATACCAAAGACCCACTTCCTGTCTTCATTTATAAGCTTCCCTCTGTTGTACTTTGCTTGGGTAATTAAAGACTTAACTATTTCAACATTTTTTTTTTACTTTCACCAATCAAAATGCGATCCTTCAACAACTTCTAAGAGAAAATGTCATATAGAAACTGATACCAGTACATAACTGATTTGGTTGTAATATCAGTTAAGAAACAGCTGATACTGATGTTTTTAAACTCCAATAAAAAATTAGTGATAAAAGTTTTGGTAGTGGTATTTTAGATTGTGAAAAAAGGTGTCCACTAAAAAACCTCTGGCAGTTGTACATGACACAGAACAGCATCTTAACTTCATACCAAGTTTCCCAACAGAATTGTCATTTATAACTGGAATGCTTTCTCCACAAGTTGGGCATAGCTTATTTTTGTCAATTAAATCCTTACTCTGTAAAAATCTAATTGCACTTTTAATCTCAATACATTTACTGGGAATAGTAGCAGAAGATGAAGACTACATCATTCCATAAGCTTCAATCTTTTCTCATAAAGACTAAGTTCCTATTTATTTCAAACTGAAAGAGTCCATATCTCAAGATGGCTGTTTCAAAGTTTGATGGCAATATTATAACCTTTATTTATAATTATTATATTTATAGTTACACAATGCACAAATGTACTGCGGTGGTGGTGCTGCGGTAGCGTTGTCGCCTCACAGTTAGATGTTGCACATTCAATTCTCAGTTAGAGCGTTTTCTGTGTGTCGACATGCGTGAATGGGTGTTCCTTCGCTAAAGGTTGTGCGTTAGACCTGACAAGCCAGCACGTAAAACTCTACTGCCAATCATTAGCGGACTGGATTTCCACTGTGGCGACCCCTAACTGGGAAAAGCCGAAAGACAGACAGTTTATACAATGCACAAATGTAGCCCAGATTAAATACATAGAAATATAGCCTATTTTCTTTCCAGTTGTCTTGCTTTTAGGCATTAAATTAACTGATTATTGTATTTAATTAAATATTATTTCCCTTCCAGAAAAAACAGCTATTTCATGGTGCTGATAACTTCAAGTGGTGATAATGGAGAACACTGCACTAAATGTAACTCACGCTCCTTAATATAACTTGCATTTGTATTCATAGATGTGAGTTACACTCATTCCAGTGTTCTCCATTATTGACAAAACAATAAATAGCTGCAAGCCAAACAAAGCCAACAGAGCAAGTGGAACAAGGACATGGCCATGCATCAGCAAGCAATATCTCACAGTACTTGATGGGAGCAGAAGGTGTGGTCTGGCATGGGCTGGACATTGCCTAGAGACACATATTAAGAAATTGAAACACATTGTAAATATCTACTTTCAGATGTCTAGTTACATAGAAAGATATTGTTTCCATGAAACAGGAAGAAAACGGAGTACAGAACAATAAGAAATGGGAGCATATTGCAAGAAGATCCATAGCTCAAGATGGTTGTTTCAATGTTTGAAGGCAGTATTTGAAGGCAGCAGAAAGTGTGGTCTGGCATGAGCTGCACATTGCCTAGAGATACATATTAAGAACTTGTAACACATTGTAAATATCTACTTTCAGATGGACAGTCACATAGACACATATTGGTTCTAGGAATCAGGAACAAAAGGGAGTACAGAACAATAAGAAACAGGAGCATATAGCAAGAAGAGACGCACACAGTAGAGAAGCATGCAGGGAAAGCTGGTAACAGAGAAGGAAGAGCACAATTTATTTGTCCGTATATATATACATATATATATATATATATATATATATATATATATATAATTTTATTTTTTTCCCGGAATTACCTAAAATGATTAAAAACAGCATAAGATTGACAGAAAAATATATAAATGGACAAAAATCTAAACTGAAAAACATCTAAAGACAAAATATTAATAACATCTAACCACATTCAAAACCAATATTTTTTGCAAGAGGCAAACTCCCTGCAACCCTTACCCTGTAAAAAAATTATATATAATAACATCAAAGTCACACAACCATGGGGCAAAGGCATAAACCCTTCCTTAATTTAATTTTAATTTTCTCAATATTTTGTGTTTAGATGTTTTTTAGTTTAGATTTTTATCGCATCACATATCAAATACTCAAAAGAACAAATGAAAAAAGAGCTATTTTTTTAAGATTGAAATCCAAAATATCAAAAAATAAAATACAGTTGCACCTCCCACACTTAGAGGCTGTGCTCCCACACCCCTTACTAACTATACATACTAAGTCTGAGATCACACAACAGTGAGGAATGGGCAAATATCCAGACCCTTCTGTACAATGATCTCACATGCAAAGCAGCTATCAGGCATAGAAACAAGGAAAACGTGCATTCAGTCTTTTCAGCATTCTCTCTTACAGATTGCAATTGAATAGCTAAATAGATAGGCAGCTAGAGACAGAGAAATGGGGAGGAAAGACAGGGAGGGATAGGCAGTATTAACACATAAGACAAATAGGATTGAATGTACACACTCTAGTAGGGCAATTGGGCTGGGCGTAGACAAACTGAGGGTCAACAAGTGGTGATGGGGATGAGTGGACAATGCACAAGGGTTGGATCATGGTACAATAGGATGAGGTACATCTGGCTGGAGATTGTGTAAGATATGAAAGCATGATATCTGCTAACTGGTCCAGCAGGTTGCAGGATGAGTGCATCATCCATCTCTGGTATCTCCTACCACACCAATGGCTGGACCACAGCATGTGATCAAAAAGGCAACCTCCTGGGAAAGGTCAGTACCCACCTGCAAAGCATTCACAGTCCTCTCACCTGCCACAGCCACAGCTAGTGAGACAAGAACCAGTTACAGCTGAATGTGCCTGCAGCTTCTTAGTTTCATGACCTGGAAAAAGGGAGACACAAGAGAATGATAGCTTTAGTGAACATGGCCAGAAAATGGTAGAAGTACCATTGTACAAGATATTAGGTAGGTTTCTAACTAACCACATGATACTGCAAGTCTCAGCATCTTAATCATTGCAAAACTGCACCACTACACTCCCATACTTATATATATATATATATATATATATATATATATATATATATATATATATATATATATATATATATATATATATACACATATATAGATAGATTTACATGCATGATAACAGAAGCACAGAAATGTGGCCACAGCTTTACAGTTAAGCTAAAATCTTAAGTGTATATACAAGATAGCAAAAGTTTGACATGCTGCCCATAGCTTCACAATTGAGTGTCTATGTAAAACAACCATGCAACATGCAGCAATGCCATGAAAGTTGATTAAAGAACATGCACAATACAGACGGTCCCTTAGAGTAGTCACCCTAGTATATCCTGGTATCTGTCACAGAAGTAGCTGTTATTAGGAACACAGATGTGAATGGCAGAAAATAAAAGATAAAATTGCATTGTGCTTTCTTGACCAATCTCTACTTCCCAGTGCAAGTACTGCCATTGCTCATTAATCTTGGTGATACCAGTAGCCCCACTAAGCAACTTAACATGGTCAAGCCATGCACCCACCTAATGAAATGGAAACTGATAGGGTCCAAGCAGCAACACTTTGAACTGGCTATGCAGTAGACAGAGCATAATGTTGCACTCCTAAAAATATCAGGAAGGTGTTTTCTGAGGGGCACTAGCACTGGTAGTCCTCACCGTCAATGTCCTGTAAAAGAAGATGGTGGCATATTATTCATGCCAGACACATGAATTCTAAATCACAGGCTGTGCACCCTAACTTAGCTATTTATATCAACTTGCATCCAAGCATAAGAAGCATGCATACTATCTGGCCTATGGCATATTGATGCATGCTGTGAGCACTAGCTGCAAGTTATGTTACCCATGTGCTTCATTAAATTATATACATTCAAAAACACGTGGAATTTAGCCTCATTTGAATACATACCACATAAACTACTTAAGCAGGCATTTGGACATTTTGAATACCGCACCATACACCAAAAAAGGAGTAGCAACAATACCTACACAGCATTTTGAAGCAGGTGTCTGGCAGCAAAGAAGTAAAGCTTTATGAAGGTACAGCATTGAAGAGATATACAGTGTTATGTAGTACTGTATTAAGAGGTATATCTTTGGTGTATTATACAGAATATCTGTGTCATAGTGTATATGTAGTCCTTACCTTGAAACAGAGTGTGTTTGTGTGTGTGTGTGTGTGTGTGTGTGTGTGTGTGTGTGTGTGTGTGTGTGTATATATATATATATATATATATATATATATATATATATATACAAATACAAATATATATATATGTGTATCATATATATATATATATATTATATATATATATCTATATATATATATATATATATCTATATATATATATATATATATTTATATATATATATATATATATATATATATATATATATATATATATATATATATATATATATATATATACATATATATATATATATATATATATATATATGTATATATTTGGACACACTCCAGATTATTAAATGTTCATAATAGAGAGTGTTTTTCCTGCCAGTGGAAGTGATTGAATGTTTATTGGATTGAGGTTGTTGGCAGTACTTTGTGGGAGATCGTGGAACTGTGGTGAGTGGCAATTTGTCCTTTTTCTGCTGTTGTGCAATCTCAGAGTTAACATATATAATTAGCAGGGTGTGAGGAGGCACAGAGAGGTGAGCCCCACCTGAAAAAATGTGTTTTATGGTGTGTTGAGTTTCAATCATTTGAAATCAATGTTTTGCCTTTTGTTATTTGTGTACATTGACATTTCAAAGTACATCCATATATGGATCTATTATTTCTTGTCGAATGGGCACATCATCAATGTTCACCATGTACTAATGTCAAAACACAGAATGTCAACACTTTGTGCATATGCTCTGAGAATTACTCAAAGTGGGCTAAACTAGCAGCAAGTGTTTTTGCAGGGTGCTTAACCCTTTGCCTCCCCAACATCACCTGATAATTTTATATATAGACATATATATATATATATATATATATATATATATATATATAGATATACATATACACTCTAACTCCAAGATTGCACATCCCATGGGAAAAGGGAACATTCTCCTACCCAGAAATAGTCAGTCTCTTGCACATGTTCACCATCTGTTTTTGCCAACCAAATGGTGTTGACCAAATAGATGTTAATTATGTGCTCATTCAATGAGAAATTATACACTGCATATAACCAGCTACATATATGCATACAGCCCATGCATAATATATGTACTTGGTTATATGCAGTGTTGGAGAGGGAAGACAACCCACTATCAGGATAGCCTATTCCTATGCTAACTTTTATGTCCTACACATTTGTGCTGAGAGCATATGAGGTGGAGACACCTGTTATGGACCCCATGTGCAATCCTCAGTACCATACTGCAAGAGCTCACTATTATGTACTATGTAATTGTCCCCTGCTGATTCTGTTAGTGAAAACCCCTTTTCACCTGTATATCTCTGTGGCTCTGTGTGGTAACAGCACCAGTTTTAAACATGCACATGTCTGTCTCTACCAATGAAAATGGGGTATTGTTGTAGTTCTCCACTGTCCATAGTATAGCATATTAGTCACATCTACTGTGTTCCTGTTCCAGCTTGCAGTATCATGTATATCTATGACAACACAATGTTTGCAATTGGTAGCATATTGTCCCCACCAGTCACAGGTCTACATCTATGTCTCTTAATCTCATTGGTGTCATCATCTCATCCACATTGGTGGACAGCTGAGTTTAGACAACAGGGATGATGCTAACAACTATACAAGGTATGGTGATGATGCTGAGACAGACTGAGTCATAGTCAGATGAGACTCAGCCACTGCCTGTCTCACTCCTGGGCATTTTTAAGCCTAGCCATGTGTCCCAAATCTCTGATAAGTTTCAGCACCCAAGATAAGTGAAAGCATGTGCTTGGGAGATTAATCATTTACAAGCGGGATCCTGGAAGATGACCCATGTACAGGCTGCCTGTGTCCATTAGAAACATAGGTGCCAAAACAGTGATGAATTTCCTGTTCCCATCCAATTGTTCATGTTACACTTGAATTGGGATACGGAGGAACTCTACTTCACATAGATGGGGAGTCTGTTCCAGAGAAGGGGTAATTTCGGTTGTTACATATATTAATGACTGGACTGATGAGCTAAATAATATTAGATAAAGTGCAACTAGAACACATTTAGGAAAGGAAGTGCCTATTGTTAGTAAAAATAACTTAACCCCCTATTAAACAAGATACTACCAATGACAACTTTAGAATTCAGGATAGAAGTATACAGCAATCTGAGAACTCAGAGCATATAGAGGAAAATTTAGAAAAAGAAGTTCACAACACACACTATGGAAGAAAAAGAAGTTGATTAATGTCTATAAAACAAAATATATACTAAAAAGGACACTGCTTGCTATGCAACACACATAGATTACAGGAAATTATAACATTTATTTTCAGTCAGAAAACCTTCAGTCTACAAAAAAGGCATCATTTTCCCAAAAGAAAAGGTAGAAAAATGAGGCAAGGGGGCAGGTGAAAAGGAAGAAATTAAAACTGATCACAAAAGGATTGAAGAACATTACTGTAAGGAAAAAAGAGATAGATAGAAGATGACGGCATGGCTAAAGCATGCATGTACAAAGCCAGATGGACGACAATTATGAGCTTGCAAATGTAACGAGCAATAAAAACAATGTCATTAATAAAATAGATGGTGATGAAGATCATTCCTTTGTAACAATTTATAGAGCAGATATTACTGAATTAGAAGTTGAATATTCTTCAGATCTAGTCAGAAATGATATACTTGTAATTGAAGATTCAGTTATTAGAGGAACTGATTCTTACATTTGCAGAGAAGATAATGAACATTGAATAGTGTTCTACTTGCCAGGAACAAAAATCCACGATGTGAGAATGTCCTTAGAATGCCTCAGTGTAAGGAAGTATGGAACTGGTTCTATTCATGTTGGTAGAAATGATCTCATCTACAAGGGCTCTTTCACTGCTAGCAGGGAACTTACAGTCCTCTTAGATAACATAGTATGTACAAGTATTAGCACATATTTTTCAAAAATCAGATATTGAAAGGAGAGTCAGGTTACCATGAATGAAATGATTTTTTGGATAAATACCTACATGAAAAAACTGCCTGGAAATGTGTAGAGCATCAGTTTTGGGTATGTGTGTTTAGACAGGATGGTGCGCACTTTTCAAAACCACAAAAGAGAATTTTTACAGCAGATATATTGCAGCTTTTGAAATGCATAAGACAGGATTTTTGCCAGGTCTAAAACTTAACAGTTCACAGATAGCAACATTTGATGCATCTCTGATGTTGTTAATGCTAAGAGCGTTAGTAAGATATATATGTATGTATATATATATATATATATATATATATATATATATATATATATATATATATATATATATAGATAGATAGATAGCTCTCATTCACATTGCCGAAAGTACAGTTCTCCAAATTATATTTTGCCTAGACCATAACTCCGAATTTATACTTCTCCAAAATGGCAGTTTGCGATCGCACTGCAGTATGTATGAACAAATATGCTGTTGTCACTGTAGTGTGATCTTGGAGTTAGTATATATAATTAGCAAGGGGTAAGGGGTGCAGTACCCCCATAGAGGGATGCACGGGGGCTTACCCCCCTGCAAAAATTAGGGAAAATTAGTTAATGTGGTTTAACTATTTTCCATTTCGGCAAAGTGCCATTTCGGAGAAGTGTAAATTCGGAGTTATGGTCTCTGCAAAGTGTGGTTAGGAGAACTGTACTTTCAGCAATGTGAATGTGATCTATATATATATATATATATATATATATATATATATATATATATATATATATATATATATATATATATATATATATTTTGGAAAATGTGCTACGTTCCCATAAGATTGATGTTATTGTTTGTAAAACAAAAAATCAGGTGGAGACATTATGATAGAGATGAAAGATTTTCATGAAACCTGTGATTATAAACCATTCAATGATAATGTTGTAAATTGTGTAATTGTGACAATAAAAGCAACACTAAAACATATAACAGTTGCGGAAGTGCATAGACACTAAAGTCAAGTGCTGATGACCTAGAGAAATTCATACATTTCTTGCATGAAACACAGGGGGAAGAATAATAGTGTCTGGGGACTTAAATTTACCAGAAACAGAGGGGAATAATATTGATTCAACATCATTAGCAAGGAAATTATTTACAAAGTATGTTCCAAAACAACAATTGCTTCAGGTTGTAAAAAAGCCTATCAGGGAACAGAACATAGTAGAGATTGCTTGTGTTCCTAAAGAAATTACTGTTACTTCATGGCACGCTTTATCACTGCTGCTGTACAGTGATCAGGGGGTTATAACTGAAAAATAAAACAATGTACAGAAGATTAATAACATATTGCATTATGGGAGCAAAACAGTCACTATGTGAAACTAATTGGAGTGATGCACTCAGTGGAAAGACCGCCGAAGAAGTGTTGCAAATTTTGAAAGAGAAATTGTTTGAATACAAAAAGCAAATAAATAAATAAATAAATAGATAAATAAAAAGTGTTTAACATCAGTTTCTAGGCATGCAAAGTCAGGAAAATATATGTCCATAAGAACAACATACTAGATTAAAGTGAGAGACAAAAAAATATAAGAAATGGAAAAGAGACTGAACTATGATTTGAAAACTGAAATAAACAATCTGGATAGACAAATTAAGCACAGCATGAGACATGATCAAGAGCAATTTGAAGAAAATTTATATGCAGAAATTGAGCATAGTAGGACACCTTTTTGTAGATACCTATGATTCGGTAGGAGTAAAGACATACAAATTAATGAACTGTGTGTAGATTCTAAAATATATTTTTAGATACAACCGAATTTAGACTTGTTTTACAAAATCTTGTGCAAAGCAGTTTGACTCCACGAAGGGGGTGATACATTGTCCTAATAAAATCCAGGTAACCTCGAATACTGAAATCAAATTAGATGATATTGAAAAAGAACTACGTAAACTGGACCCAAACAGAGCACAAGGAGGAAACAGAATTAGTAGTAATGACCTGAGAACACTTCAGTATGAATTTGGGATCCAAATGGAGAGATGAAAAGTCAGCAAGCAAAGAAGAGTAGTAGTGCTGAAAATGAATTCATCCTCAAGTCTTGGTGAACACCTTCATGAGGTGGACCCTGTTTTCACAAAATCTCACCAAGGTCACACTGATATATAGACTATATTTATATAGCATATATCATTTATTTTATTTTATTTATTTTACATTTGTTTACCGGGATAGTCTAATTGGGCTAGTAGCCCATTTTCAGCAGAGGCCTGGGGAGAAACGCTCCAAAGATAGTTACAGACATAGTAGATAGATTACACAAGCAAGATATAAACATTTCCAATCAATTAATTAAATTATAAATAATAATATTTATTATCATGGACAGAAGTAGGTCAAAAATTAAAAAAGATAGCTGGGTGCACAAGACCTAGGATAAAAAAGTGCCCAATCCTGCTAGGTGCACTGGTGTCAGGATTGAAAAAAAATGACAGTTTAGAATCCTCAAAATATGGAAACATTCCTATAATGGGGCCAGGCCCAGGGGGATGGCCACCCTGATGTAGAAGGGAGTAGTAGCCCATAAAAATCACAAAAACTGATGGGCCAAAGAAGAGCCATAAAGACGATAGAGTGGACTCTTGAGGATAAGAAAGAAATTATGTATTGTTACTACTATGCAAAAAGCCCATAAATTCCAGACACTAGATATACAAAATGATTAAGAGATAAATTAGAGGAAAGAAAAATACTCCCACAAAAAAACTGTCAGAAGCTTCAAATAAAAATTTGTGGTCATTAATACAACATATTTTTGAAAAACAGTATATAGATCAAGAAATTTTGATCTGTTTGGAAAAAGAAGGATCTGACGAAGTGCAGAAATATAAACAACAAAACCTAGATATTTTTGAAAAGTATAAAAAAGAAATAGGGACATGGGACATGGGAAATAAAGAGAGATTTGATATGGTGCAATATTTATGCAAAGGTGAAAGTAAGATGAATCAACATAAAAAGGCAGTCCCAAAGATATTCGAAGAGAAATGCAGGCAAAGGCATCCAGACATGGAAAATTTCCCCCCAAAAAATAATATCACAAAGAGAGAAGGCAGAAAACAGATTAGTAAAGTAGAACTTCAAAAAATAGAAGTTGAAGTTATGGAGTGCCTGCAAAGAGAAGGATTTTATGTAGAAGGTCTAACACAGGTTACATCATGGGTCTATATTATAACCACAAAAGTTTAATAGTTCGAATGCATAAACATAGAACTGTATGCATTGAACTATTTAACGATTGAACACTTATAAAAATATTTTTAGGACCAAAAAAAAAATAATGAGTGTAGGCAGGGGGGCAAGCCCCTCTGCACCCCCCACTACTTAAATATGCCAACTCTGAGATCAGTCTACAGTGTAGGAAGCGGAAATCTTCTGTTTCTGCACCATACTCTGTTAAACTGTGATCTTGGAGTTGGTATATTTAAGTAGCGGTGGGTGTGGGGGGTGCAGGGGGGGCTTGCCCCCCTGCCTAAACACCCTTTACTTGTTTTTTTTTTTTTTACAAGGTGTACTAGAATTTCGATGGTTTAATGTTTTGATCACTAAAGTTCAATATTTAGTGATTCAAAGCATTAAACCTTCAAGATTCTAATATAAACCTGTTACATCACAGCATGATGGAACGAGTCCCTAAAGTAAGGAGAAACAGGAAGATCAGGAGATGTCTGAAGTAGAAATATGGACATGAGAAAGAAAAAGTGAGTTAACGTAGTGTAATATCTATGCAAAGCAGAGAGCAAAACTAATCAATACAAAAAGAGCAGTACCAGAGATATTTGAAGAGAAATATAGGCAAAGGAATCCAGACATGGAAAACATTGCAATACAAAAAATAAAAAGACAGAAGAAAAGTAAAAAAGGAGATCAGTAATGGAGGAGTTAAAGAAATAGAAACTGAGGTTAGGGAGTACCTCCAAAGTGAAGGATTCAGTGTAGGAAATCGAATTCAGAAAGCTCCATAAAGGATAGAGCAGTGGAACTACAAATTAAGGGGAAACCAGTAGAATGGTAAGCAATTGGTCAGATGCCATATGAAGATATTTTGGAGCCTTCCACAGGAAATGAGTATAAACATTCACTTGAAGCTGGATGGCAAGGGAAGGAACAGGAAACATCTGGAAACTCTGACACAGTTAATGTTGAGCAGTGATAGGCCAGTGAGTTCTCATATGACAGAGCAACGGATGGCACAGGATGAAATTGAAGAGTATGTGCCACTGGAAGATGCAATAGAACTTTCTATAGAATGCCTGCAGGAAATGGAAAACAAAAATGTGTCTTCAGTTTAGAAGAACATGAGCTAAGAGAAAAGTTGATTGACTTAATAGAGATAGATAGACATATTAAGATCAATGAAAGAAATAGACTGCAGAAGGTCAATAAAATCCAAAAAGTCAGAAGTTTGATAAAACAAATGAATGCAGTAATTAGGACTGACCATAGAGAGCCATGTGATATAACAGAAGTAAACAGGATATATTACTGTGCAGCTAAATTAATAACTGATATCACAAGAACACAGGGCAGTGAGGGAGAGAAAGGGAAGAAATTGAATACCATCATGGAAGTATCAAATAAAGAAAACTATAAAGCAACAAAGACAAGAGGTGTCTCTGTTAGAAGAGTATAGAAGAGGGAACAGATCAACAAAAATACTTAGAAAGATAGACATGATAAAAGCAATGTGCAGTATTAGAATAGATCAGGATCTATAATGCACTATCGCAAATAAAAAATCTCAGCACAGGTGAAAAAGCTTAGAAGATACACAGATAAATATAAAGGAAAAGTACAAAATAAGCAACTTATTGATGACACAAAAATGTTTTATAGAGAATTGGGAAACAAGGTAAAAGGAAATGAAAGACCTCCAAAAAAGAAGAAATAGATACTTTTGGTAAAGTATTTATGAAGATCCTGTGGAACATAAAAATATGCTAAATGGATAGAAGAAGTAAAAGAAAGAATAAGAAGTTTAAAGGTAGAGGATATGAAATGAAATGAAGTAACAGCCAGAGAGATTGAAACAAAATTAAGAAAAGCCTCTAATTGGAAAACACCAGGCCCAGATGCAGTACTTAACTTCTGGTTAAAAGTATTAACATCTTTGCACAAAGATTTAGCCATGAGTAAGAACTATTTATATGCGCACCTCGAACAGACACCGACCTGGATAACAACAGGAAAAGCAATGCTCCTACTTAAGAGTGAACTTGCAAGCTACCCTAAAAATTATAGACCAATAACTTGCCTTCCAACAACATATAAACTATACACTGGAATTGATGCTGACAAAGTTTATAGTCATTTAGAAGAAAACTCAATTATGGCAATAGAACAAAAGGGCAATAAAAGAAAGTCCTATGGAACAAAGGATCATTTGCTGTTAAATAAAGTCATAGTGGAGAACTGTAAAAAGGGGAAGAATTTAAGTATGGCATGGACTGACTACAAAAAAAGCATTTTATGGTATCACACATTCATGGATAAAAGAGTGCTTAAAAATGTATAAGATGCACCCTACACTGATCAACTACATTACAGTGACCATGAAACAGTGGCAGACTACTTTGTAATTAAGCCATGATAAAGGACTAATTATTATTCCAGGGATAAAAAAATTCAAAGGGAGATATTCCAGAGTGACTCTCTGTCACCATTGCTATTCTGCCTTGCCCTTAACCCATTAAGTTGTCTACTTAACAGCTTAGGCCATGGCTATAATTTGGCTCCCAGAAAACAACATGTAAAGGCTTCTCATCTTCTCTTTGTTGATGATTTGAAACTGTATAGTTCATCAGATGAGGAATTAAAAGTACAACTGCAAGTTGTCAAAATTTTTTCAGATGATATAAGACTGTCATATGTTCTTGATAAATGTGCTAAAGCAACCTTTAAAGCAGGAAAATTGCAGCACCAAGAAAACATTAGTTTGGGACAAGAATGTCATATAAAAGAACTTGAGCAAGCTGAAGTGTATAAATATTTGGGAATTGATGAAGGACCAACAATAAAACATGAACAAATGCAAATAAACTTAGTAAGAAGTACTTTAGAAGACTTGAATAAGTCCTGAAAACAGCGTTGACCACTAGGAACCAAATCCAAGCTATAAACCAATTTGCTCTTCCTGTCCTAACTTACAGTTTTGGAGTGACTGGTTGGCCCCAAAATGTGTTGGATAGATTAGCTAGGAAAATGAGACAGATGCTTCATGCTCACTAAATGATTTATAAAAATCATTGCATACCAAGATTATATATTCCCCGTTCCGAAGGAGGGATGGGCCTCCTTGAAATTTATTACATGTACAGATCTGTAATTGTGAGACTTCGCACATATCTGATGATCTCACAAGGCCCAAATATAGTGAAAGTTTTGAAACATGAGAAGAATAAATCCAAGATGACTTCCCTGCTTAGGCTAACAGAAGCATATTGGCATCAAGCAGGAATGGAAATAAAACCACAAGTTCATAGGTTCATAGGGAGGTACTTGGCTATCTGCCTGAGGGCATTTATAAGCCTAGCCAGTGTGTGTCAGCTTTTGCTGCCCCATTGATTAATTAACTGATCCTCTGTCAAGCAGAGCCAATGAAGTGATCCCAGGTGTGTATTTTCTGTTACCCACCCACTCATCAAGGTTTCTCTTGAAGAGTGTTAGTGAGGGGCTCTGCCTGATGTAGTTAGGAATTTTATCCCAAAGCATGGGGAGTCTCTGTGACAGGAATCTATCCCTCCAGCATGTTCTATTTATTGTTGTGGTGAGGTTTAGCTCACTAGAGCGAGTGGCTCACAGTGACTTGGATTTCTTTAGGTGGAGCATGTCCATCAATTCTGAGTTGGACATGGCTTTATAAGTCAGGCAGATATCACCTCTGAGTAAGCGATATGCCACTGAGTACAGCCAGAGTTTTTCCAGTCGGGCTGCATAGGACATATGTTTGAGGCTAGTAATCCTCTTGGTGAGGTACTTTTGTGGTCTTTCCAGCTGTTGGAAGTGTCTTGTGAAGTACATCCCAAATGGGGCATTGTACTCTATGATGGGTCTGATGAGTGATGAGTAGAGGGGCACTATAACCTCTTTATTTCTAGATGCGAACCCTTTAGTAATTAGATGGGCTACATAGAAGGATTTCCTAACTACTTTGGCAATATGATTGTCAAAGGAGAGATTACTATCTACCTGGGTCCCCAGATCTCTTATTACCTCTTCTGTTTAAGGGAGCTGCCACCTATGTGGTAATTCATGGATGTTTTGTTTTGCCAAAATGGGATGACTATGCATTTTTTGGCATTTATCTTGAGACCATGACTTTGACACCAGGTGTCCGTCTCAGTAAGGCCCTTTTGGAGAATGTCTGTGTCAGCTGGAGAGTCAATTATGGCTCCCAGTTTGCAGTCATCTGCGAACTTGGCTAGCCATAGTCCTCTTGTGTTTGTCTGTACTTCTGAGAAGTATATGTCGAACAGTAGGGGTCCCAGGACCGAGCCTTGTCGGACACCACTTGTGACTGGTTTAGAGTCGGACCTGGAGCCCGCTATTCTTACCGTGTGAGTTCTGTCTATAAGCCAGTTGGCAACCCATCTCGTGACGTAGGGGTTTATGTTCAGGCTGGTGAGTTTTTCTATAATTCCTGAGTGGGGAATGGTGTCAAAACCCTTGGCAAGGTCAATGTAGGCTGTGTGAACCACCTTCCCCTCATCTATGGCCTTGGTGACTGTCTCAAAGAAGTCAAACAGGTTTAGTAGGCATGATCGGCCCTTAACAAAGCCAAACTGGGTTGGGTCAAGTGTTTGGAGGTTCCCAATGTCTTTGTTAATGAGTTCCTGATGATGTGCTCCATAGCCTTGAAGACCAGGCTAGCCAGGCTTATGGGCCAATAGTTACCAGGGTCAGTTGTGGCCCCTCCTTTGTGGAGCAAAATAACCGTTGCTGTGCACCATTCTATGGGCACATAGCCTGTGGAGAGGCTGAGGTTGAACAGTGTGTTTAGGTGGGGGGTTACTTCATTATGTAGTTCATGCAAGACGCAGCCTGGGACACCATCTGGCCCCATTGATGCTGTGCTTTTGGCTTTTGAAAGGGTTGTTTTCACCTGTGGGTCTGTGATTTCTGGGGCACTACACTTTTCCGGTATTGTTGTGAGCCCTTTTGCGGGTGAGAGGGGGGTGAAGTTTGTACTGAATCTATCTGCCAAGATGTTGGCAATATCAGTAGTTTCAGTACATTTTGTGCTATGTTTCACTAGCTCAGAGCATATCTGCAAGCTGCCACTTAGATTATTGACATAGCTAAAGAAGGCTTTGTGGTTGTCTTTCAAATCCTTGGCTATTTTTCTTTTGAAGTTAGCCTTGGATGATTTTATGAGGGACCTTAGTTTCTTACTGATACTGATCAGAGATGTCTTTCCTTCTTGGGATTTGCTTTTTTTCTGAACTAGTTTCTTCCTTCTATTGTATAGCCTGTTTATGGCAGGGGTCCACCAGACTGGTTTCCTTCTCTTAGGGGAGTAAGTCTTGGTTTTGCTAGGGATGGCACGATCCATGCATCCTTGTAGGTGCTCATAGAGTGTATTTGTACAGGTTCCTGCATCTTGGACACTGTTATCTTTTAGCATGGGGGCTGTGAAACTTACCACCTCTATCTTAAGTAAGGTGAAGTTTGCTATATTAAAGTGGATAAAAAAGTGGATAAAAACCAGGTAGCTACTGAATGTGCCAAAAAGAAAAGAAAGAATATAAGGTGAAGGACCAGATGAGAATGCAAGAAATGTGGAAAATACATAAATATAGTTGCAAGCATAGAAAACTTCTGGAAGAACCTCATGTGGATCAGGAACAAATGCAGGAATGGTTATGGAGAGGTGAATTAAAACCAAGAGAAGAAAGGTTAATATTGGCGGCACAAGATAGTGGACTATGTACAGGCTGGTTTACAAAGTCCATTGAACATTTGGGAGAAATAGACAAATGCAGGTTTTGTAAAACAGAATTGGAAACAGTTGCACACCCCATTGCTGCTTGTGACATACAAATGGCAGAAGGACTGTTAACTGAAAGGCATAATAATGTGACGAGACTGTTGTACTGGGGATTGTGCAAACATTATGGTACTGAAGTAGCTGAAAAATACTGGAAACATGAACCACAAAGCATCATAGAAAATGATGACATCTACATCACACGGGATCATCCATTGCTAACAGTTCAAAAGATAGGTGCTAGAAAACCAGATATAGTGATCCAAGAAAAGAAGACAAAAGTAGCATTGATCATTGAAATCATCACACCCAGTGACTACAGTGTTCTGTGTATGTACAGAGAGGCACAAAGTCATAAAATATCAGGATTTGCAAGCAGAAATGAGAGCAATGTGGAAGAAAGATACCAAGATAGTTCCAATAGTAGTAGGAGCAAAGAGTCATATAAAAAATAGTCTACAATTATATTTAGATATGCTACCAATACATGTAACTCCATATGAATTGCAGAAGGAGTCATTACTGGGCATGTTGTGGGTGATGTGAAGAGCACTCTTGGCTGATATTAAAGAGTGAAACAATACTAATTTCATGAACTTTAATCATACTTTGACTTAGGAATGGTGTCCATTCCCATCATGGTATTAAAAATCCAAATGATTTGGAGAAATTAAAAAGGGAGATACCATTATATCTTATTTACTAGGCCATTTAAATATAGAGAGTTTCCTCAACATTGGAAAAGTACACTTGTTAAACATATCTTTAAGGGAAAGGAGAGTAGGGCAAATCCAGAGTCATACAGACCCATAAGTTTACTTTCATATTGTAGAAAAATAATGGATAAGGTTATATTGGATAAATTTGCCACATTTGGAAAGGTTGGGACATGAAACCATATATAAACATGCATATGCGAAAACAGACACATAACCATTTGTAGCATTATGTTCAATAGTATTATAATAACATTATAAATGAAAAAATGTATTATGATGTAATGTATATAGACATATCTTCAGCATTTGATAGAGTCATACACAAAACACTTATCAATAAATTTGAACAACTGGGTATTGATGTACTCTTGATAAGATGGCTAGCTGCATGTCTCACAAATAGCACATGAGTAACATACATCAATTAGTGGAGGAATTCTAGGTTACCGTTAGTGTGTCCCACAGGGCTCTTTCCTATGCCCATACTTGTTTAGATTGTATCTTACAGATCTATCTTTTTCATCCAATGTGTCCAACAGTCTATATGCATATGACTTTGAAATGGGTAAACTGATTACATATGTTACAGATATGGCATTAATGCAAAAGAACTTGACTAAATTGATGATTTGGGTACAGGAGAAAAGTATGCTAACAAATACATCAAAAACTAAGCATGTGACATATGGGAGACATAGACTGAAAGGTGAATATTTAATACAGCATGCAGTGATTGAAACTGTAGATTCAGGGCCGGATTCACGAAGGCTTGCACGGAGTCTTAGAGTAGAGTAAGACTCCATTCAAACAACATGTCCACCGAGCGATCCAAGAAGAGCCGGTAGGGGCATATAACAGAGCTCCTTAAACTAGTCCTACACGGACAGGGCTTGGATATGCAAAATACCTCAATTGCAGGCGAAAGCTATGCAAATAAGGTAAATTTGTGATCCAGGAAACCCAAACCTGTCCGAGTAGGAGTAGTGTTACTTGCAGAAACATACTCAGTTGATAACTGAATATGGTTCTGCAAATAGTAAAACGGAGCCGTGTCAGCTGGAAATAAAGCATGCATGTACAGGAGGAAGCATGCCAATGGCCAAAAATATGGCCATTGGCAATGGGAAGGGATGCAAATTAAAAATAAAATAACTTTTTTTTTTATCCCGATCTCCAGGGTTTAACCGTAGCACAGTGCCGCGCAAACGCGCTGTGCCCTAAAAAGCAGAACATTAATAATTAAGATCCACAAATGTGGATTTTATAGCTAAAAAGAATTTACAATGCAAGGGAATGGCAGGCTGAAGACAACATGGCCACCGAGTAGAGGTTGCTAAGGGGGGAAGCTCAGTCTAAGAGATGTAACTAAGCATTCTATGCAATCCTATGCAAATGAGAGTTATGATAGTGAATTGCAAGTTTACATAGAAAATGAGCACAGTCAGTGGAGTTTAGGAGTAGGATAAGGGGAGTAACAGATAGGTGACATCACGAGGGGGGTATGTATGAAAGGAGTGAAGCTCATTGAATCAGAGTGTCATGTGTCAGCTTACATTCACATAATAGTGAAAGAGGTGTGTCAATAGGTAGGCCAGGTAAAGTCAAGAAATCAAAGGTGTATGCCGTGGATAACACCAAAGTTTCTTGCTGAGCGTGCATGCACGCGTGTGCACACCAGTAAACCTGAGTAAGACAGTGTGCGCGTGTGTTAGCATGTTTGTGCGCATGTGTAGGCTTGAGTAAGCATATGTAAGGCTGTGTAAACAGTTGTAAGCGCGTTTGCACTGGTGTACGTGCATTTTAACAAGAATAAGCAGGTTTTAGTCCATGTAAGCATGTGTGCGCACATGTTAGCTGCTGTGTGCGTGTTTGCGCTTGTGTGCGTGGCGCTCCCCCCTCAGGAAATAGAAAGGAAAAAGGAAGCACACCAAATAGTGGAAGTTAACAGGGAGCACTAGCAGAGATAGCAGGTGAAATCAATCGGAATCAGGCAATTACTCAGGCAGAACACTAGCCCAGCCCAGCCCAGCACTTAAAACTCTGCAAACAACAGTCCATTATGTTTCTCTCAAGAGACACTGCAACACTGCAGTAAGCTAATAGAAGTGAAAACTAAAAAGCTTCACTGAGACAAAAAATGTTAGGGGCTGCCATTGCTGTTATAAGGCGACATATGCAACATGCTGAGGGTGGTGATAATGCAAATGCTGCTGGACAACCCACAGTGAGGAGACGGAGAAGAGTGTACAGGCCCAGGGTTACCTACCAAGGGCTACATGAGCTGGAGATAGTGGAGCGCTATAGAGTGGACAGAGACCTCTTGCAGCAAATTGTTGAGCTGTGCAGGCCACGCCTCACACACAGAACCAACAGAGGGGAACCCATCCCAGTGGAAACTAAGGTATGTGTTGGCCTAAGAATATTAGCAACAGGTACCTTCCAGAGACCAACTGGTGATATGATGGGGATATCACAGGCATCAGCATCCAGGGTACTGCACCAGTTCCTGGATGCCATGTCAGCACATGTCGGTGATCATGTATATTTCCCCAATTCCCATGAGGTATTGGCTAGCAATATGCGTCTCTTCCAGCAAATAGCGGAATACTCTGAGGCAGTGGGTGCAATAGACTGCACGCACATACACATCAAAGCACCAGCCGGAGAGTGGGGTAGGGTCTACTTCAACCGCAAGGGCTTCCCCTCCATCAACTTCCAGGTCATGTGCGATGCCCAGGGCATAATACTGAATGTGTGTGCTGGCTGCCCTGGAAGCTACCATGATTCCCATATCTGGCATCTGACGCAGCTGTACCAGGTCACCTAGTGGGGGATGCTGGCTATGCACTGGAGCCATGGCTGATGATACCCATCAGAAACACACACAAACCTGAACAGGAACGCCATAATGAGGCACACGCACAAACACAAAATGTAATCAAGCGTGTGTTTGGGCTGCTCAAGTCACGGTTCCGGTGCCTGGACACATCTGGTGGAGCCTTGCTGTACTCACCAACTACATGTACCCAAATTGACATGGTATGTGCTATGCTACATAATATGATCCTGCGAAAACAGCTGCAGAAGGACTACCATAGGCCTGGGACAAACAGCCCCCCACCATTGCCAAGGCCATCACAGGCAGAGTGTGACTCGGAGGAGGAACAACCTGAACCTGCCCCAGTAGGCAGAAGGAGGCATGCCCAGTATGCTTTGGCCTTGGCAAAGAGGCAACGCATAGCACATACACTGGCTCAGTAGGAACTCTAGAAATGATACCTCTCTCTGACCCACACATATAGTAAAAGGGATGCCTACATTGACAGTACCTGCTTTCAAACATGTATAGGGAGTGTAGTATGTGCATCCGACATAGGCAGCCCTGCATCAACACCTGAGGCATGATTGCCATGTGTTAAGCAATATAAAGCAGTGCTGCACAGCATTTGCCATCATGAAGTATATGTAAACAAAATTGCACACACCAACTACCACAAATGTGGTCAATGTAGAGTAATATTAGCCTATGTCCAGCAATGATGGTTAATATTAAGCAATGTTGGACAAGCTGGGTCTAGGTAGGGCATAGCTGAACAAAAGCCAACATGCTCATATTTGCTCAACTGGCCCCTAAGCAGTCTGGTCTGCTCAGTATGAAAATATAAGCGGTGATGGGCCTCAAACCCAGGATACTGTGCACTACAGTTACAGTACTGAACTACTAAACCATAACAGTATTGCAGTGGTTAGCCTGTATGAAGAAATGTCAATAAGTCTATGCAAAGTATTTCATGGAAACCCTGCAGGCACAGCATAATCCCTGTCAAGTTATGACACAAAGGTGAGTCCTGCAGTAAGAATAGAACCTGACTTTCAACACACACAGTACAAATGTTAATATTGGACATGTAGACATACATCAACAAATTTAGTGGACCTCAGACAGCAACATAATGAAAGGTCACACTGGGCATGCTCACACACTTGAATACATGAGACAAATGTCAGGCAACAGAACACTGACAGTCTGAACTGGGCATGCTCACACACTTAGGCCATGTTGGAGTACAGGATTGGGCCACGCATAGCAGGCAGTTGCATGTGTTAACCCAGGAACCTCTCACTACCCAGCAATCTGCCCTGTGCACACACTGATATGACAACAGACACGTAATAATATAGTGGAACCCTGCCATAAGCAAATATGTTCTGCAGATACCTAAGCGGTACATAGAATGTGTGAAAGCAAAGATGATAAAAACCTGCAAACAGTATCAGCAATAAACATTGTGCATCATGAAAATTATCATAGGTTCAGAGGTTGATACAAGGCAATCTGCCCTAGGACATGTACAAGCATAGCCAGTGTTTGGCATCTGCAACCCAGTCTAATCAGAACACTGTGTCTCTGAATAGTAGGTCACACAAGATAGCCCATTCATGTTGAGTGTACTGTGCCTCTGTCTAGCAGGGATCCAGAAGATATTCCATGGGTAAACATGTGATCACCCATCCACATGTCAAGATGTCACCTGTAAGTGGTTAGTGGGTGGCTCTGCCTATGCAAAACTGGGACTACACTCTGGAGTGAGTGGAGGCTTTCTGATAATAATCTGTCCCCCCAGCATGTCCTTTTAACATCAGTGCTGAGGTATATGTCCCTGGAGTGTGTAGCTCCAAGGGAGTCGGATATCCAGAGGTAGAGCATGTCCAGTAACTCTGTGTCAGATATTGCCTGCAACTACAGGCACACAACACATCCGTGTAGGTGGTAAGTGACTGAGTATAGCTGGAGTTACTGTATCGGAACTGTGCAGGGCATCTGTGTGAGTCCCTACATCTGCTCGATGAGTAACATTTGTGGCCATTACAGTTGCTGCAGTTGTCAGGTAAGGTACATCCCAAATGTGGCATAGTAACCAAGCATGGTCGTTAAGGGTATAGGGGCACAATGACCACACGTGATCAACAAGTGAAACCATGTGGGATATGGTGGGCTATGTAGACGTACTGTCTAACCACTATGGCAATAGGATTGTCAAAGGCAAGAGTACGAACAGGTTGTGTCCCCAAAACCGTAACAACCACTACTGTATATAATGGATTACAACCTTTGTGGTAATGTGTGGGCATTTGGTCATCCTCAAAGGGGATGACTATGCAACTAATGGCATGTAGCCATGGGCCATGGCTCAGGCACCATTCAACCTATCTCTGTGAGACCCTGCATGAGTATGCATGTGGCAGCAGGAGAGCTGATTATGGCACCCAGTTTGCAGTCATCTGCGAACATAGGCAGCCATAACCCTCCTGTGATAGCCTGTACATCACACAAATATATACTGAACAAGAGAGGTCCCAGGACTGAGCCTTGTGGGATGCCATGTGTAATTGGTGTATAGTCAGACATGGCACCTGCAACACTGAGCATGTGGGTGCTATCCCTGATCCAGGTAGCAACCCATCGTGTCAAATATGTGTTGATATTGATGCTGGGGAGCCTATGCATAATGTCCGAGTGGGGAATTGTGTTGAAGGGTTGTGCAAGGTCCAGGCAGGCTGTGTGGACAACCGTCCCAACACTGATGGACCTGGTAACTGTGGAAAGAATATGAACAGGTCCAGCAGGCAAGATCTGCCCACAACAATGCTGTAATGTGTAGGACCCAGTGCCTGTAGGTTTCCCATGTCTATGTGCATGAGTCCCATTACAATACACCCCATAGCTTTGCAGAACAGGCTACGTAGCCTTTTAGGCCGCTATTGCCTGTGGTCTGTTGTGGCAGTATTCAGTGGAGCGGGACCACTATCACTGTACGCCATTCCGTGGGTACATATCCTGCAGTAACTCTTATGTCGAACAGTGATGTAATGTGAGTGTTATGTCTGTCATGAAGGCCGTGTACGACACAGGCTGGGACACCATTGGTATGGACAGTACCACTTTAGGGGGTATGTGGGGGACACATCTGCACTGAACCTGTTTGCCAGGATGATGCCAATGTCAGTGGGTTCAGGGTATGTATAATCAGTATGCAGTAACACACAGCATATCACTGAGTGTCCAGCCAGGTACCCGAATCGACTGAAGAAGGCCTTGTGAGTGTCTGACATGTCTGGTGCAATTGTCCGTTAGAAGCGTGCCTGACAGAATTACCCAAGTGATTGTAGCTGTCTGCTAGTACAGATCACAGATGCCTTCCTTGTCTGGGATTGTGCTCTATAATGTAGTAGCTTCCCCATTTGTTGTAAAGTATATGAATGGCTGCATTCTACCACACAGGTCCACTGCCATTGCAGGAATGAGTCCAGTTGTTATTTTGGATGTAACGATCCATGCGGTCCACGAGGTGTCCATAGAATGTGTATGTAAAGGATACAGCAGTCTGAGCCATACTTACCACTGATCCAGGGTCTCTGAAGGATACCACCATGGTTTGGAGTAGTGTGACGTTTTCCTATGGGTAGTTCACCAACATTACCCAGGAAGGGTGTGGGGATGGGATACGGATGTCCAGTGAGATAAAGTATGTTCTGCCCTTAGCAATGAGGGGTATATCGCAGGTGTGGAACATAGAGTCCCCATGTCGGTGATGATCATGTCCGATATGTTGTCCCCTCGTGTGGGTGTGGTGACCGGTTGTGCCATAGTATATGAGTGTAGAAATAGTAGCAACTGTTGGTCGAGGGTGTTGTGGCCTGAGTACTATCCACAGTCAATGTGTGGGTATTTGATGTCACCCAAAATAATGGTGTTTGGGGAGACCTTCATATTGTCCAATGTTCCCAGGAAAGCTGAGTGGGGTTGCTGAGTTGGGGAGTGTGGTCTGTAGTAGGCAACAATTAATTAATTAAACAATTGGGTGGATCTGCATGTATATATAAGGGAAGTAGTAATCAGTTTAGTTATTCTGATGAAGTTCGTCTTGGCGGACGAAACCCGGGTAAATCATTGGATTGTGTTTGCTGCACTGACGTTGTGTTGGTTGTACATGTTTTTGTACCTGTTTTTACAAGAATAAATATCCATTATTGCTGCAGAAATTTGGAGAAAACTCTTCAGCGTGGAATTTTTGGTGACAGTAACAACAGTGAAACAATTTTATGCAAGGAGGTAACGTGCATTAGCTGTGGTTTACCCCGACCGTGGAACTTCCTGGTCGTTTATTACCAGTTTGTGCTTTACCTTTGTTTTTTGTGTCAATATGGAAGACGAGGTGGTTCCGGTGGATACCGGAGTAATACTCCAGCAAATAAATGCACAGTTGAGAGAGCATTCGGCTCTAATTCAAAAATTACTGAGCAAAAACAGCGTTGACAATACCTCAGCGGTGGATGATTCTCTTGGACTACCACTAACACAGGTTACGCCGCATTCTCCAACAGCGGCACAGCAAGGTAAACATACTAGTGGAGAAATTATTTGTAACACGAACTCTTCAAACTTTAAAACTTGGCGCGAAAATTATTTTTCATTCAACACAACGAACAGTGCATTTCAACCACTACAAATGAAACAAAATGATGCAATGTGTGAAATGCTTAGAACTTTTGAAATGAAATTATTTAAATTTAAGCGAGTACAATTAGAGAATAGTTATTTGCAGAAAAACATAGACTTGCATATGGTCCCTAAAGGATTACGGCTTTGGAAATATCCAAATGGTAGTGAAAATAATGAAAGCATGCTTGACGAGTTACATGAACTATTCAATAACACCGGAATACAAATGATGGAAATTATGATCAAATACAACAACATAAGAATGGATAATATGCTCAAGGAATTGGATATACTTAATCAAAATATCAGCCAAGATCCTACGTTTGACAGTCATTACACGAAATACACCACTATTATTAAAGATATTGATTCCAGTTGTAACATTCTATATAATAAAAAATGTAATAAGATTACAAGAGACATAAAAAGATATGAGATAGGTGAAATCTACCCAAAATCAAAAAACAAACATCGTGACCATGGTAACGAGAAGTATGCAGAACGTACACGACAGAGACAGGAAGTATATGACATCACTTCCGATAATGAAGATCTGCAACAATATGGCCCCTATGAACATAATACGCATAACGCAGAAGAAGGAGTCAGGCGTTCGGAAAGGCTCCTTAACCATGGAAATAAGCAAGTAGAAGATGAATACAGAAACATGGGGGCCAGGCCAAAAAGAGTTTTTTCATTGGCCAACAACGCGAAAGCCGGATGGAAGAGTCGCAAATGAGGAATCCATCCGTATATCGAACTACTGATAATGTGTACACATCTATGGACATGGACAATTTGACCGATGTACAAACCTTGGAATTATATCAACAGCATCACATACAAGGTTTGTCTAAGCATAACAATGAATCTTATGAACATTTTTTGGGACATATAAATGTAATTGATGCAATTCATCCAAATGTACAACAAGAATTAAATACCAATGATATTACTGGGGAATATGGTTCACATTCTAGTAATGTAAAACAACATGATAATAGGGTTAATTATAGTGACAACTCATTATCTATGGTATGTGATATGGCATTCAGCTCATACCCACAGGAGGGTTATGTATGCAACAAATGTATAGAAATAGATGGTGTAAGTGGTAATGGTAACAATGTTAACATGCAAACCAACAACAATGTACATGAGCAGAACTGGGCTGTATATGTGGATGAACAAGCATATAAGAATGAAATTGAAGAATTATTACTTGTAAATAATCATCAGGGTGACACACAACTGGAAATAACTAAAACACAACAGGAAGATCAAATTTTATTGGATTTGACAACACATGATTACCCCGATACAACACACTATTCTCCCAATGTAATGAATGATCAACTGGAAAACATAGCAGAAACTATGACAAATAATGATGGGAATAGTAATAATATTAATTATACAAACAATGAAATGTTGGGAAATTATGAAATTAATGTTCCTATTAATTTCCATATTGATTTAAATATTGATAATTACCTGGATAATGTTAATCAATGTATATCAACTAATAATTTTGAACCAATTGATAGAGAATTTTTAAGCAATCCAAATATAATAACTAACACCCATGGAGATTACAAAATATTTAATTATTCTAAACATGTATTAAATAGTAAGCATGCCAACCTATTTTCGCGAGGGTTTAATTTTGTACCCTGTCGCAAGGGGAGATTAGTTAGTTCAATCATTGATTTAAAATTATTCAGTAGAAAATTAAACTTAAAACTATTTTTTGATGGTAATGTACAAGACAATAGGAATAACAATACAGGATCTGATTTGAGTAAACCCAGTGTATTTAACCCACCTATGAATGATAAAATAGCTACATTTGAAAAACGGGCGGAAATGGACATTAGGGAATTTTTCAAACAGTATAGAACACCCATACATAGTAATATGACTGGTAGTGAGGAAGAAATATTTAAGCATATACTAAACATCAAAGACATCAGAATAATGAGGCCTGATAAAGGCAGTGGTGTTGTTATAACTGACAAAGGGGACTATGTTTCTTACATGACTGCTATGTTATTGAGTAAATCTTATTCTGAAATAAGCATAAATGAAATTAATATCGCCCACAAAAGAATTGATAATTTATTGGAAGACATGTTAATGCAGGGTGAAATAACGGAAGATGAATATAAATATTTAACCAATGAATTCCCGGTTATTAGTGGAATATTCGGCATACCAAAAATCCACAAAGGTCTTAACAATTTACAATTTAGACCAATAGTGGATGGAAAGAGAAACAAAACATGTTTCATTAGTCAATATCTAGACTATCACTTCAAACAAAGTATGTCCAAATTTCCATATATAACCAGGGATTCTTGGGACTTCCTTAACATGATGAATCAATTTAAAATGAATGATGGAGATATAATGGTAACAATAGATGTATGCAATCTTTTTACATCAATACCACATGATATAGGATTGATCTGGCTAGAAGAACAGCTTTTTGAGTCTAAAACATTTGACCAGACAAAAATCAATACCTTGATTAGCCTAATGGAAATTATACTTCACAATAATTATTTGTATTATGAAGGGAATTATTACAAACAAATTGATGGAGTTGCAATGGGGGCAGAATGTGCCCCCATGTACGCAAATTTAATAATGACATATTGGGAGTATAATTACATATTCAATAGTCCATTTCAACAATACATTAAAATATACTCCAGGTATTTGGACGATATCTTTATAGTATGGGACAATGATGAAACAGCATTAAAAATATTCCTTGAATATATTAACCACAATGTTCGATTTTTGAAATTTACACATCACATTGGTTATGAAAACATATCATATTTGGATGTGCAATTAACATATGACAAAAATAGAGGACAGCTAAAATCAAACATTCACAGAAAATCGACCTTTTCAAATTCTTACCTTCACTATGATAGCTGGCACCCAGACCACCAGAAGAAGGGAGTTGTTAAGGGTCAGATGGTCAGGGCGGCCAGGATGATTAGTGAAGAAGGGGAATTTAATGAAGAGTTGGAGTTTATGGAAAATATGTTTTTAAATAGGGGCTATCCAAAAATCTTATGTGAAACAATCAAACAAGAAGTTAAAACCGAGAGACAGGTAGGAATATATCAAGCCATACTGTGTTATGGCTATGATAAAGACATTAATGAAAAAAGAATCTGGATTATAAAAAGGAAAATGATAGTTCTTAAATATGGTGGCTATTTCGGCA
>NC_056732.1:1286006602-1286216602 GCF_019279795.1 Protopterus annectens
AAGGAAAACATAGATAATACATCTCTTATAGCAAGTAGGTGACTGTTTTACAGTTTAGAGAATGTGTTTGATGCAAGTCAATTATACATCTTAGAGCTTTCGTCTCAACTTTAAATCTAATCACTTCCCCCTGTTTTGTTAACTTCATGTGACTTACAGGCAATGTAGAGAATTCAGGTTCAAAGAGACCTTTAAACATTCTTTAAGCTGGACATAGATCACCTCTTAGAGTGTCTGTAAAACAGAGTATAGGGTTAGAGGTTTTAGTCCACATTCTTGTACATCACACACACACACACGCACACACACACACACACACACACACATATATATATATATATATATATATATATATATATATATATATATATATATATATATATACACACACATACAGAGAGAGTACACCCTACTCATTTGCCTTTTCTTCGACCTGGTAAAAGACCATAGGGGAGTGCCATGCCAACTCAGTGTGTAAGTGAGTTGGTACCCTTCTGCCATGACAATGATACAGACCATTATACTTGGACACTATAGTATGGTTTCTGCAGTCTTAAGGTTAAGAACACAGGATGCCATTCATTAAAAAAAAGACAAAGGTGATAGTTTCTGGTAAACATACCACAGGTATTAACAAGACAAAACTATTATCAGTATCTATAAAATACACTGAAGTTTATTTGGCTTGGAAGTACTTTGAGGAATGCATGTATCAGAAACTGATCTTGTAAAAGAAATACTCCACCTAAAGCTTTTTCTTGTTAAGTTGAATTAGTTTTTCCACCTCTGAATGTCCTTAAACATAAAAAGACATATAAAAGAAATAATAGATTTGTTACTAATGCATCTGTAGACATATACCACAGCAGTGCTGTATGATCTGTTCGTTGTTTGGTTGATTGGCTGGTTGGTTATTAAAGCAATAACCTTGGACATAAAACTGTATAAGCATACTGGATCTGAATATGCAATGCATTAGTACACTACATCCCTAGCCAGCATGTTAGAATGTTTGCATATTCTTTTGTTTTTGATATTTTATTCACAAGAAAATGTGACCAGACCTGGCATTACTCCTAAAGTAATGCCAACTAATGAGATCATTAAGATCATCTATGGCCTATGAAATCCCTCCCGTAAAGCCTGTAGCAAAATGAAAAATAGTACACTCAACTGTCACCTAATCATGAACACAGAGTAGTCTACCATCATTTATTTAATGCATTGACATTTGTTTTGCTTTTAAAACAGTCTTCCAAGTAATGCAAAGAAACAGAAATTCTATATTTTCTGATATTACTAAACTACTATAATTACAAGATCCTAATTTATGTTACTACACAAAATGCATTATGTACATTCTAGGCCTCATTCTTGTCAGCATTTTAAGTCTAATAAAATTCAATTTGCCAGTGATATGTATCTTTTTGTATTTCTGCCCCATCCTACTCTGCTCTGCCCTAATAATGATTTCTCACATGTTCCTTAACAACCTTTTGTTTTAAACATTGCTGGTCTTTATGTTTTCAAAGAAATCCTTAAATAACCATATCATATATCATAATTTATATTCAGACATTTCAGTCTAATTCTTGTTTTACAACACCAGACACTTATGTGCCATCATATGAATTTATTCATTCACTCATTGTCTGATTGCCAGCTTAGATACTTCATGGTCACAGGGATGCCAGACCTCTCATAGCACTCAGTAGGTTAAAGGCAGAAAATCCATTCTAAAACAAGACACCAATCTATTACAGAGCACAAACAGACTCACTCTTATATCTCATGTACAGACTCGCTGATATATCACATGGACAGACTCACTCATATATCACATGCACCGACTCACTCATATATCACATGCACAGACTCACTCACATATTACATGCACAGACTCACTCACATATCACATGCACAGACTCACTCACATATCTCATGTACAGATGCGCTCATATATCATATGTATGGACTCACTCATATATCACATTTACAGACTCGCTCATATATCACATGTACAGATTCACTCACATATCACATGTACAGACTCACTAATATATCATATGTAAAGACTCACTCACATATCACATGTACAGACTCCCTCATATATGTATAGACTCACTCATATAGCACATGGACAGACTCGCTCATATATTACATGCACAGGCTCACTCACATATCACATATACAGACTCAGTCATATATCACATGTACAGACTCACTCATATATCACATTTACAGACTCCCTCTTATATGTACAGACACACTCATGTATCACATGTACAGACTCACTCACATATCACATGTACAGACTCACTCATAAATCACATGTACAGACTCCCTCATATATGTAGAGACTCACTCATATATCACATGTACAGACTCCCTCATATATCACATGTACAGACTTGCTCATATATCATATGTATAGACTCACTCATATATCACATGTATAGACTTGCTCATATATTACATGAACAGACTCACTCATTTATCACATGTACAGACTTGCTCACATATCACATGTACAGACTTGCTCATACATCATATGTATAGACTCACTCATATATCACATGTTCAGGCTCGCTCATGTATCACATGTACAGACTCACTCATATATCACATGTGTAGCCTCGCTCATATATCTCATGTACAGACTTGCTCATATATCACATATACAGACTTACCTATATATCACATATACAGACTTGCTCATATATCACATGTATAGACTCACTCATATATCATATGTACAGCTACAAGCAATTCGGACATGTCTTCAGGATGTTGGAGTAAACTAGATGGACCAGGATAAATGTAAACAGACACAGAGAGAACATCCAGACTGAAAAGAAGGTATCCAACTATGGTCTGAAATGGACTGCTATGCAGTTTGAGGAACAACTGTCAACTGAACCGTTGTGCAACCTAATATTTAATTAATGCTGCTTAATTTCCATTTTAATTTTTCATATAAATATATATAAATATCTGTGAGCAACTCTATACTCTAGAACTATTTATAGCATATCAAATATAAACTCTTTAATACATAAATCTGCTTATTTTAATTATGTTATGATATAATTTGTTATTGAAAAAGCTTTTTAATTTCTTGCTCTTTTGTAACTTTTCATGTCCTATATTTGAGTTAAGTACAAATCCTGTACTGAGAGATGTTATGCACCTTTCAAGAAACAGTGCACCTTTTTCCACAAGATGGAATGGTCTAGGGAAAATGTATACATTTCAATCTTGTATTTTATCAAAAAATCTGGGTAATGGGAAAGTATGAGGATAATTCACCCAATTCCAATGGGAACATCAGGATAAGCCAAAAAGAATTGTCTTTGTGTACAATACTGACTAAGCCAGTTAAATAGTACATTGTAGCATTTGTGCTTTTCTATTGAAACAACCTGTACCACTAGGGAACATTCAAAGATTTCTCACAAATAAAGTAATGGGTTATAAAATTTAAGCTACACAGACATATTTAGGGAGCTGTCACACTATTTAGTGCTACACAGAGAGTTAAAATTAGTGTTATATATGGATCTGTCATGGTGCTGTTTGCTATACAGGAAGCTATTGTGGTACTTTGTGTTATATAGGGGGCTGTCACAGTATTCAGTGTTATACAGAGCACTTTTGAAGTGTATAGTGATATATACAGACATTTGTCACAGTACTTAGTGTTATATAGGGAGCTGTTGTGGTCCTTTTTTGTTAGATAGGAAGCTGTCATGGGTATTTCGTGTTATTGAAGGAGGTGTCAGTATTGTATTATATAAGGAGCTGTTATGGTGCTTATGTTATATAGGGAGCTGTCACTATACTTAGTTTTATATAGGGAAGTGTTGCAGTATTCAATGTGATATAAGGACCTGTCATTGTACTTAATTTTCTATAATACAGTGTCCCTGTACTTATGTTATATAGGGAGTTGTCACTTTACTTATACAGAGAACTGTCACAATACCTTGTGGTACATAGGTAGTTACCACACTATTTAGTGTTATACAAGGAGATGCCACTGTACTCGTGTTATACAGGGAGCTGTCACTGTATGTAGTGCTATATAAAAACACTGTCACAGTGTTTAATGTTATATAGGGAGCGGTCACTATATGTAGTGCTATATAAGGACCTGCCATGGTATTTAATGTTATATTAGGAGCTGTCACTATATGTAGTACTATATTTTTTATTTATTTTACATTTGTTGACCGGGAGAGTCCAACTGGATTACAAGTCCATTTTCAGTGGAGGCCCAGGGAGAAAAGCTCCAAGAGAACAAATTTTTTACAAAACATAGTTTTAAGGACAGACTTTTGACATACAATTTCCATAGAAGAGACTTTTTTTTTCAAAACAGGTTTATTGTTTTAACATATAAGAGAAATATCATAACAATTTTATACAAGTAATTAAAAATAGGTATTATTATAATATTCAACAAAACAACTAAAGTATTTACAAAGACATCCACTACAATCAAATCAATTAATTAAACTAAAATACCGTGCTATTGAAATTAGAATTTTTTTAACAAATTTTGTAAATTATCCCATACAATATAATATGATGTTTTCTAGTTGTTCTCATTCTAATTGTGCTTATTTCCATATGGCACATTATATTCATAACATTTTTAAATTCATTGAAAAGGAGGTGTATCTGAAATCCAATTTCTAGTTATTATTTTCCTGGCCACTGCTAGGATAGACCATAACAAGGGAAGCTTAATCTTTTTAACACATTGAGGTACAGGTGTGTTGAATAATATAAGAGACTTAGAAATAATGAAATTATCTGTAAAAGAGCCTGCAAAATTCATTAATTGACTTCCAGTATTCTTTCAACTTCATACAGTCATAAAACATATGAGCCCAGTCAGCATTAATTTCTACATTACATCTCTTACATAGATTATCTTTATTATTTATTTTATTCGTCATCAAAGGTGTATAAAAGATCTATGTAAAAATTTCCATGTATAAAGTCTCCAGACAATGGAATATGTAGTTCTATAAGCAGATTCCAATATATATTGTTTATCTTGTTGAGTTGGTGGGTCCCCATTAATAGAGGTGAAATAATTCCAGTATGAATCTACACTGTAAATAGTTTCTTGTCTGATAATGTTATGTATATATGAAAGTTTACCTTTATCAGAAACTTTATGCTGTAAATTTAATATCAAGTAATCAATCAGTTTTGGAATAGATTCTTAACTGTTATAGACATTAGATCTATTCTATCAATGAGATGTTGTCTAAAGATCTGAACCTCTAACCAGCAAGTTTCTCTTAGATCAAATTCTTGTTTTAAGAAATCTAGATTTTTAACTTTATTATCAGATATCAGCTGATACCAGTACTTTAGATCATTATCTATAGCTAAATGAGCTCCTTCAGAAGTAGATGACATAAGCATACCCTGAGTATACATTATAGGGAATACAATAAAATTCCATTCCCTATACTTAGGGTGCATGAATGTAAAGTTACGATAACTAATAATAATATTTAATGGGTAACAAACCATATGTTTAGGTGTAATAGGTGAAGTACAAAATTCCTTTAGCAACCACAACATGGAGTTATTTACAATCATATTTTTATGTGTTAAGGAGATTTTCATGAAGTGCATACTAATTAGCTCCCAATAATCTTTCCATTTTGCGATATATGGCTGATCTATTAATAAAGTAATAACTTTTATAATAGAAGAGATAATATATAAATTAAAGTCTGGAAAAGAAATACCCCCTTGAGACCAGCTATTAGTATGTTTCTTTAATGCAATCCTAGGTCTATTAGGTGCCCATAAGAAATTTAACATTAGTGTATTCAGTTTCTTGATAATTATTTTGTAGGTGAAAGTATTATTGATTGTATTAAGTATAAAATCTTGGGAATATTATCATTTTAATAATTGTAAGTCTCTCCTCCATAGTAAAAACATATTATTCCAGGTATTAAACGATTTTGTATATTAAGAAAACAGGTATTATAGTTATTATATATAATAGATTTAATATCTTTAGATAGTATTATACCTAAATAAGTTATCTGACCTGAATTGGGTACATATTTAGTAAAATCACTAATGAGAATATTTTTGTATATATAGGTAGTATTTTAGTTTTTCTTCATTGAATATTAAACCAGAAATACTTTTAAAATTCATCATTTTATCAAATAAAGACTGCATAGAAGAATTAGATCCTGCTGATGTAATTAGAACATCATCTGCAAAAAGTTGAATTTTTGATGTTGTATTCTATTTCAAAACCCTCTATGTCAGTACTTTTTCTAATCAAATTAGCCCAAGGCTCCATTACTAAAGTGAATAATAGTGGAGAAAGTAGACATCCTTGTTTTGTACCTTTAAGAATGGGTATTTTTGTGAAACATATGTTCCTACCTTAATATAAGCCAGTTCCTTTGTATAAATGCTCAATTAAATTTACAAATGCATCAGAGAAGTTTGTGCATTTCAGTAAGGTAAACAGATAGTCCCAACTTACTGAATCAAATGCTGAACCTATATCAAGACTAATAAGTGTTAAATCTTTCTTTTTCCTATTTGCAAAATCAATTAATGTTAAAGTTCTTCTTATATTATCAAAAGTATTTCTATTTACAATGAAGCCCGTCTGATCTATATCTATAATGCCGGGATGATTGTCTTCAATCTATCAGCAAAAATACTCATAAACATTTTATAATCAACATTAAGTAATGAGATGGGTCGATATGAAGAACATCTAGTTGGATCTTTATTAGGTTTTAAAATTGGTGAAATAAATGTATATTGCCAAGATGGGGGGGGTTATTAACTCAGTTTGGGCCAAAATAAAAACCTTATGTATTAATGAATATGTAGTTTTAGAAAGGATTTTATATATCTCTGGTATAATACCATCATTACCCGGTGCTTTGTTTGATTTAAGCTTATTTATTTGTGTAATAACTTCTGTATATGAAATACTCTTGTCCAATAGTTTAATATGTTGTTTATTAAGCTTTTTATTCATGTTTGTGGTTATAAACTCCTTTATTCTATCTTTAGGTTCCATGTTAATGTTGTTATGGTTAATCTTGTGAAAGTGATTTCTAAATTCATCCAGTATTTCTGGTATACTAGAAACATTCTTCTTTTCCTTAGAGAAAAGATTTCTTTGATATGGTTTTGTTTATTCAATCTTTTTGTTTTATTTTTAAGTCTATGTAAGTATTTGGGGCTTATTGAATAAGACAAAACTTATATTTCTCTAAAGTTATTTTAACTTTATGAGTTAAAATTTCTTTGTATTTCTCATTTAGTTTGTTTATTTCTTCAATAACTTTCTTGTCCATAATATTTTCTTTATTATTATGTTTATAAGAGTCTAATTTACTTTGAATATCTAACAATTCCTTATCCCAAGATTTCCTTTTATTATTATACCATCTGATACTTTGTCCATATAGATATGATTTTAAGGCATCCCAAACATAGACAATGGAGACTTCAGGAGTATTATTTATGTCTAGAAAATGTTGTACTTCTGAAAGTATATATTCTTTATAGTCTTTTAGCTGAGTTAAGTATGCTGGTATCCTTTTGATCTGAACATTATGAGTATTTTTATCATGAATTCAAAACAATTGAGTTATGATCAGATATAGGACATAAAATGATTTTGGAATTAATTAAATCTGTTACCATCTGGTTAGAAATAAAGACCCTATCTATTTTTGAATAAGTTTTGTATCTGTTAGAAAAAAAGGTGTATGGTAATGATTTTGAATCTATCTGATTATTAATATCATTCAAATGATAAGAATTAGCAAAATCATTTAAATGTTTTGCATTAGATGTAATTCTTTTTTCCTTATAGTGGTAGTATCACTTTCATGTAGTATACAATTAAAATCACCAGCTAAAATAATATCCCCTATAGAGAATGATATGATCTTATCAATATGATGTTTCACTGTATTAATACCAATTCCAGGTATCCAATATACATTAATTAAAGTGTAAGTCTTCCCATTAATTTGTATTGTAACCATACAAAACATTCCTTTGTCATCCTGATAAGACTTAATGGTTTTAGGAATGGGCATACTTTTATTCCATAAAATAGCCACTCCTCTTTTTTTCTGGGTGTGCTCTGAACTAACCAATACTGTATACTTATTAGTGGCTATTTTATCAATATCTTTTTTCAAGAGATGGGTTTCTTGCAGGAAGACTAGATTGGCCTTGTGTAAATTAATGTATCTTATTAGGCTTGCCCTTTTACACGGATTATTCAATCCATTAATGTTTAAAGAAATTCCTTTTAAAGATGTCATTTGGCATGACAAGAATCTTATGATCGAAATAACAAATAACAAGATAAATAATGTTACATCTCCTCTTTAGGTGTACCTTTAAATATAGCTGTATTTATTAAATCTCTTATGGGATTTTGTATAGGATTCAATTTTGTTTGTAGTGACAATGAGTGTACAAAATATATTGTGGATGTCAAAACTATATACATATAACAATGAACAAGTGAAAATAATGTAAGGATTAAACCTTGCATCCAGCCTGGAGTTGAAAACTCCAACTTAGAGTAGTATTTACTACTCAAGTTAACCCCTACCCTAAGCAGCAGTACCTCAGCTACCACCTTATCAATTTAATACTAGTTATATTTAACTGAGGTTAACAGTTTTCAATTCAATTATCTATCAAGACAAAACTACACATTTGGTAAAACAGCATCATATAAACTAAAATAAACTTTTTTTTTAAACTGTTCATACTACTATATAGATCTATGTAATATATAACACTTGTATTCAAATAGCATTCAAATAATCTTGATGTTAGAAATCAAGAGGAGAGAAAATTAGGTTCTAACATTCATTTAAATCAAAAACTTTGGCTAATATGATTCAGACATTACATATATTAAGATGCATCTATTTTCTGTCATGTGAATACTATTAACAGCTTCCAAAAAAAATCTTGAATTGTTTGTATATGAGCATTTACTTAAACTCATTATTGTCAATAAAGTAAAATATTGTATTCATAAAATTATTATAAATCATATTGCATAGTTATGCAAATTCTCAGAAACACTTGCATTATTAAAAAAAAAGCCATCACACACATACACACAGACACACATACATACACACACACACACACACACACACACACACACACACACACACACACACACACACACACACATATATATATATATATATATCTGATCTCACTGAGTTGTGTCTTTGTTGAGCACTATCCTACTTGCTGTCCCTAGAATACATCTGTCTGCTTTATAGAAAATAATGCACAGCAAACACATTTTAGTAACCAGATTTTACAATCATGCTAACCTACTGCTTTAAAATATATCACATGACATTTCTTCCAGAATAGAATTATAAAATTGTTTATGCTTGTCAATCAGATGAATTAAATGAATTATAATAAAGTATATGTTTGGAACAGACGTTTTTAACACAGATTATTATGCTGCTGTTAAGTAGATTTTCAAAAACATTTAAATAAATGTTTCATTTTCTATGCCTTCTAAAATAAGACATTTACTTACTACAAGAAACTACATCATTTAAACTCATTATAACTGACATATTTTATGAATAGAGTATTTTTCCTGAATCTGTGGTGTATCAGTATGATAACTAGGTCAGAGGTTATACTAACTGCTTTCAGTTTCTCTGTGAGAATTCTGTGAGTTGAAGCTTTTGAAGTAGTTCATGGACACTGTGCATGAGACAGCCCACATCCCAGATTGTCTCCCTTAACATTTTGGGAAACTTATTAAAACTTGTGACAAACATTCATTTTGTCAATAGAGTAAAATATTGTATTCATAGAAATTATTATAAATCATATTGGATAGTTATGCAGATTCTCAGAAACACTTGCATTATTATATAAAAAAAAAAGCCATCACACTCACACACACACATACATATACATACACACACACACACACACACACACACACACACACACACACACATATATATATATATATCTGATCTCACTGAGTTGTGTCTTTGTTGAGCACTATCCTACTTGCTGTCCCTAGAATAAATCTGTCTGCTTTATACAAAATAATGCACAGCAAACACATTTTAGTAACCAGATTTTACAATCATGCTAACCTACTGCTTTAAAATATATCACATGACATTTCTTCCAGAATAGAGTTATAAGATTATTTATGCTTGTCAATCAGATGAATTAAATGAGTTATAGTAAAGTATATGTTTGGAACATAATTTTTTAACACAGATTATTATGCTGCTGTTAAGTAAATTTTCAAAAACATTTAAATAAATGTTTCATTTTCTATGCCTTCTAAAATAAGACATTTACTTACTACAAGAAACTACATCATTTAGACTCATTATAACTGGCATATTTTATGAATAGAGTATTTTTCCTGAATCTGTGGTGTGTCAGTGTGATAACTATGTCAAAGGTTATACTAACTGCTTTCAGTTTCTCTGTGAGAATTCTGTGAGTTGAAGTTTTTGAAGTAGTTCATGGACACTGTGCATGAGATAGCCCACATCTCAGATTGTCTCTCTTAACATTTTGATGGGAAACTTATTAAAACTAGTGACAAACATTCATTTAGTAGTGTAAATGTATGTAAACATGACAAAACCTTCACAATGTATTCCACAGACCATTACAGCCTCTTACTTCTTTTCAGAAAGAGAAACAAATTGAATCACAGCTTGCCATTAAATCTTCAGATATTTTGACTGGTTATGAAACAAAACATTATAACTGACATATTTTATGAATAGAGTATTTTCCTGAATCTGTGGTGTGTCAGTGTGATAACTATGTCAAAGGTTATACTAAGTGCTTTCAGTTTCTCTGTGATAATTCTGTGAGCTGAAGCTTCTGAAGTAACTCATGAACACTGTGCATGAGACAGCCCACATCTCAGATTGTCTCTCTTAACATTTTGGCGGGAAACGTATTAAAAACTAGTGACAAACATTCATTTAGCAGTATAAATGCATCTAAACATGACAAAACCTTCACAATGTATTCCACAGATCATTACATCCTCTATGTAAGTGAAATTAAGCCAAAAATTACCAACAAGCAATAAAACTCAACATTCTTCTCCCAACTCAATTTTCATACAAATCCTATTATTCACTGTGCCCACACAATCAAAAGCATTTCTATATATTAATAAAGAAAAGAAAAGAGAGTAGAAAATAAAAGGAGTGAGGCAGAAATAAAAATGTAAGAGAAAGCTGTAAGAAGTATATACAATGGAATGTTACTTACTGTTTATATTAATAGAGTTAAAAATAAAACATATTATTTACTCTTATTTACTTCTGATTATTATTAGTTAAAGCATAACAGATTATTTACAAACAAGCATAAGCAGTATAATCAAGAAAGTATAATTAGAAATAGCATTTGGAGAACTTATAAAACTTTTACAAGGAATAAATATGTTATTATTCTATTAATGATATTTTCATTACTGTTCACTCCTGCCCTCCCCACCCTTTACCCACTACATAATCTAAATAGAATGTCATTGTTTAAACAAAGAAAATAATAAAAGGAGAAGGAAAAAAAGGTAAAGATAAAAAATGTATCAAATTACTAACCTTACTTCTTTTCAGAAAGAGAAACAAATTGAATCACAGCTTGCCATTAAATCTTCAGGTATTTTGACTGGTTATGAAACAAAACATTTCTTTGCACATAGAGAATAACTTTGATTAAATCTTTTCCAAAATATTTGTGGCTTTCTGGAAATGCAGGAACTATATTCAAAAAGATTAATAATGAACTAAAATGATGAGAGAGAAAAAACATATAACAAATCATTTGTTTTTTAGTCTCTTCTTCTTCTCTGAAGTCTTCCACGAAGCTTCAGTTATCAATCTCTTTAATGAAGAACTAGCCCATTCCATTTCTTCTATTTTATCCAAAATCCTTTTTTCTTTGACAAACAGTAAAGCAGAGTCTAAATCATCGAAAACCTTAGGACCATCAGGAAGGAAGATTTTAAGCTTGGCAGGAAACAGAAGGTATGTTTTAAACTGTGCTTTTTTAAGCTCCCTTATTAGTGGCAGAAAAACGTTTCTTTTAGCTATTACCATGGAAGAATAGTCATTGTCAAAATGCACAGTTGTGTCATTAATCTTAACAGGAGCTTTAGCCCAAGCAGATTTAAGAACCATCTCTTTATCAAAAGATGATAGAAATCTAACTATAACTGATCTAGGATATTTTTTGTTAGAGTTAGTATTAGCTATAGATCTATGTGCTCTTTCGATACCAAAAGAGAATGTTTCTGTTAAGTCTAAAGTTTTAGGGAGCCAAGTTGTTAAAAAAGAAGTAATATTGTTACCTTCAATATTTTCTGGCAGTCCAAAAATCCTAATGTTATTGCGCCTAGATCTATTTTCCAGGTCATCCAGCTTTGTTTGTAAATGTGTATTTTGTTTCAGCAGAAACTCAATATTGATTTCCTCTTCTTGGATTCTATTTTCCATGCCATTCACAGCTTCTTCTATGCCTGTCATCTGGATCTTCTGTTGTTGCAGGTCTGTATGTAACAGGTCTATTTGTTTTGTAGTTTTTTCTATGAAGGTGTCTATTTTAGTATCCATTTTATCCATTTTATCAGTAAGTTGCTGGATTATAATTATCAGAGACTGAAGTTCTTTCTTGATGCTGGAGTCTTGAGAATTTGTCTTACTGGAACTCATTTCAGACTGATAAACTGACAGGAAAATTTCCACAGTGATTTCTGACAGGAATATTGTTAAGATTTCCTTTCTTTGTTAGATATAGTTCAAGAACTATATAAAACAAATGTATTTAGAAAGAAAATTACTTCAAAAATTAATTTTTTAAGTAATTAATTCCTGTCAGTGTAATAAAATTGGTGGAGCTGAAGAAATCTGCTGCTATCCTGTGTTCATCCTTGGCCACGCCCCCCCATAGAAGAGACTTTGACATACATATTAACTAACAGATAGGATATATTCATTCTCTACAATATAATATTACATTTTAGAAGATATTCCTAAGTTTAGGATTCCTGTGATAGATTTACTATCAGAGTAAAAGCAGAGAGATGTAGAATAAGGCTCCGCGAGAGAGCAGATGATGCTCGCCGTAGTTGAGAAGGATAACACATTGATTTACTATATGTCTTCACCTGGTTTTAGTTGAGGATAACAAATTGATTTACAATATGTCTTCTCCTGGTTTTAGTTACTTATGGAAAGCACAACATTGCTGGGGTAGTTTTCCTTAACTCCTGGAGATGGGATGAGCAGTGTATTAGCAGTACTAAGTGGGTACAGTACTATGATTGGTTGGCTTAGCAGAGTTACTTAAGTTCTAATGAGACATTAGCCAGGGGGGATACATGAGCACAATCTATTATTCAAAAAGTGAGTTTTAACAAGTTTCTTGAACTGTAATGGGGATTTGTTGTCAGTTATGTGGGCAGGAAGGGAGTTCCAGGTTTTTGCTATACAGTGGATGTAGACAGACTTACCAGCTTCTATGTTGTATTTGGTTACTTTGAGGAGGTTTTGTGTGCTAGACCTCAAGGGCCTGGCGGTTGTATAGGGTTTCAAAAGATTTTGTAGGGCTGAGGTGTTTTCAGAGTTATGTATTATTTTGTGGGCTAGTGATAGTTTATTGAGTTGAAGTAGTAGTGGTAGTTCTAGCCAATTGAGTTTTTTTAGGCATTCACAGTGATGTGTTCTGATGGGAGAGGTTGTAGTGAATTTGGCTATCTTATTATAACAACTATCAAGTTTGTTTAGGTCGGATTTGCAAAGATTTGTAAGCACAGGGGAGGCATAAAATAGGGTGGATAATAGGTGAGTCCTTGCTATTGTAGTTTTGGAGTGGTCAGTGAGGAATTTTTTTATTGCGATACAGTAGGCCAAGTTTTTTATGTACTTTTTTTATGGTTATAGAAATGTAGGTCAAATCTAAGGTGATTATCAATTTCAACCCCTAAGAATTTGGTATGATTTGTGGGGGTGAGTGTGGTCTTGTTAAAGGAGGAGATGAAGAAAGAATCAGTGGGAGGTGTGGCTCTGTGGGAGCTAAAGAGTACTAGCTTTGTTTTACTTGGGTTCAGAATGAGTCTTTGGTTTGTAATCCAAGTTTCTGCTAGGGAAAAGCATTCTTGTGTTAGGGAATGAAGGATGTCAATTGATTTGACTGCCATATCATGGTGGTATCATCTGCATATTGCACAATTGAGGCTTTAGGAATACTGTTTGGGAGTTGATTGGTGACGAGGGTAAAAATAAGTGACCCCAGAATGGAGCCTTGGGGTACTCCTAGTGAGACTGGTAGGGAGGGGGAGAGTTGGCTTTGCCACATAACAGCTTGTTTACTTCCCTCTAGGTAGTTTTTGAACCAGGAGATGGCAGGGGTGGTAAGGTTTAGAGCTGCTAGTGAAAGAAGGAGTTTATTGTGGTTAACCATATCGAATGCTTTGGACAAGTCAAGGAAGGTGGCAGATACAAGGAGCCCATTGTTTCTGTGAGTATTGACAATGTTGGTTAATTCTGTTAGTGCGGTGGAGGTGCTATATAAAAAAGCTGTCACAGGATTTAATTTTATACAGGGAGCTGCCACTATATTTAGTGCTATATTAAAACACTGTCACAGTATTTAATGTTACATAGGGAGCTGTCACTATACTGTATGTGGTGCTATATAAGGAGCTGTCACATAATTTAATGTTATATATGGAGCTGTCATGGTACTTGGCATTATATATGCTCATGTAAAGTGATCTGTGTTTGATCTTCAGTGAACTCTCAACCAAAACAGGCAGCCCATGGGGTAGCAATGAGTTGAAAAGATACTTAAACACATATAATTAACAATATATATATATATATATATATATATATATATATATATATATATATATATATATATATATATATATATATATGGGTTTCCTTCACATTGTCGACACTTCAAAATGCCGAATTTCATATGGCCGAGACCATATTTGAAATGCCAGCAATGTGGAACTGGCATCTCCATACAGTGCGAAATGGAAATATTTCCATTCCTGCAATGTAGTGCGATCTCGGAGTTGGTATATTTAAGTTACGGGGGGTGTGGGGTAGAGCCCCCCCAGGGTGGGGGGGCAGGAGGGCTTACCCCCCTGCTAGCAGTGTTTAGGTAATTGTTTGTTGTGTTTTACTTTTGTTTTACATATTTTCGACATTTCAAATGTTGATCATATGGTCTTGGCCATATGAAATTTGGCATTTTGAAGTGGCGAACATATGAAGTAGATCTAGATATATATATATATATATATATATATATATATATATATTTTTTTTTTTTTTTTCTATCTGAGTTGCAGGATGTATTATCCTTCCCAAAGTCTGGCAAATCCCATGTCTCACATGAGTTGAATACAGAGCTTTTTAAGTTAGTCTAAGAGATACAGAGAGAGAGAGTACCTCCCCTTCTGCTCTATTTTCATCACTGCTACTCTGCAATAAGGCCAAGCCTCCTCACTTGCTTTCAGCAGTAATAGCCCCCTTCCAAAAACCCTGAAATTACCTGACACTCGCTGGATGATGGGTCATCAATTTTAGTCATAAACACAGCCACAAAGATTCTAGTCAAGGTACTGGCACATTGTATGGAGCTCATACTGTCTATCTTTCAGATGAGGATAAGGAAGATTCGTGTGCTGATGGTGCAGTCCCTCAGATCACTTTCACATAGATAGTAGATATAACATCCATGAATCTCAGTTCGACATAACACAGTGATTTACTTTGTGATCTTTACTTTCAGTTTGTCCTTGAAACCTCTGATCTTATGAATTAAGATCCTGAAATTTAGCCTGTGACAGTACAGAAAATTCCCCTCAAACTTGTACTCTGTGAAGACAATTTTTTTTAACCACTGACTTTCTTCCACTTCCCACAATCAAACCACTTAAGTGATTTCAACTGGTCCTTCCTGTTAACTTATAAATAAAAGAGAGAAATATTTGTTTTTACTATAGTTCACTTTAGAGGACAGGGCTCTATATAACTGTTTTGTCAGCCAGTGTACTAGTGGACTCAAGTACCTGGATATTCACCTACATTTCAGCTCCAAAATGAAAAGATGTTTATCACATGACATGACCAATGAAACAGTCATTCTGGTTAAGGAAACATCATTGTCCTCATTCTGTCATATGTCCTCATATATGGGTAATGTTAAAATGATGGCGACGCCTCAGACTAATTATCTGATCCATAATGTTGTCAAAAGCTATTGACCATGTGTGAGGTGTAGTTTATCTCCCTTCACTCTGGCATATCTATATTTATCATTCATGGGGGTAAGTACTACATTGCTTAAAAAAAGCATTGGCATTCTTCTGTCACAGGGTGAAATTTAATTACCATACTAAGAAACATATTAACTGAGTTGTGTAACATTTGCATTCGCAAAGTCTTTCTCTCAGCTTTATGAAGGAATGTCAGTCCTGGTTGCTACATGTTGCACATTACCTTCTTACTAATATATGTATTAATATTTGTGAACGTCCCTTATTATAGATCTCAAGCTATGAGTCCCAATGCAGAAAGGCATTGGTACCATTCCCACTGCTGATGGCTGCTGCTATGGCAAAAGTAAACCAAGTTTTGAAATGAAAACTGCCTCTGGAGCCAAATCTTAACATTATGTTCATTTTACAAAATCAGCAGAACAGAAGAAATTACACTTAAGGATGGGAAAACAAAAATATGACATACAGTTTACTGTGATTGTTAGCTTTGCTTCATGGCTACTGTTTCTGTTTCAGATCAAAGGAAGAAAGACACTACAGGAAGTTAACATGTTCAATTGTTGTTTCAGCTTAAAGACAGGGGCATCAAAGCACACTGCACAAATCATTCCTTCTCATCTTTCTTGGTTAATGGTAACAAAAGGCTTCTTTATGTAGGCCAGAACGCATCTATTCCCGCCTCTCCAGGGCTAAGCAACCAACATGCTTCTTTCCTGATCGAGGATGCTCCATCTGACATCTGCTGTTACTCTTGCCAACCCAGGTGCTATAACTGAGACACCCTAGCCCACTCCACAGGAATCCAGAATCCAACTCACTGGACAGCTAGCACTTCTAATATGCAGCTGAAGGCAGGTTCCTCACAAATGGTTGCCTAGGAGACCTGCATTCTTCTGATTTGGGAAATGTTCTGTATTTCATTTCCATATCCTCTCCTACAGACCACCCCATGTCTGGTGTATGCAAGGGATAGTATTCCAGGTTTCATTGCAGGTGCAGACACCATATCACACTATTTACAGTACATGAGCCTGCTACTTAAAGTAATGCAAAGTCATAACATCAGATTATAGACCTACAGAGGTGCAACAAGCATATCTGAGGTAAGGATACAGTAGACCAATATAGATGAAATGTGCTGATGCAGACTCTGGATTCAATCTGCCTGTAGTGGATATTACTGAAATAGTGATGCCTGAACCACATGTTGGTGCTTCTTTCCTATATTCTGCTGATTGTTTATATTGACCTACAAAGACAAGTGATAGTGATGTCTATATCATAGCAGAATGTAGCCACTATTATGTTGTGAGGCTCTGTATAAGTCAGGGTAGCCATCTTTGCACAAAGTAGTTTTTATTGCAGAAACACATGTGGAAAGTGGGGTGCTGGCAAGTGCCCAATTCTCTGAAACAAAGTACAGTGCGGCTAACTGGTCATAGGTACTGAAAGTTTGATAAACCTAATGATTCAGCTCCCAAAGCCTTCCTGGTAAAGACTATATTTTCTTTGAAATACAGCACACTTGCTATAGCAATTTTAATTTAGAATGATGTGGATGTAATTAGATTCCTTCACATTTTAGCTAGCTTGATTTCTAATGTGATTCTATACTTAACGATATTTAAGGAACTTAACTCACATTGATTTTGTATGTCAAAATGTATTCCATGAGTCCTGCTTTAACATACTGTACTAAATATAGATAGCTATGAATGAGGAATTAGTGCAAGAAAGTTCAGAGGGAGCAGCAGGATGTTGGGATAGCTTTTATATGAATTATCACTATAAGTTATGATAAATTAATGTAGTACTAATGTCACACAGATATAAATTAAATGAAACCCTAGACCATCATTCTCATATTCTTATTAAAAGACAATATTTTACTGACAAAGTTGATCCTACATAGCTATAAATTCAGATCAGCAAATTTAGCAAGAATAACAAAACCCAAAGGCAAACATTTCTAGGGCCTTTCTGAAATCATTTATGTACACTGTGTCAAATTCTCTACAAGTTTAGAACATAGAAATGGTACTAAATGGAAGCACTAGGTTTGAAAGAGCTTTAATAGTAATTTGAAGTGAAATAAATTAGAAATATATGCCTTTCCATGGGAAGATTAATAATAAACACATAACTTTTTGAAATGCCATCTTTAAAATGAGTTCATAAAATGCGTGCATAAAGTTATACTAACACCGACAAATACTTCATGATGAAGAATAACAAACAAATCCCTCCAAGGAATCACTACAGTCCAACGGTTATGTTAGCAACTCATATGTTTCATTCTGTTTCTGAAATTAATGCTTTTTTTTATATTGTCAGCAGCCCACTCCAGCAGCTGCTTTACCTTCTTTAATTTGCAGTTTATTTTTTGTCTTCTGAGTTTGTGTCCCCAAAACATCCTTCATAAGAAGTAAAAATAGTGCCATTTAGTAGAATACCCACTTCTTTTTGATAACATGATTTAAATAGCTAAGAAAAGCATCTACTGTTTCAGCTAGTTCAGTGAAAAAAAAACATACAATAACATCCAAGAACTAAGGAGGTAAAGTCTGTATAAGCCAAATGAAACCTTGGAGAGTCACAGCAAACTAGTTTCACATCTCAACTGCATGATGGATGGCCAAAGAAATTACTTCGAGGGTGGGCTAACACCCCTGAGATAGAACAGCTTGTCACAATTAGGCAGGCTGCCGCAGTGCAACTGTGAGATTTTCTGTAACCTAACACAACAGCAACACTAATCAGTCAGTACACAATGATTAATGTATTTTCTGTGTTAGGAGTGGGGATTCCTCATGCTGAGCATTGGCATCAAACTTCTGTCAGCTGAGAGGTGGGTAAGCAGTGGTAGTTAATGCCAGCAGATAGCTGTTTTGCATTTAAAATGCAATTAGATCACAAAAATAGTGTTGCATAGCATGTTTTAAAAGGCATGCTGCAGAATCAATGTAGTAAACCGATGGCATCTATAATATAATAATAATAATAATAATAAATTTAAATTAATAAAGTGCTATGTTGAGCTATCTACATGTCATTATATTATTCCTCTGACAAAATGCATCTGTAATAGAAGTATGGAAAGAGAACGTAGATCATAATGTGCTTCAAACATGCAACTAATATTAATTATAGCTAAAAAGATAAGGAGAAAAGCATATTATATTGCTATGTGGGCAGCATGACTCTTTCATGCCACGCTGTTAAGTCACATCTGATTCCTACAGTGACTCCATGAACACCTATTGCCATTCATAAAGTTTACTAGGCAAATACAGAAAGGAAATAGATTGCTAGGTCTTTCTTCTGTATCCGTTGCATATACCCTACACACAGGTATTGACAATTTAGAGTTGTGAAACCAACTACCATATGTCTTTGGGATGTGGAAAGAAACCTGAGTACCCAGAGTGAAAAAAAAACTTAAATAACATATGAAAACTCTACATAGCAGGCCTCCGAGCCAAGAATTAAACCAGTGATCTTCTTGCTGTCAGACAGCAGTGATATTCAGTGAACCACTGTGCTATTCTTAAAATAAAACAAACAACCACAAAAAAGAAGTCATACAATGCTGAAGAGCATGACTGCATTTGAGATGGTGGAACTTCCAATTCTGACAGGATATGTGGTCTTAAATTCATAAAAACATAATTGTGCTATGTCTTTGTAAAACTTTTTTCCAAAATATGTACACACCAAGAAATTAAAATTCCCAATACACGCTTCCACTTTGAGTGGATCAAAGTGACAGCACCTAGGATTGAAATAATCAAACTGCATTTGTTGAATAAAACACCCCAATGTGGGGGAAAGCCTATCTCTGAACTTTTATATATATATATATATATATATATATATATATATATATATATATACCAACTGCATAGTTGCAACAAATCAAAGAAAGTGGAAATTCCCCCAAAAAGGGCAAAACTTTTTGCACAGCTTTTCGACAGTTATTTATGGAGGAACTCGAATCATTGATGACTTGAACTTCAGGCATCTGAAGCTTGAATGTTCAGTCTTCCTCTAGCAGTAGGTTACCCCACATAACATATATATGTGCAAATGTTTGCTAACTCTGTCTCTTTCTGTTAAAGTACTTGCATCAGCATGGAAACAATCCGTTGTCTGATAGTGCTTGCTGCTGGTCTGAAGTTGCTGTTCAGTTCTTTAAAAATAATAATATAAGACTGCAAAGTCCAGGCTCAGCAGTCGCTGCATAGTTGGCTCTGACATGCTTTCTCTGCCATTAACTGCATTGCATATTTCTGACTACAGTACTCTTCAATTTGTCCCTGATGTGCGGTTTGACTACACTGTGTCAAACATTTCTTCAGTCTTGATTACCAAATGTAACAATTCTAATTTTTTTCTCTCTCTCTCTCTCTGTCTCTCTATCTTTCCTGCAGAAACACAAACACACACACACACACACACACACACACACACACACACACACACACACACACACACACACACACACACACACACATGAACAGTTTAATAAAAAATACACACTGTATTGTTTATTTTTACTTGGATCAGTATTTTCTTCTCATTAAGTTGTCAAGTTTAACACTTTGCTTTGCATTGGGTGCTTGTGTGTTCAAAATCACTGTCATGGTGGCTTCTTAGCTGAAACGAGAAACAATTGTTCTTGGGGGAAACCTGGTTCCTGTCTGCAAAGGAGTTCCTTGTTGGTCCATTGGCAGGGACAACTGCACAGCATATGTAGAGTCCTATTTTCAGTCCCAACAAAGGTCAGTAGTTTCCATTCTAAAATAATTTACTCATGGACTTCTGCACAATTAATCTTTTGTCTTTATAAGATTTAGATATATATCTTTATAGTTTTAATGTTTTGTATGCAGAACAGCATTTTTGTGGTAGTGGTGGTTACTGTTGCATAAATACTGTGTATTTTTTTTTTCTGGAGCTTTTTTCAGTAGACCTCTGCTGAAAATTAGCTTTTATGCCCACTGAGACTTTTCCAGTTATAAATGCAAATAAATAAATACATAAATAAATAATAGAAAATTCAAATTGTTTAATAAATGATACATAATAAATATGATCCATGACCACAGTGAAAGGGACAGAGCATTCCTTTCTTGCAAACCTCCTCTGATTAATTTGGATCTTTGATCTTATCTGTGGCTTATGTGTATTTGTTAGTGAGAGAAATTGTGGGTGAGATTTAGCTATCCTATACCTGGATGACTGTACTTGCACTAAGAAGCTATTTTTTATATTCCTTTGACTGTGGTTCATCACATTCACACATATTTTATTGTACAAAACAACTGTGCACAACAGTGGGATGTGTAATGCTTCCTCCACTGTTGTGTGACTATGAAGTTCGTATAAATATAAATATGGGGGATAGGGGGCATACCTCTGGATGGAGGCGGTCTGCTATTGTACTTTCTAGTTATGTTTTATGATTTAGGAAAGATGATGAAATGTAACTTGAAGTCTGGTGATTCAAATTAACATAAGCAAAGTGTAAAATACAGCGGACACTTTGCATCTGGCATCCATTTTAGAATCTCATTTTTATAGAGGATGGGATAAATATAAGATATTGTAAAGGAATGCTGTATAGTCCTGCTTTCTTTTAATCCATGCTGTAATTGTGTGCATATTAGTACCCAAGGTACATTCCTTACCTTAAAATCGTTTATTGAAAGTGCTCCTATTATCATGCAATCAAAAAAATATATATATAGCACTGTGGTTCTGATGATGTATTTTACTTGTAAGATGAAAGCGCTAAACCTGTTTGATTTTTCACAACAGCAGTTTGCTTTTAAACTTTTTGAAGCTGTAAGACAATAAACACTTTGTGGATATAAGTTCTGGTCCCTTGGAGCACCTGGTTTATTTTATTTCTGGATTACCTACTGGGTTTGCTACCTTCTTGTCTTTTACTGGATATATACATAAAAAGATGGAAAGTGAAGGGAAATCTTGATATAAGAGAGGAAATGAAGGAAGTAATAAAAACTGTTTTATCTAAAACAAAGACAATTGAAAAGGATGAAATGAATAATATCAAGCATATTCCAAGGTCAAACAAATGAATGTATATTCTCATGTTGTGGCTAACTGTAAGAATTAATTTAAAAGTTACATTCTGAAGTATTTATCCTTTCCATAAAAATCTTAGCAAAACGTTTACACAAACAGATCTAATATTACTTGTTTTTTTCTACTTGCAGTTTTAATCACTATTAGTACTGAATTAACAACTAATATTACTGTTTGTTCCTTCTGTTGAGACTGCAGAATTAAATGACTTAGGTTGTTTAAGTAATCTGAATCAATCTCAGATCTGTATACAAAATTTCCAGAAAACCTGAAGAATGAAAATAGATTTTAAGTTTGCTGAGATTTAGGAGTTCATACATAACACTAATGCACACAACAGTCCGAACAGAGATGATACTAAGGTGCTGTGACCAAATAAAGGAACTTTAATTTTATATGATGTCATAATAGTAGATAACAACCTAGATGGAAAATCTAGTAAAGCCATGAAAGAACACAAAAGTAGATCCCTGTGTATTAAATGTGGTCGACATCTAATAAAGTATTTAAATATAAGGAAAGTGTAACAGAAAGAAGCACTTCTTGTGATTTTTGTGGCATGCTGATGATATGTTGAAAAGCAGATTGCCAGAGTGATATTAATAGTGTTCTGGGGTGCTCAGTATACACAGTTTTAGGAAAATACAAGGAAATAGCATGGATCATTTAGAAATGGCTTCATAAATTGATTGATCAAACAGAAAAGAGGAGTTGTAGGAGAGATGAAGGAGGTGCAATGCTTCATATACCAAACAGTTGCATCATTTGTATCCAGTTAACACAGAGCAGCTGTAAAATGCAGATGAAACTATGCCATGACAGTTGTACGTGACTAAGAGATACATCGACAGCAGTGTGTCAAGTGCCATCTGGGTTGTAATAGCAACCAGAAAATATCTCATAGAGCTTACTCCATTTCTTCATTTAAAATCTGAGAAATATGTAGAATTTGGCTTCACAATGTTCTGGAGTTTAAACTTTAAAATTGATCTAACAGCATTTGACACATTCAAATAATATTCATAATTGTGACCAGTACTGTAAAATGTTTTGTTTTTAAACAGTACATCATTATAACTGTTAGAGCTGGTGGGTTCATTAACTTGTGGTTACAGGTAAATAAGTGCAGGTTAATGTGCCTGAGATCCAAGTGGAAACTGAATAAAGCAGGGATGAAAATGGGGTGGAAGCAGCATAACCTTATTTGGATTAATGGCGTACCCAAATAAGTTGCCTACCCCTGCTATTGTTAAATAACAAGGAGGGACTTCCTGTTTTTGTAAGGAAAATGAATATGCCATATGAAAACGCGGGTGATTTATTTGTATTTTATTTTGTTTGATTTTATATTTGTTTACATGGGTGATGCATTGATCACAACTGATTATTTGCAGGAACTGCACAGGTGAAAATTCACAATGAAAAAATGGAACAGAGAACCAGTAAGTTGTACATATTAAACCTAGAAGAAAAAATGACAATATATAACAAAAACTGCACAGTACCAATTAATAGATGATGTAACAATTATGAAAGTAGTGTACATTTTACAATTTTACATGATAATATTTCAGAATTACATCAATGTGAAAATGTTGTGAGGTAGTGCAAGTCAGGGTGGGGAGGTGAAGTGAAGGGTTACTAGTTGAAAGAGAGAGACATTAAGGCTTTATTCTGTGGCTGATTGTCTGAAGTGGGGTCATGTAAATCTTAGTTGTGCTTAGTTAAAGTAAGACTAAAATGTCTAATGCAAACAGTATGGCTTGAAAAAAATACCCTTGTTTGGTTCCATTTTTAAATGTAAAATCTGATGTTGTAAAATACAACTGGTTTTACAGACAGCTTTGAATTAGTAAACGTTTTCTGTCACCAGAGTGCACAGCACTACAAATTAAATGCATGCAAAACAACAAATAAACAGGTTCAGTTAATGGACACCATAACATTTTTAGCCTCCAGTTCAAAGATAAACACACACAGTCTGATTAGCTTGTAATGAAATAGTAGAATTCTTTCAGTGCCGCTGTTATTTTTTTCAGGTTAGTGCTACGACCGTTTAAAAGAGTAAGAGAGGGTAAAGGGTATCATTATTCAAGCTGTGATCTATGACGTAAAACACACTCAGTATGCTTATGTTTCTGTAGAAGATGGCATTTATTGGCTTTATTCATTCTGTTACAGATGTCAACTGCCAACATTAGGAAGTTTCATTCCAAGATAAGACAGGATTATATGCCTCTGGTAAAAGGAGGGATAGAGCTTAGTTGTGAAGCCACAAGTGCCTGATATTTTGGAGTCTTTAAAATCAGTGATTGTTGTTTACAATCACTGGCTAAGCAAAAAAGGATTAACTTATTAGTGTATTCACTGGATAATGTGAAGTGTAATGAAACTAACATAATTTGAAAGCAGCCAGGCAAGAAGGCTCTAAGTAATCATGGCAGTGATTCACTTTGGGTTATGAGTGAAAGCTTTTTGTGGCTGTGGCTGAAACACTGGATTATGTTTCCAATATATATATATATATACTCTTTTGCCTGCCTTCTTTTATGACTGACAGGGCTTGATGTGATGCTGAAACTTTATTATCTTCAACACTGTGGCAGCTTTGCAGTCTGTTAACTGTTTATTTTTTATTATAAGTGGTTTTATAAAATCTGTGTATGATGATACAAATGCTCAAGGGTTTGCAGTAACTGGGGTTAAAGTGCCCACTAAGTGATCTAGTTGTAGTTTTCACTTTATGAGATAGCCACCCACATTTTCAGTCTAGCACTGTTGAGATGTTTTGGGGAATTCCAGAAAAATTGATGTTTAGTGTTTCTTTCTCTTACTGATTTCAAGGCACTTAAAAAAGCACTGACTGGGGCCAATGTGAAATCCCTTCAGTCTTGTAAAAGCTACTGTCATACTTCAAGTTTATTTATTTATTTGAATGTCTTAACCAGGTGAATTGGCTGGTCCTTGAACTCTTTTCAGCCACCATATGGGTGCATAAGCAGAGGTACAAAATGTAGTTATACATCCATGCAAAAAAATCCATACACATTGGTTGACAGGCTCTTATGAGTAATAGTGCTTATTAGTACATTATGTTACAACTATCTTTCATGCTTAACAGAGACATTATGTAATCTGCAATGAGTGATGTGTGGCATAGAGTGGTGAGTATGAAAACTATTCTCTGTTTTTAGGTAGGTGCAGTTTTGTGGTGTCAAAATAAACACAACTGAAAGCTGATAAAAGCCTAAATTACTTGTTTGTACTGGAATCTTAGAGAGAGGACATGTCTGGTCCCACAGGATCATAGTAGGTTACTAGGCTTATGGCTCCAGGGCACTTACAAGCCTAGCCAAAATCAACACATGTTCCCAAGGGTGTCTAGTTCAAGCACACACTAAAATCAGAACCTATTGCCCCTGTCCAAGAGGGACACAGGTAGAACCTCCAGGGTGACTATCTGGTTACCCATTCAATTGTCCAAATTGTGTTTAAATAGGGACAATGAGGGTCTTTGTTTAACATGAATAGAAAGCTTGTTCCAAAGGTGGGGCAACCGCTGGAAGACAAATCTGTCTCTCCGGCAAGTTCTGTTGATGTCACATACCAGGTTATGGTCCTTTGCGCGAGTGACCCGTGTGCCATTTGACTTGCGAATGTGCAGCATTTCCATTAAAGCTGGGTCAGAGATTGCACTATATGCAAGGCACAGGTCACCTCTGAGCAGTCTGTATGAAACAGAGTAAAGTGACAATGATTTTAGTCTGTCCACATAAAACAAATCCTGAAGACCCTGAATTTTCCTTGTAAGGAACCTTTGTGGTCTCTCCAGTTGCTACAGGTGTTTGGAAAGGAACATACCAAAGGGAGCATTGTACTCTATTATTGGCCTGATGAAGGAAGATTATAACCTCTTTTTCTGGAGGCAATGCTTTTACTTATGAGATGAGCAATATAAAATGCTCTTTGTACCACTGTGGAGACATGGTGATTGAAGTTAAAGTTGCTGTCAACCTGTGTGCCCAGATCTCTCACCACTGACTCTGTGCTTAGGATATTGCTGTTGATGTGTCTTTTGCAAGAACATCACCCTTACCAAAGGGGTTGATAATGCATTTTTTGCATTAAGTTTAAGACCATGACTTTGGCACCAGTCATTAGTCTGTATAAGACCTTCTTGCAGGATGTTGACATCACTAGGGGTTTCAATGATCGCTCCCAGTTTGCAGTTATAAGCAAACCTTGTCAGCCAAAGTCCTTTAGTTTTAACCTGTACTTCAGAGAAGTAGATTCTAAACAGTAGGGGTCCCAGTGCAGATCCTTGTGGAATACAACTGGTTGCAGGTCTGCTGGAAGAGATGGAGTCCCCTATTTTGACTACATAAGATTTATCAGTAAGCCAGTTTGCAACCCACCTGACAATATATGGGTTGATACTCAGTTGGGTGTATTTATCAATGATGCCTGAGTGACGGAATGTGTCAAAGGCCTTGGATAAGTCTAGGTAGGCCTTATGCACAGATTTTCCCTCATCTAGGCCTTTGGTGACCGTCTCAAAGAAGTCCACCAAGTTTAATAGGCACAATCTTCCCTTGACAAAGCCAAACTGGGTGGGGTCAAGCATTTGGAGATTTCCTATATCTTTGTTAATAAGATCCATGATGATTCATTCCATGGCCTTGAAGATAAGGCTGGTTAGACTAATCTGTCTATAGTTCCAGGCATCCATGTATGCACCCCCTTTGTGCAAAGGGATGACAGTAGCTGTTTTCCATTCTGCTGGGGTGAAGACAGTGTTTATGCTGTGACTGAAAAGCATGCTCAATGGCAATGCTAATTCCTGTTTTAACCCATGAAGAACACAGCCCAGGATGTTGTCTGGTCCTATAGAGGCTGTGTTTTTGGCCTTGGAGAGGGTATATATAGGTTAATACATGACTGCTAGACTAATGACCCCAGGGGGGCTTTTTTCAGCCTAGCTATGCTTGCCAAGGTGAGAATCAAACCCTGTACCTCATGTCTGTAAGGTAAACACCTTAATGATAGATAGATAGATAGATTGATAGATTAGTATTAAGCTAACTGCCCTTGCGAGCCATGTTAAGCCTAGCCAGTTATCCCTTGTGAGACTCAAACCCTGCACCTTGTGTTTGTAAGGCAAACACCTTAACCATTAGGCCACTCAACCAATCATTATGCCAACCCCCACCATGGTTCAGATTCCCCTCCATCATCAAATTAATTTGCAGTAAATCTATAGAATGCAGATAATTTTATTGATGATCTTAATACCCAATGCAGGAAATAAGTATAGATTTTAAGGAGGAAACCTGCTTCTTCTAAACTGAAGCTTGTCAGACAGAACTGTAACACAAGTTGTTTAATATAGTGACTAGGAATGAAATCTTTTTTTAACAGTAACATCCTTCTCACTGTGGATTCTTTGTGTTATTACTTTTTAATATTTTGTTTACTGCTGTTTTTCAGTCTTATGGTTTTGCAGCACCAGTTTAACAGCAGTAATAATTGTCTTCTGTCTGTATGAGTTCATTAAAGTTATTATAGAGCATATCTGTATATTCTTTGCTCTGTTCACTTGATTTTTATTACCGAGTTTTAAATGCTTTGTTTTCATTTTTAATGACAATGTAATTAATAATCTGGCATTGTTTCATTTTTGTCTAAACAGATGGTTAAAAACAAGATGTCTCAACACAGCATGTGTGTTTTATACTCTTTTACCCATTTCTGTATTTTTCTGTTAAATTTTCACTGCCAGTGTTAGATACTGAATTATTTATAATCACTGTACCTGGCAACCACTTAGTAAGTATGCAGAAATGTTAAAGGCTGTTTAATTATTTTTTATGAATAAAACTGTAACATAACCAATAAAAGTTCTCACTAAGGAAATAAATTACCTGAGCCTCAGGAAATGTATTTATTTACTGATATTTGATTACTGTGAAAGTCCAACTGGGTGGGTGCCCATTTTCAGTATGGACCTGGGGAGAAAAGCTCCAAAGTATTATAAAAACATTTAAGAAAAATAATTTTACAGTCTTCAAAAATATTACAAAAGCATCTCCAGTTTAAATAATCATACCAAATTAGACATAATGTGAAAATACTGGTTAAGAACAGATACAACTAATATGACAGCCTTAATATTTACAAAAATTTTAGTCAGTTCATAGAAAAATTATGCTTTATTGCATTTGAGCACATGTTCCTGCTTATTGTTTTGGGCAAGCTCATATTTACTATCTTCTTAGCCAAAATATTGTAAAGTATTGCTTAGAAATCTTCAAAACCACAAGAAATCATCCCTTTTTCTACTATGCTTTAATAATTACTTAATTTATACTTATATAGTTAACAATTCAAATGATATTTTAACAAGTCAATTGTTTTAATAATGTTTTAATAAATGCACACAACATATTGGAAATGTATATTCATATAGTAAGTGTCTGAAGAACATCGAGATGATTAAATCTCTAATAACCATTGTGTGATGAGCAAGTGAGATAGGCAGGATGGACACTTTCAAAAGCAGAGAATATAGATCATTCCAACCTATGTAATATTTTAAAGAATTAATATAAAAGGTGGTCACACAAGAAAGCAAGTGAACTGCCAAAATGCATTTCCGATCTATGTAAAACTATAAATATGACTTTTATAGGTTCATAGGTTCATAGGTATGTACTAGGTTATCGGCCCAAGGGCCTAAGTAAGCCTAGCCAACAAAGTTCCCTGGCTTACGCCACCCAGGAAAGTTAATTTCCTGTGCCCCTGTCTGGCAGGGCCACAGAAGTGATCCCGGAGTGTATTTTTTATTTCCCATCCACTCACCAAGATTTTGCTTGAAGAGTGCTAATGAGGAACTTTGCTTGACATAGATGGGTAGCTTGTTCCAGAATATAGGAAGTCTCTGGGACAGGAATCTATCCCTCCAGCATGTCCTATTTATTGTGGTGACAAGGTTTAGGTCCCTAGAGCATGTAGCTCAGAGGGATTGGGATTTCTTTAGGTGTAGCATGTCCAACAGCTTCGGGTTTAACATAGCTTTATATGTTAGGCAGAGATCTCCTCAGGGTAGGCAATATGCTACTGGAGTTTTTTGAGAAGGTCAGTGTTGGGCATCTGTTTTAGGCCAGTAATCCTCTTTGTGAGGTACTTTTATGGCCTTTCCAGCTGCTGCAGATGTCTTGTGAGGTACATTCCAAAAGAGTCATTGTACTCTATAATGGGTCTAATGAATGCCAAGTAGAGGGGAACAATGACTTCTTTTTTCCTGGATGAGAACCCTTTTGTGATGAGGTGTGCCAAATAGAAGGATTTCATGACTACTGTGGCGATGTGATTATCAAAGGAGAGACTATTGTCCACCTGGGTCTCAAGATCTCTTATCACACATTCGGCATTAAGTAGACTGCCATTTATGTGGTAGTTCATGGGTACAGAGTTTTTACCAAAGGGGATGACAATGCACTTTTTGGCATTAAGTTTGAGGCCATGCCACTGACACCAGACATCTGTCTCAGTGAGGCCCTTCTGTAGGATGTACACATCATTTGGGGACTCGACTATGGCTCCTAGTTTGCAGTCATCTGCAAACTTCATTAGCCAAAGGCCTTCTGTGTTAGTCTGTATGTCAGAGAAGTAGATACCAAACAGGAGAGGTCCCAGGACTGAACCCTGTGGTACTCCACTTGTCACTGGTTTGAAGTCAGATTTGGAGTCTGCAACTTTTACTGTTTGGGTTCTGTCAGTGAGCCATTTGGCAACCCATCGTGTGACGTAGGGATTTATACATAGTTTAGTGAGTTTAGCCATAATTCCGGAATGGGGGATGGTGTTGAAAGCCTTGGCAAGATCTAGATAGGCTCTGTGAACCACCTTACCCTTGTCTATGGCTTTGGTGACTGCCTCAAAGAAGTGATAAGGTTCAGAAAGCATGATCTGCCTTTCACAAACTCGAACTGGGTGGGTTCCAGAGTTTGGAGGCTACCAATGTCTTTGATTATGAGTTCCATGATGATACATTCCATGGCCTTGCAAACCAGGCTCATCAGGCTAATAGGGCGATAGTTCCCAGGATCAGTGGTGGCTCCCCCTTTGTGGAGTGGGATAACTGTTGCAGTGTGCCATTCAGTGGGCACAAAGACTAATGTGAGACTATGATTGAACATGGTGCTTAGGTGGGGAGTCAGTTAATTCTGAAGTTCATGTAAAACGCAGCCTGGGATGTTGTCTGGTCCCATGGATGCTGTGTTTTTGGTTTTAGAGAGTGCAGCTTTTACCTGCATAGACTCTGCATTCTTCCTGTATAGATATAGGCCCTTTAGGGGGTGAGGGGGGGGGGGTAAAGTTAGCACTGAACCTATCTATGAGGATGTTGGCAATATCAGTTGGCTCTGTAATTTTTGTGCTGTTGTGCTGTAACTCAGAGCAGATCTGGGTGTTGCCATTGAGATTCTTGACATAGCTATAGAATGCTTTGTGATTGCCCTTAGAATCAGTGACAATGTTGTTTTTTGTAGCTAGCTTTGGAGGGCCTTATAAGGGATCTCAGCTCCTTACTAAGGCTGACCAGGGAGCTCCTCAACTCATGGGATTTTACTGTCTTTTGCAACAGTTTCTTCCTTCTGTTGTAGAGTTTGTTTATGGCAGGGGACCACCAGATTGACTTCCTTTTTTTTGGAGGATAACGTCTTTCTGTTTGGGATAGCATGATCCATGGACTTGTATAAGTGATTATAGAGTGCATTTGTGTAGGATTCAGCAGTCCTAACTGTATTGTCCATCTGCATGGGTGTCATGAAGTTTGCCACTTCTGTCTTAAGAAGCATGAAGTTGGCTTCGGAGAAATTCTTTACCGTGGTTTCCTTAATGGTGGGTGGGGGCGGGATGTGGATATCTAGGGTGATTAGCTTATGGTCGGATCTGACCAACGAAGAGTTGACTTCAGGTGTGGAACATTGGTCACTCATGTTGGTAATGACTATGTCTAGGATATTGTTGCCCCTGGCGGGGGTGTGGTTAAGTTGATCCGGGGCATTGGAATTTACGAATTCCAGAAAGCATTGAGTGAAGGAGTTGGAACATGAGTAGTTTTCCCAGTTAATGGTGGGGTAGTTGAAATCACCCAATATTAGGGTGTTTGGCTGAACCCTAATATTTTCCAGTATATCAAGAAAAGAGGAGTGGGAATCCTGGGCATGGTGGGGGATCTGTAGCAAGCTACAATTTGGATTGCAGTTTTGCCCAGAGTTAGTTGCAATTGGATAACCTCAGATGCATTATGCTGCGCAACTAGCCTGGAGGTTTGGGTATCCTTGATGAATATGGACACACCTCCGCCTTTTGTGTTCTGGTCAGGTTAGATGGCCGAAAAGTGTGGTATGAGTTATAGCCTGATAATGCAGAGGTGCTCTCTAGAGCCTTGAACCAGGTCTCAGTCACTGCACACTTTTATGGGAAGGATATTAAGATAAAAGCACACACATACACGCACTATGTACATGCACACACACACACATACACACACACACACACACACACACACACACACACACACACACACACACACACACACACACACACACACACACACACACACAATCACACACAGAATGGCTGCTTTGCCAGTTTCAGACATTAGGGAAATGCAGTGGGGATGGTAAGAACGTCCTAACTGAACACATAATGTATGCAAAAGGGAATGTTATTTGCATGAAATACAAGCTTTACAGGTAGGATACAGAAAGTATATTACACATAAGCTGAATAGGCATGGATGCTTAGCTATACGCACACACACACACACACACACACACACACACACACACACACACACACACACACATATATATATATATATATATATATATATATCAATAAAAATAGATTAAAACACCCACACTCAGCAAAAGAATGTGGAGGTCCACTGTCTGTGGGGAGAACTAGTTATTGAGTAGTCGGATGATAAATGCATATGCTTAATAAGGAAAGTCTGTAGCATATGCTGCATTTTATATTTAGAAACATTACTCTGGCACTTTTGAGCATGATTCTTGGTGGCTGAGTGCTAATATAAGCATTTTATGGAAGTTAATTTTCTTAATTCGTAGAAAATGCCATTTTTGGCATAACATGCATACTGGCAGTTATCAGGTTGAATTTCTGAGCATCTGACATTACAAAGGGTCAAAGGGGAAGTTACCATCTTGAAATGAATAGAAAAGCTGTATTCGTTTTTATTTCAGATGGTAAGAAGGATTTCAGAGACATGCATGCAGTATATTGATGAAGGAATCAGAGTAGACCAGATAGTGGATGTTACCTTGTTTGGGTCAAAATAAATGAGATGTGTTTAAATTCATTCCCTGAAGAAGATTATTTGATGTAAATTAAATCTTTGAATCAGGCTTAAGACAAAAGTAATTATTTTGTGTGTGTGATCTGCGTGCCCAAAAGTTTTAATAAAATGGAAAACAAAGAACAATCAATTGTTATAGCAATGTGCAAGTAAAAAGAAAAAGGGCTATAGCAGAACTTGTTGAAGGCTCATATCTGCATTTGTTATGCAGTTTGTTTATTTCTCAGGATTAGGCATTAACTTAAGCACAGTGTTTGATTTGGGTAATGCCAGATGGCAATGGGAGGTGTGGGGATGGTATGCTTGAGTACTACACTCACACCACTTCCCTCATGGCAAGTCTAAGTAGGACTTGGAATCATAACAGCAGTGATCTCTGCCCAGCCAACCATCCCCCAATGTTGTTCTCATATCTGGCATTTGTTACACTCCCTGTGGAAGCATAAAAATTACACCAATTTGAAGTTATGTTAAGGTCAACCTTACAAAATGTTGGGATTTGAGCCATCTGATTTTACAACTAATTCCTATAAGAATGGATGGGCATTACACTTAGCTAAGGATGAAGCTGAGGATCTCAAAAGAGGAGGAAAATGGATATTGAAGACATTTTAATCTACATTGGGTAGGCACTGTGGGGAAATATATGTAATATTATATATATGATAGATAAGAAGAAGGGAAATCTGGGCTGTAATACATTACAGGAAGCAACAAGCTAGGTAGGTGGGAGGGAAGACAGTAATATCTTTTTTGTGGTACTATTTCTTTTTTATATGTGGGTCCCAAAAGAGTGTTTCTGATTGATCACCCATTTTATTACTTGACTAAAAGATGAGCAGGAGTCTACCTGGGAGGGAAGCGATTGTGGCTGGACAACATCAAATAGAAGTTGATCTGAAAGGGAATGGCTTATCATGATATGCCTTAAGCTACACTGTGAGAATGTCTCAGTTGAAGGAAATTGTGAAATAGCAGTTGCATTGCTTATGCACTCAGGAAAAATTATTTGTTTCAGCACAGAAAGAATAATTGCTGGTCAGAATACAGAAAAAACATTTTTTGGATTAATCAATGAATGCCTGACATTATTTATTTATTTATTTATTTATTTGCATTTCTTTACCTGGAAGGTCCGCTGGGTCTAGGTGAGCTCATTTTCAATGGAGGCCAGGGGAGAAAAGCTCCACAAGATCATTTTTTTACAATACAATTGTAACAGCAGCAGAACAATAACACATTATTGGTACATTAGATTCTACAAATGATCTATAATGCAATTAGGAATACAAAGGCAACATACGTGGACATGTACAAAGGTACTCAGTCTTTCATAAGCAAACTATGAAAGCATTTCAGGAGCTTAATGTTCTAGGAGCATAGCGAGAATGCTCCCAGTTAACACGGTCAGGTTTCTAAGCCGTTAACTACAATATATAGTAAGGTAGGTATTTCACAGTAGAGGGCACAGGAAATTGCAGTGAGACAAAAGAAAGAGAATAGCAAGTTGTAGGATAGGTTAGGTAGGTAATAATAATCGGACTTCTCCCATTGGTGGGTTGGTTTGGAAACAAGGTAAAATCCAAACATGTTGAAAGGAACGTAGACCTATATCACTGCAAGAATCAGCAGGATAGCATGGACATTCCCTTATTTCAAATATAGGGACCTAGATTAGTATAGGGCTGATGGAGTCCATTTGTCAGATAAGGGTTAGAACCTCTTCAGCCTGCAATTCAGACTTCTACTAGGGGACCTTGATGATCATAAAAAGGGGCTAGGGGAGAGTAGAGGGAGAAGGGTGAGAGAAAATGAAATGTAGGGGATAGACTAGAGGAGTGGGTGTTAGTGAGCAAAGGGAATCAGAGGAAAAGGGCAATAAGTCACAAGGGGGGATGTGATGCAGTTTAACAGAATGCTGCCTAGTAGATAAGTGTCTTGGATAAGAATGTTACAGAGGAAATTGTAGTTCCTCTTGTGTCCTACAAATAGTGTCTATCTCCTGATAATGAGTGTGGATTTTGTAAGCTCATCCCACCACTAATGGACTGATACCAAACTACAGCCCCTCTGTATCTATGGAATGATATGTTTAGCTGAAGTTGACTATTGGAACAACATATAAAAAGAAAGCCTTTTCATGGAGTAGTAAATTACCTTAATTCAGTAGAGAGTATGGACTGGTTGTGATGGTCTACCTTCAAATATGGTGGATGGAGGCTTGATAATGTCATGGTAAAGTCTATTTTGGAGAACAAGGATGCCATCCCAAATAGATGGGGATTCTATGGTGTAATCCTTTGGAAATATATGTTTTAGAGGAAATCAAAACTTCTGTCTGGTAAGTGAATCTCTTGTTGGGTAAGTGTGTAGCAACTCTACCCATGTAGCCACACCAATAAGTTTTGAGTTGATTAACAGAATTCCAAATTGGTCAACATTAGGCTTCCAGAGGACAGTTGGGAAGGTTTCATCCCTACTGTCTTTCTGGAAATAAAAGTTCTTAACTCTCAGATGGGAATTTATGTATGTGCTTGTTTGCTTCTTTATTTATTTATGCTTTGCTGACCAAGTTAGTTCCACTAGGCCAGTATCCTCTTTTCAGGGGAGACTTGAGGTGATATTCAAGCTGAATAGGAGAAATCTAGCAAAGGCACTGCGTAACTTCTCTTATTCATTTTTGATAAGTGCTAAGGGATCAGAGCTCTCACCAATTCAGGCAGGTGGGTCCTTGGTTTAATATCTTATATGAAGGATGGCACATGCAGGATTAGGTTGAATGACAATTTTAACAGGTTATATAGCAAACAAATTAGATTTAAAAGTCAAAAGGATGTTGAAGAATGTGAAATAAAATGCTCTACTCATATATAAAGAAATGAAGTATGTAAAGCCATGACTGCTAAAACTGCAACACTAATAGCCAGTATACATGAAGACTCTTCACTTGACTGCTTAACATTTTATAGTATTATAGCTAAGGGAATGTGCATAGCTGGCACAGGGATTTCTTTCCCTTGTACCCAGTAACTAGTACAATAGCCTTAGTTGCATATCACCTAAGACTTTATCAACCCTCTGAGGTTGTCCTTCATTTTCATATGCTATACTCACATACACTACTGTCGTTAAATTGAAATCTCAATACAGAATTGTATCACTCCATATCTGTTCTCAAACAGATTGTCTTTAAAGGATGAACTCTATGTCTTGCATGGGTGGGCCTTGCTCTGTTCACTTTTGCTACATATGAACTCATTCAGCTCTGCTACCCTATCTCCAGTTCCCACCCACCCCCAATTACTTTAAATTTATTGTTAACCATAAGCCTCTCCTCCTACCCTTAACAAATGAGAATCAAGCACCATGACAACCAATCTTCATATAATGACACTTGCTTCTTTTTGACCTATAAACACTCCTATGCTCTGCAACTAATGATCAGTATACTAACCTATCTATACCCCAATCACAACCTTTCCCCACCTTTGTCAAAACTCTATACCCACCTATTTATGTCTCATTATCCCTCCCCATACTCCTTCAGCTTTACCCTACCACTCTTTTTTTTCTGTAACCTCTCCATTTGACCTTGTCTTTATCTTTTTTCTTCTAGCTATTATCTCCCTTACCACAGCAACATCATCTCTTCTGTCTTATAGGTTCATAGGTAGGTACTAGGCTATTGGCCCTAGACCTTATATAAGCCTAGCCAAAAAGGTACCCTGGCTTTCGCCACCCAAGAAAATTATTTTCCTGTGCTCCTGTCGACTAGAGCCACAGAGGTGATCCCTGTGGTGACTTTCCTATTTCCCATCCAATCATCAAGATTTTTCTTGGAGTGCTAATGAGGAGCTTTATTTGATATAGATAGGTAGTTTTTTCCAGAGTATGGGAAGTCTCTAGGACAGGAATCTATCCCTCCAGCATGTTCTGTATATTGTAGTGACAAGGTTTAGGTCTCTAGAGCATGTAGCTCGGAGGGATTGGGATTTCTTTAAGTGGAGCATGTCCAACAGCTCTGGGTTTGACATAGCTTTGTATGTTAGGAAGAGATTGCCTCTGAGTAGGCGATATGCGACAGAGTAAAGCTGGAGTATTTTGAGCCGGTCTGCATAGGGCATCTGTTTGAGGCTGGTAATCCTCTTTGTGAGGTATTTGTGCGGCCTTTCCAGTTGTTGTAGATGTCTTGTGAGGTACATACCAAAAGGGGCATTGTACTCTATAATGGGTCTAATGAGTGATGGTTAGAGGAGAGCAATGACCTCTTTTTTCCTGGATTAGAAACCTTTTGTGATGAGGTGAGTCATGTAGAAGGATTTCCTGACTAATGTGGCGATGTGATTATCAAAGGAGAGACTACTGTCCACCTGTGTCCCAAGGTCTCTTATAACACTTTTGGTGTCAAGTAGACTACCACCTATGTGGTAGCTCATGAGTACAAAGTTTTTACCAAAGGGGATGACAATGCGCTTTTTGGCATTGAGCTTGAGGCCATGGCTCTGACACTAGGCATCTGTCTCTGTGAGGCCCTTTTTTAGGATGTCCACATCGTTAGGAGTTTTGATTATGGCTCCTAGTTTGTAGTCATCTGCAAACTTCATCAGCCAAAGACCTTCTGTGTTAGTCTGTACTTCAGAAAAGTAGATACCAAACATGAGAGGACCAAGGACTGAACCCTGTGATACTCCACTTGTCACTGGGCTGAAGTCGGATTTGGAGTCTGCTACTTTCACAGTGTGGGTTCTGTCAGTGAGTCAGTTGGCAACCCATCTTGTGACAGGGATTTATACCTAGTTTGGTGAGTTTATCTATAATTCCAGAGTGGGGGATGGTGTCAAAAGCCTTGGCGAGATCTAGATAGGCTGTGTGAGCCACCTTACCCTCATCTACGGCTTTAGTGACTGCCTCAAAGAAGTCTATCAGGGTTAGGAGACATGATCTGCTTTTTACAAACCCGAACTGGGTGGGGTCCAGAGTTTGGAGATTACCAATGTCTTTGTGTATAAGATCCATGATGATATGTTTCATGGCCTTGCAGACCAGGCTTGTTAGGCTAATAGGGCGGTAGTTCCCGGGGTCCATGGTGGCTCCCCCTTTGTGGAGTGGAATAACCATCACTGTGCACCATTTAGTGGGCACAAAGCCTGAGGTGAGGTATTGAACATGGTGCTTAGGTGGGTTGCCAGTTCATTCTACAGTTCATGTAGAATGCAGCCTGGGATGCTGTCAGGTCCCATGGATGCTCTGTTCTTGGCTTTGGAGAGTGTGGTTTTTACCTGTGCAGCCGTGATTACAGGAACTTTGCATTCTTCTGGTATAGAGATGGGCCCTTTAGGGGGTGAAAGGGGGGTGAAGTTAGCACTGAACCTAACTGCCAGGATGTTGGCAATATCAGTTGATTCTGTATATTTAGTGTCATTCTGCTGTAACTCAGCACATCTGAGTGTTGCCATTGAGATTGCTGACATAACTATAGAACACTTTGTGTTTGTCTTTAGAATCAGTGGCGATTTTGTTTTCATAACTAGCTTTGGAGGATTTTATGAGGGATCTCAGCTTCTTACTGAAGCTGACCAGGGAGTTCCTCCAGTCATGGGATTTTACTCTTTTTTGCAACAGTTTCTTTCTTCTGTTGTAGAGTTTGTTTATGGTAGGGGACCACCAGATTGGCTTCGATTTTTTCGTGGATAGCATCTTGGTTCTGTTAGGGATAGCATGATCCATGCACTCATTTAAGTGCTTATAAAGTGCATTTGTGTAGGATTCAGCAGTCGTACCTCTATTGTCCATCTACATTGGTGTCATGAAGTTTGCCACTTCTGTCTTAAGAAGCATGAAGTTGGCTTTAGAGAAATTTTTTACGGTGGTTTCCCTAATGGGGGGTGGGGGTGGGATGTGGATGTCTAGGTTGATTAGCTTGTGGTCGCATCTGACCAACAAGGAATTGACCTCTGGTGGGGAACACCAGTTGCCCATGTTGGTAATGACCAGGTCTAGGATACTGCTGCCCCTGGTGGGGTGTGGCTAAGTTGATCCAAGGCACTGGAATTTATGAATTCCAGAAAACATTGAGCAAAAGGGTTGGTACATAAGTAGTTTTCCCATTTAATGGGTGGGGTAGTTGAAATCGACTAGGGTGTTGGGTTGTACCCTAATATTTTCCAGTGTATGTGGAAATGAGGAGTGGGAATCCCAGGGCATGGTGGGAGCTCTGTAGCAAGTTACAATTTGGATTGTGGTCTTGCCCAGAGTTAGTTAGTTAGGTGTGGATATCCTTAATGAATATAGACACACATCAACCTTTAGTGTTTCGGTCCAGGTTAGGTGGCTGAAAGGTGTGGTATGAATTATAGCCTGGTAATGCAGGGGTGCTCTCTGGAGCCTTGAAACAGGTCTCTGTCACTGCACAGATGTTGATGTTCTCCATTTTAAGGAGTGCCTAAAGTGAATGCATTTTGAGGTTTAGACTTCCAGTATTGAGTAGCATTACCCTCAGATTTTGCTTGCTTGTACCTGTTAAGGTGGTGAATTTGTCATTTGAACCTTGCCTAAAAAAGGCACTATAGGGGTGGCAAGAGCCTTAGCCAGTATCTGGAATCCCAAGGTTGACAGGTGCAGGCCATCTCTGGCAAAGCATTGTGGTCTGTCGATCATGTCATCCCAGGCAGTCAGATACTGGATTCCCTTAGAATGACACCAAAAGCTTAGCCAATTGTTGAAGTCAATCATTTTGTCCTTGTACTGTGGTATCATTCTGGGTGATGGCATGATGCTACTCAGGGCTAGTGTCATGTCTGCCTGGGATACAAGATTGGACAGCTCCTCCATGTCTCTTTTCATGTAGTCCAGGTAGGTACGTCTGAGGTCATTCAGACTAACATGAACAATGACAGAGTACTTGTTGTGGAGTGACCTGAGTGTGTGCATTATGTGGTGGATCCTGGCACCCGACAGGCAGCTGACAGTAACATTCTCCTTCTTTAGCCTGGTGAGTGAAACATCAGTGTGTATGACTATAGAGTCACCTATGACTAGAGTGTTGGGTACGATGTTATGCCTTATGGGCTGTGGTTGAGTGGCACAGTGACTTTGTGGGCTATGTGTCATTTGGGTTGTGTTGGGAGGTGGAGGTTGCTTGCGTTTCTGCTTTGGCAGTCTCTGTTGCTTGAGCAGATATTTATTGAGAGCCTCCGTGAATGTAGGTGTATGTTTCATGTTTCTATGTGTGTGTTTTGGTGTTGTAGGTTTTGAGGGACTATGTGATGAGTGTGGTGTGGTGCAAGTGTTTACCTTCTACTCTTGACTGTCTAGTCCAGTCTTGGGTGAAGAGAGCTTTGCTTCCAGTTTCACTATATAAGTACATCTCTCACAGGGTGTAGTGTTGTGTGGTAGGAGGAGAGGGTTGTCTGTGTACATGAGGCAAGTGCTGCATTGCTGCAAGATGCCCAGATTCATCAGGTAGACAGGAGAAAACACTGGGAGCTGACCCTTAGACATGCCAGGATTGGTGCTTATTTATTAAGTACTAAAAATTGTTTTCCTCTAGACAAGTAAGGAAAGTTGAGTGCTGTAGTAAATTGTAGCTTATTTAGTGCTTACAATGAGTTCTGAACAAGTGCTGAGCTCAAAGAAACAGATTTTAGTGCTAAAACTAAAAATCTGGCTAGTTCTAAGGGAAAATTTGAAGAGCAGACTTTATGGCGCTGGGAATAGTTTAACCATAGCTAAGTGGCTATGCATAAAGTGTATATATATATATATATATATATATATATATATATATATATATATATATATATATATATATATATATATATATGTATGTATTTTTTTTAATATAACAGTAGCAAATGAGAAAACAATCACCTATTTTGTCATCATCACAGATCAATATGCTTCTCATTTGTTTGTTCATAATCCCCCCATTAATGCTGTTAACACACTTGACATCTTACCATTATCATCTTCACAGCTGTGTCTGATCTCCTCCAGGTTCCTACTCACCTCACGACCCCCCTCACAAATTTAGTGTAGATAATTGCCTCTTCAGCTCATCCTTTAACCTTGGTCCAAATCCCAAACGTAATACTACAAAAACTAGACCTTAAACAGGTCAACAAATAAAAAAAGTCTATCCCCATACCATCATCTCTCCAAAGCAATGTAGCTCAGTGGTGTCATACACCCCACTCCTGGTTCACTGCAACCTCCCCCTCTCCTATTCACATCTTAATCAGTCAACCCAGCATACCTGTAAAATATCTCATATTTTTGTTCTGCTTGTCATAAAAGTGTGATTTTTCTGACAAATCACTGGCAAATCCTTGAGGGCTGAAGTCAGAAAATAATGGCACATGTTTGAGTTTCAGACTTCATATCCTTCAGAACATTTATGATAATGCAAAACCTATTATTCTATCAACTTTCTAAGTTTGTAAGAGCAATATTTTAAAAGTGCCCCTATTTTAGTCATTTGCCCCTCCCCCTTTATCTGTGCCTTTGTCCAGATTTTCTGCTGTAAGATTGAGAGGTGTGCAACCCAGCAATCAATAAAAATCAGGCCTCCATCTGTTCAATATCAACCTTAGAAGTATCTGCAACAAAGTTACAAAATTTCATGCATAGATATTGCAGTACTCTCCATAAATGTGTATATAATACTTCCACCAGGCTATAATATACTCAGATTATACTGAAAAATAAAAAACTAGGTGGGGTTGCCATTTTTTTGGTACCCTTTAGAATTATCTGCACACCAAATGGTCCTCCTGCACTAAAAATGCCAACATTTTCCTTTTCCTTCTGTAAATTAAACACAAACCCTTATGCATAATTGCTACATGCATAACTCTAGGAAATAACATAGATATTGCAGAAGAACTATTCTCATTGATATCTTCTAAAATAATTCAGCAAGCAATTATATCGGGCAATTTTAACATCAACTGGAAACAAATGAGTCCAACAGAAACACTATAAATTTATTTGGCTTGTCTCAACTCATCCCCCCAACCTGTTACAGCAAAAATATACATTGCAGCTCCATCAATGACTGGATTCTCACCACTACCCCAAACAAACTAACCTCCTCAGATTCTCTCCCTGGCATGCTAAATGACCACATTCCTACCTATGAAATAAGACAACACTCCTGCGTATGTAATGTTTACTTCTACAATATTGTTCACAACCTCTGCTCCTTCAATCCAGACACTTTTACCTCTGACTTAAATTAAGCCAGTTATAGCATACTCAAAACTCTCCCCAAACACGGCACTGTGTTCAGCTCCACATTCTTAAATGTCCTAAACAAAAATGCTTCAAGCAGAACCAAAAGAGTGAAAGCCAACCCAGCACCCTAGCTCTCCAGGGAAACCAAACAGCTCATGAATCAGACAGACAGCATGAAAAGCAACATTGAAATTAACCCCCCCCCAAAATGCAAATAACATAGAAAGCAGGCCACACTCAAGATGTGGCTAGACAAGAAATCATACTATACAAATTCCAAAAAAAAAAAAAAAAAACAAATCTAAACAACCACAGGTGGTTCTGTTCATCCACAAAACTTGTACAAAAAACAGTCTGTACCACACAACCTACACCAAATGCTGACAGTCCTAATGACAATATTGCCTGTAAGTTCAATACCTACTTCATGCATACCATATCCTCACTAATATACAACTCAACCACTACTACTATTCCAACCCCATCTAAATGTAGCCATAATTTCAGTTCTCTTTACAGACATTCCCACCACCTTCATAAAAATGCATTTTTCAAGATTAAAACCTACATTTCTAGCACCAACCAACTTACCAGCAGAATATCTCAAAAATTGCACTAGAAGCCATGACGTATCTTATAGATATCCTTGTTTATCAGTCAACTAATGAAGGCTATGTCTCTTTTTTATGGAAAAAGACTTGCATTGTAGCCTTGCACAAAGGTGCCAATGCAACTGAGCTATCCAGTTATAGACCCATAACCATACTATTACCTCTTTCCAAAATTTTAGAAAAGTATACTCAGTTTATCTTTGAAAATAACCTACTATCCCCAACTTAACATGGTTTCTGCCCCCATCATAGCATCACCTCCACTGCTCCCCTCAGCTTCAGTACCACCATAGATCAAAAGAGAAACAAACGTAACATACTATCAGCAATATTCCTCGACTTGTCAAAGGTATTCAATACAGTGTCCACTCAAATTCAGTAAACTCTGTTCTCTTGGCTCAGATATTACTTCCATTTTTTTGGTTTACCAGCTATCTCTCTGTCAGAAAACAGGCAGTAAAATGGCAAAAAGATCTTTTTTCCATTCTCCCTACTACTGTAGACATCCAGCAAAGGCTCAATTGGGCCTCATTTATTAAACATGTATATAAATGACCTCCACAAAGCAAGAAAGCATGCATGCAATAATCATCCAGTATGCAGATGATGCTACACTCATCTGCTCCTCTAAAAGCCTCTCTAAACGTTAGCAGCTGACACAGGATTCCATCTGTTACATGGCATCCTGGCTAAGCAAGTCACAGCTTCTCCTAAAGATCAAAAATTCCAAATTAATTCTTTTCATCCCTAGACACCTGTCACAGCAAAACATCTGTCATCTAACTTTCACTAATGGTACTAAATAGAACTAATAAACCATACCAAATTCCTTAGGGTCCTCATTGATGAAAACATAACTCATACTTACCCTTACTGGAGATACTCACCATTCAACCTAATACCATACTCATGGGCAACTTTAACTATCCTGCTATAAACTGTGAATCATATATGATCCCAAACTTGCACAGCTAGAGATTCCTTGATTTTGTAAACATTAACACCCTGAACCAGATAGTCCACCGTAAACATACTGGACCTGGTCCTCACCAACATGGCAGAATGCTGCATTCACCCTATGACAATGCCCTCTCTGGTAAGGGTGGACCATAAAGCTGTCTCCCTTGAAATAAAATAAAATCAGTGACCCCAGCTAGCTCTGTAGCATTAAGAAACTATTCTAAGTGAAACTTTGTGTTAAGTGGCAACCTGAAAAAAATGTCAAGCTCTTCCCCCCAAACCCTGAGAGCATAGTTGTCTGTGCAGAATTGTTCACAGATATGCTATACAATCATATTAATAAATGCATAGAGACAGTTGTGCCTACCAAGAGTACGCACGGAACAAACTCAAAAGACAAGCCACCTTGGTGGAATGTAAACATCAGTATGCTGTACAACCTAAGGAAAAAAGTCATAGCAAAGATCAGGAAATACAATGTCCACCAGGATAAAAACTCTCACGTCAATCTAAACAATCAGCTGAGAGGGCACAACAGGTCTACCAAAGCCAATTTTGAGGTAAAAATGGCCACCCAGGCCAAGGACAACCATAAGGTTTCTTTAGCAATGTCTGTAACCTCAAAGGCTGTACACAGCAATGTGCAGAGCTAATTGTGAAAGGAGACACATTCATGGTACCAGAAGATATAGTAAATTCAGCTCCACTTTTATCTCCATCTCCCCCCAAGTGCTCATTTCTCAAGAAATACCATACAACATAACCCCACCAACCATCACTAGAGGGCATGTCCTGAACACACTCTCCAAGGCCAAGAACACAGCATCAGTAGGCTCCAGTAATATGCCTGGATGCCTCCTAAGTAGCATGAAACATGACTCCTGTAGTCATGATTTAACAATAGCACCCAGTCAGGCTTTGTGTCACACGAATGAAGAACTGCAACAGTCATCCCACAGCATAAGGGTGGACCTTCTATAGACCCTGGAAACTACAGACCCATTAGTCTGACTAGTCTCATATGCAAAGCCATGCAAATAATTATTATGGAAACAATTAATAATGACACTGGAAACCTCCAGACACTGGAACCATTCTAGTTTGGCTTTGTCAAGGGAAAGTCATGCCTACTCAGTCTGGTAGGCTTCTTTGAGAAGGTTACCAAGGCAATGGATAAGGACAAAATGATACATTTTCATGTGGCTAAGGCATTTAATACAAATACTCTACTTCAGCATTATAAACAAACTCACAAAATTAGGCATAAACCCATTTGTTATGCACCCAGTTGTCATCTGGCTCTTGGATAGGACCCAGGAAGTTCAGATATGAGAGTCCACCTCCAAAAGAGGCCAGTCACTAATGGAGTCCTTCAAGGTTCAGTGCTGAGTCCTCTCATTTTTGGCATCTACTTCTCGGATGTCAAGGTCAATGTCAAGGGCCTCTGGCTGACAAAGTTTAAAGATGGTCGCAGGCTAGGTGAAGTCATAAACCACCAAGACATTAATATCTTCCAGAAAGGGCTAATACAGACAAATGACTGTTGCCATAGACACAGTTTAACACTCAGTGCCAAGAAATGCATAATAGTATCCTTTGGGAAGCTAGCTACACCAGGAAACTATCTCATTGATAACAGATCTCTAAGAGTAGACACAGTAATCTAGGATTTGGGGACATATGCAGTTAGTTACATGGCTTTTGACCAACATGTGTCTAGGGTAAAGGAAATCATTCTATGCCGATCAACTTATAAGCAACACTATAGCATCTAGATCCAAGGAAGGCATTGTTCTACTGTACTCATCTCTCATCAAACAATGATTGACTACAACAACCTCTTCAGTATGTACCTGGCCAGGCACATGCAACAACAGGAATGTACACAGAAGTTCCTCATAAAAGGAATACAGGGAGTTAACAACATGTCCTATGTGGATTGCCTCACAGTCTTATTCTTATACAGACTACTAAGGGATGATATATGTCTAGCATACAAGCCATCCCATGATCCCACTGCTATGGTCCTCTTGCATATCTGTAATGTAAATAGCACCAGTGTTACCCACTCCAGGGACTTCAACCTTGCTTACAATATTGCTAGGATACATTGGCGGCACATGTATGTGTCTCTGAGAATATCCCTTTTCTGGAGCTGGCTTCCTATCCACGTGAAACAGAGTTCTTCCCTGATCCTATTCAAACATAACCTCAGTCAGTGGATGGGAAATCAGAAATTTAACCCTGGTCTGTCACCTATGTCTCTAGTGGATAGAGGCGACCTGTAAATGGTTGACCATGCATGCTGCAGATTACACATCCCTAAAATAACCTCTATGGCACCAAACTTGTTGGATACATTTGAGATGCATGGCTAGGCTTAAAGAGGTTCTTGTGGTTAGTAGTCTAGTGTGCATCTATGAACCTATGAGCATGAAGTTTCACTACCATTTGAAAGAAGAAATGAAAAAAAAACATCAAAAACTAGATACACTTTATGGAGTCAAAACATACCTGACTGAGGACTCTAGAAAAAAACATAACGATGACCTTTCTCCTAACCAGCAGTTGCCGACGCAGCTCCATACTTACCAACCTTCAGTTCAACTAACTTAAACAACTGAGATGCCTTGCAATGAAGTCACCAGAATTGCAACTAATGTTCCATACAAATCTCACCACTGCCTGTCACTTAAATAAATCAACTGGCTAGAGCTGCCTCACTTACTAACTTTATCACAACTAGCTAGTGTACACAGTCAGTTTCATTTAGAAACCATTAAATTCACCCATTCTAAAAAATATATAATTCAACACTATACACCAAGAAGAAAGTAATACTCTACCAATAAACAATTAAACTGACCCATTCTAAAATATATATATAATTCAACGCTATACTCCAAGAAGAACATTACGCCCTACTGATAAACTGTTACTGCTTCCAACAAACCCGGTAACAAGCTCACTGGCTCTCTTTTCTCTTCATCTGTCAGCAGCAGGTGGAATTCCATCCCTTCTACTCTTAAGCAAATGAAGGGCACTAAGTCCTTTAAAATGCAATTAAGAGTATACCTGACAGACATCTGGTTGTACCCTTGTTACATACCAGGATAACCTCAACTCAAGTAGTAACCCACTTATAGCCACTACTCATTTGCCAGCCCTCTTGTTTCCTAACAAAAAAAAAAAAATGTAGATGCAACTAGGAGTGGTGGTGTAATGTCTAGGAAGGAGAGACAATGGCAACAATGCCCTTTCTTTCTCAAATCAGTTGTCTCTCCTGCAAAGAATCTTCTGAGATTATGAAGCTTTATATTACAAATCATACAATATACACTAGCTTAAAATTTATTTTTATTTATTTATTTTACATTTGTTGACCGGGCTAGTCTAGCTGGATATATGTCCATTTTCAGTAGAGGCCCGGGGAGAAAAGCACCACACATAACATAAGCAAGACAGATAGACACATTGATAATAAAGACATTACACATAAAAATATACATTTAAATCAACTAGTAATCAAAAATCAGCATACATTAAAGGAACTCAAAAATTTAGATTCATACACAATGTTCTGTCGATTTCAAAGCAAGTTTACCTAAAACATATGGTAATGCAGTAAGGCAACAGCCATGAAGATTACATTAGAAGCTCGAAGGGAAGAGAAGTAGAAGCAGTATGAAGGAAAGAAAAGAAATTACACAAGGCCAGAATCATAAGTAAGAGAGGAGAAGAAAAAAGACAGTCAAGACAAGGTGGGAGAGATGATAGATGTAGGTCAGAGCATAAGAGGACAGCAGGGAAGGGAAGCAGGGTAGACGTTAGTTTTCAGGCAAAATGAAGGGTTAAAGGTTAGGAGAGTAAGGAGAGGGAGGTTAGCCTGGAGTACTACAAGAACAGAGCCAGTGGTTTTGGAAAGTTAGCCTGGAGTACTACAAGAACAGAGCCAGTGGTTTTGGAAATGTAGTTTGATTTGTTGTTTGAAGAGAGGCAGGGATGAGATTAGTGTTAACTCTTTAGGCAGCAAATTCCATACTCTGCCTACAGTATTGGTGAAAAGAGAGTCACTAGCTAAGTTGTGGGCCTTTATGGGTTTGGTCATAAGTTTACAGGAGGAACGAAGAGAGGTGAGATTGTTATAATGGAGTAGAAGTTGTGAAAGTATAGGGGTATTACTAGGTTGGTACAGTATTTTGTGGGCAATTGAAAGTTGTGAAATATTAAGATAGTTTTGTAGTTCCAGCCAGCCTAACTGTTTCAAATTGAGGCAGTGATGTGTTCTAAAAGGGTTACCAGTGGCGAAGCGGGCAATGTTATTATAGCAAGTTGCTAGTTTGTTTAGGTTAGTTTTTTAAGGTTGGTGAAGATAGGAGAGGCATAGAAGAGAGTTGATATAAGATGGGAGTGAGCAATAGTAGCTCTAGTTGATGGGGTAAGAAATGGTTTTATACGGTATAATGATCCAATCTTTCTGTTAACAGTTTTGATGGTGTTGTTGATGTGTTGGTCAAAAGAGAGATTGTTATCAATGGTAACACCAAGTAGTTTTGTTGTGGAGTCAGGAGAGATGATAGTTTTGTTGTTAGAGTAGATAGAAGTTAAGTGGAGAGATGCAGTGGTGGGTGTGAAGAGGAGAAGTTTGGTTTTGGCATTGAGAAGTAGATACCGTCTAGTAAACCATGTTTCTACAGTGTTGAAAGTAGTTTGAGTTAGAGTGGTTAGATCAGAGGAGGTGGATGCTGAACAAATGATAGTAGAGTCGTCTGCATATTGAATGCAGGTAGCCTGAGGAATTACAGAGTGGAGATCATTAAAATAGCGGAGAAGAGGAGAGGACCAAGGATAGAGCCTTGAGGGACACCAATTGCAATGGGAAGTAAGGAGGAGATATGGTTTTCCCAAAGAACGGCTTGTTGTCTGTTACTGAGGTATGATGTAAACCAGTTGATGGCATGGCTGTCAAATGAGAGGGATTTGAGAATGCTAATTAGAGAAGAGTGGTTGACCATGTCAAAAGCTTTAGAGAGGTCAATGAATAGGGCAGAAGAGAGTAGGTTCTTGTTGCAATTGCTGTTAATGGTATCTGCAAAGGAAAGGAGGGCAGTGGTAGTACTATGGTGGGGTCTAAAGCCATGTTGACAGTGAGCTAAAATATTGTGAAGAGATAGGTACTGTACCAGTTGCTGATGTATACATTTCTCCATAATTTTTGCTAATGGAGAGAGAGAAGAGCAATAGGTCTAAAGTTGGAATAGTCAATAGAGTTTCCGCCTTTATGTAGTGGGATAATATGAGATATTTTCCAGATATGAGGGATGGTTCCTTCTTGGATGGTTCTATTTATGAGTAAAGATATTGGGTAAGCAATTTCTTTGGCTGCTTTGTAAGAATAGGGGAGGGAGCTTGTCAGCAGGAGTACAAGGTTTGAGTTTGAGAAGTAGTTTGAAGATGGTAGACGTAGAGATGGGTTGTAAAGAGAAGCTACAGCTAGAGTTTAAGTGATTGTTAGGAGGATAAAAGTTATTAGTATTTAATTGTCTAGCGAGAGATTGAATAGTATCAGAGAAGAATGAGTTAAAAGTATTTGCAGTTTGAAGAGGGGTGTCTGGGTAGGCATTTTGTGAGGAGGGAGTTTTAGCAGTACCTGGAGAAAGGAGTCTATTGATAGACGACCAGAATTGTTTGGGTTTATTTAGGTTAGTTTCTTGTAGGTTGCAGTAGAACTTTCTTTTATCAGTGAGGATGGCTTTTTTGGTAAGATTTCTAAGTTGCTGAAAGTGATGAAAATCAGAGCTGATTCTATGGGACCTCCATTTGTTCCAGATCTTATTTTTGGAGAGAATTAGTTTTCTAGTTTCATTTGAGAGCCAAGGGGCTGTATTAGATTTCATTCTAATAGTGTGTTCGGGAGCATGATTGTCTAGAATAGAAAGGAAAGTAGAATTAAAGAATAATACTGCTTCATTTAGTGGAAGAGTCTTTAAAGGGTTCCAGTTGCAAGTTCTGAGTTCGTTCTGAAATAGGTCGGTTTTAAAGTGTTTAGTGGAACGTATTTTTCTTATATTGAGGGGGGGAAGATAATCAGTCTTCTCTCTTGCAATGTATGTTAAACAGTGATCACTGAGGTCATCAGGCAGGGTCCCAACATTATAAGTGATATTACATTTGTTTATAAGAATCCAGTCTAATATAGTCTGTTTTCTGTTTAACTTATTAACTCTTGTTGTGGATGTAATGGTTTGGGTGAAGCCGTTTAGGTTAATGTGAGAGATGGGATTATCGGTATTAATAGCATTCCAGTCAATATTTAGGTCGCCAAGAATGATAGTTTCTTGGGGGTAGTAGTTAAACCCAATTGAGAAAGTCTTCTACAACTGGTATGTTGTTTCCTGGAGGTATGTAAATGCAGATGATGTAAAGGGCTTTTTTGGCATTAAGTTGAAGTTTTGAGATGATGGCTTCTACCTTACTATCTTGGGTTGGACAGGCAGGTAGGGTAGAGATATTAAGATGGTTCTTAAACAGTATTGCTACACCACCACCCTTTTGTTTGTTACGGTCAAGCCTGAGTATATTATAGCCTTGTGGTATAATCTCAGTATCGTTAGTGGCTGACTTTAGCCAGGTTTCAGAGAGACAGAGAATGTCAAAGCTGTGTATATCTAGGAGGGTATGAAGGTAGGGTACTTTGTTGTTTACACTGCGTATGTTAAGGTGTCCTATGAGGAGTGTAGTATTGGTGCCATGTTTGGGTGTTTGTGTAGAAGGATGTATGGGGCCAGGGTTGGGATGAATGTCACCGTCTTGTAAGGTAGGATTGATAGGTTTAGATGTGATTTTGATACTAAGAAGGGTTAGAGGTCTTATTTTTTTGTTTGAGTGTAGAGTGTAGGAGAGATGGGAGTACCTATGGTATTTGGGTAGGAGGTATCTTGGGGTAGTATTGGTATTGGAGAAAGAATTCAGAAGTATAGAAGGAAGAAGTGTGTCTGTGAGTTTGTTGGCTGAATGAGAAGTGGATACTCAAAAAGGGGAGGTAAAGAGGTAGGTAGGTGAAGTAAAAAGACATTAAGATCTAGAATAAACAGAAAAAATAGATTGAGACTCAGTGTTAAGAGATGTAAGTATTTGGGAAGGTTGTAGGAAATAAGTCAACAGATTAAGAGTAGAGTAAAGGATTTGGGGACATATGCAGTTAATGGGAAATGTGTCTAGGGTAAAGGAAATCATTGTAAAATAAGCCACTATAGCATCTAGAAAGGAAGGGAATGTAAAGGTATAAAAGGAATACAGGGGGTGAAATGTATGTGGAGAGTCTTAATATAGAAAGGGATGATATATGTCTAGCAAAGTAATGTAAATAGAGTGAGGGACTAGAAGATATAAATAGGATTGGAGGAGGATGTATGTGTCTCTGAGAATATTGGTGGTAACGTGAAGCAGAGTGACAAGAACCTCAGTCAGGGAGGGAAATCAGAAATTTAGGTCTGTCAAGTGGATAGAGGGGTTGACCGCTGCAGAAGATGGGAGATAGGTAGCCTTAAAGAGGGTGGAGTAGTTAGAGAGAATCTAGAAGGAGGAAAGGGATAGTAGTAGGAAAGGAGAAATGAAAAATGAGGAAGGTAATAAATACTAATGTAAGGAGTATAGGTGGGTGTAGGACATCTAGAAAAAGCAGAGGTGCACAAACAGCACAGGAGCTCCGTAAACTAAAGTGTGGGGGAGGAAGGAGATAAGGGAATATAGGGGAAATGTTTCTTTGTGTTTGGTGTGTGTGTGTGTGTGTGTGTGTGTGTGTGTGTGTGTGTGTGTGTGTGTGTGTGTGTGTGTGTGTGTGTATATATACCCTCTAATTACTCCTTATTCGTCTTCTAATTCCTGAGACATTAGAGTTGAGCCTAACATAGATCATCATTGCACGTTAGCTGTTGCACTTCTTAATTCTGTCTGTTTATTCATTTGTTTATTAACTTATCTAAATTTGTTAACCACGGTAAAGTGCTGACCCACATGAACCATGTCCAGGTCAGCTGGAATACAAAACATTTAAGAAGCAAACTGAGAAACAATACGAAAAACTTGTAAATACAACAGCAGGAAGTAAGAGATATTGCACACAAATAAAATACAATGAAGAAAAATGCAAGAAAATATTAGAATACATGAAATTCATGTATAGTAAAACTGCAATGAGAAGCTTTTAAAATATACAATATAGTTGTACATTCAAAATGAAAGAAAGTGCACTATGAACTGTATACATTGGTGAATGTAGACATGCATCATGTCAACAGGAGTCACAGTGCCTTTAGAGCAGGTTCAGATGATTTTGTTTTGGGTTTTGAGTGTTTTTTTTTTGACATTTGACGTTTTTAGACTTCGAACTTTCAAGTTCAAAGTTTGAAGCTTTGAAGTTGTCAGCATTCGACAATCTGATATATATCCGAAAATCCTATAACCTGAAGCAAGGATAACATTTATTTGAAGTGATATCTTTAGCATCTGTTATCGGTTTGTATATTATTGACAAGTATGAGTTAGATGAAAACATCTTTTTGATAAGTTTGATGAATTCTGCTTGTAATGGACAATCTACCTGTTCTGTAATGAGTCATTATGAATTTGTATGGTATGTAAAAACTAAATTGCTGGACAGACAAACAGATTTTGCTATATAAAGACACTCTTTACTTCAGTTGTTCTGATGATGGGAAATCCCTTCCCTGTAAATATAATGTTTAAAGACCTCAAAATAACCAATAACCTTGTCTTGAAATCAATCAATTAGTCAGAAGTAGAGGCACTTAAACATTCAGTGGACCACAAATGAGAAATTGAACTGATGCCCTATGGATAATGCATGGCACAATGATTAGAGACTTGTTTTAAGTTGCTATAACATTCTGGAGGCTCAGCATCTAAAGCAGTAATTGCTCCAAATGTGTCAGAGCCTCAGCCTGGTACTGGTTGTTAAAGCAAGGAAGCATCCAAACCCCATAGCTCCTGGTCACAATTAAACATGACTTGAAGCTGGCAGATCTGATTGCTGTGATTTATTTTTAATAGTTTATGCTTATTCAACAGACCTGGATGAAGTAAAGTAATTTAGAATCCACTAATGATTTAAAGTAAACCAAACAGTAGGTTCTACAAGATAATGGCCCTTGCATCCTATAAACAGAGGTCTTTTTGTAATAGTCAGATTCTTAACAATTGTGCACAATTGACTTTCAAGCCCATATCCTTTGTATGAATTACTTTATCATATTATTTTATTCATGGTAAAGTGTTGCCCTTATACTATTTTTTCAGGTTATATCATGGAACACCTTAGCTATCCTCTCTGACAGGGATTGGTACTTCCTGGGAGTCCAATCATGAGGATACATTTCTGTGATAATGAAACTGCAGTATAAGCAACTTGGCAGACAGAAGTCCGACAGAAGTCAATAACAGAGACTTATAAAGCTAAACTAATTTTTAAACAACCTAGTAACAAACGTAAGAAAAAGCACTGATGTTATTTATAGTACATGCAGAAAGTCACTGCAGGATATCTAGACATATCTAGATAAAAATGATCATGTTGCAGATGGTAATCCTTCAAAGGCCACAATTTGCTAACAATAAAAACAATACTGTTTCAAATAACTTAAATTAGACAGTGGCCTTACACAAAGTTGTACAGTGAATCAGCAAGGCTACAGTTACATAAATAAACAGATTAAAGAATAGCATTCAAGTACATATGAAAACGTCCATGCAATGGTCAACTTTGCCAGTATTTGTTGTGGACAATGTATATAATTCATTGAGTTTAAAATGGCATATAGGGTTATAAAGGTTTAAAAACTATAATACTACAATTAAAGACAAAGGAAGTTAAGAGCAAAATATACAAAGTTAGGAGCAGTAATACTCCATATGGTAAATGAAAATGTTCCTGATGTGATTGCACAGTAACAGCAGGGTCAAATCAGTATGTTATAGCTAAACTGAGAAATTCTTTTGAGCCAAAGATTAATATCTAATTTGAGGTACAGACATTCACAATTTAAGTTCAAGAAAGTTATTAAACTATATTTGGGATGTTAGTGAAAATTGTTGTTTATATAACTCATGCAGTTAGTAAACTCAAAATGTAAACAATACGCACTTGTCTAGCAGCAATCTTGAGAAGAAAGGATATCATGGAACTAGAATTGCAAATATAAGATTTATTAAAGCATTTGAAAACTCTAGGGCTCATACAAAGAAAGTGAACAGAGCAGAAATGGCAGCATGTTCTACATACTCCATCAAATGCCCATGAGAACAAACCACTAAAGAAATGTCCACAATAACACAACTATGAATGGTGAATGTCAGATAATTCAGTATATAGGAACTGTAGAGGGAAAGCTACACACACATGAACATCTATACTACAAGAGCAAAGAATGTTTATCTTGAGAAAAATACTATCAGTTTGCCAAGGGGTTGAAGGCCAACCTACTAAAGCAAGGTACACTAAAAAAAAACACAATTGCAATCAATGAGAAATCTATTTTTTTCGGGATGAAAAGTATCTTGTCTATATACCTCTATGCATAGTTGTACAAAATTGACAATGAAGTGAAATTTGTGTTTGCAAAAGTAAATGTTTTCAATAAATGTCTGTTCACATAGCACCCATGTTGTAGGTTACTGGGTCAGCTAATAACATGGCAGAGGAAGAAAAGGAAGCAGCAGATATTGCAGAAAGATGGAGTGTATCTGATTTTATAAAAACTGTGGAAGCTTATGAGAGACAATCATGGTTGAAATCCAAAAGGTCAATGTCAAATGCATTTACCAACGTTAATAAAGTAGCTGAAATATCCTATTATCACATAGAAGTAATTTTGATACTGCAACAGAAGAATAAGATAGTGAGGGATCAATTTCTTATTATGCAAGTAAAGTTGTCAATTTCTAGTTATAAGATACTTTAATAAAGGATAGAGTTGAAGAAGGAACTTAAATGCAATTGGTGTCCTGGAAAGAAAGGTAAATGGGGTGGAATTTGTCAAATTTGCAAAGGGCAAAATGGTGGCCTGGAATGTTTGACAGAAAAACTGTGCTGGTATAATGGAGGCATTTTAAGCTGTTTGGTGAGTGCCAGAGACAGCTACATGGCAGCTTCAAAATACTGTAATATGATATGAGTTTTGATACTTAAGGGAATACATTTTGTCATAATTTGGAAACCAGACAAGTCTAAAAAATAAGAGAAAAATTAATCCTTTCATTTGTGAAAATTATTTTTCTTTTCAGACATCTAGACAACATGCCCACTTTCTGGAGATATTGTATGAGTATCAGGGCAGGAAACTAAGGCCAAAATATTGTTCCTGATTCCTGTCATACTTTTCCCAAGTGGGACTTTTTTTTTTTTTTGCAGCACAAGAGGCATATGTGAATATAACCTTGAATATATGATAGACACATTACACAGGGGTTTGGAAGTGAGACTCAGAAAGGGCATCATACCCCTTTCCCCTTACCCCTTTATTTAGCCCTAACCTCTCCTAATTCCCATTGGCTATAACTAACCTGTGACCTCTCAATCTCTTAGAGCAAGAAATCTGGACAAAGCCATCAGTAATGGGGGGACAAAGGCTCAAAAATAGGTACACTTTTTAAACTATTGCTCCTAAAAAGTTAAAAAAATTGATAGAATAACAAAGTTTGCATTAACATGAATTTTTCTAAAGGATATGAAGTCTGAAACTCAAATGTATGTCATTATTTTCTGACTTCAATCCCCCACGATTTGCCAATGATTTGCTAGAAAACCACAATTTTATGAAAAACGGACCAAAAATATGAGGCAAAAATCTGGACATTCTGCGAAAATCTGTACAGTTGAGAGGTATGCCTGTGACCCAGCTGCCACACTGGCCTCTGTTCCATCCAAATGCCAACACTTCAATGCTGGATGTGGATCTGCACACCACTAACAATTATGAGCAAATCTTTAGGAAGGCCAACATTGAAAGCCCAAAAAATTCCATTCCTCTCCCCATTGTCACTTAATGTGGGCCTCACCTGGATGTCCATCCTGTCCAAGATGATTCCCAACCATGTATTAGCATGCTTCGACTTCCATCTCAGTGTTCTATCAACTACTTTCAATTTCCAAAAATGCTGATTGGACCACAGCCATGCATGACCATCTCTTAGCTTCTGCACCTGTTAAAAAATATGATGCATCATTCTCTAGAATGACCACCAAAAAGTGTCCCAGGTCCTAGCCCTAAACCTGACTGGCCTTCTCTTACACAGGTTGACCAATGCTTCCACAAGGTCCTTCTCCCCTTATGCTTCAGCCTGTACAATCCTTTGGGCCCCATCAGTATCAATAAGGTGAAAAACATCCACAAATTTGCCTCTCCAATTTTTTTTACACAGATGTGGGCATGTGCAACATCAGAGACTGCATTCCCACCTGTCAAAAAAAGGCTTTCATTGCCTGCCAGTCTACTGCCAATTTTCTCTGACTTCAGACTGCAATTTCATTTTCGCCCAACAAATCTTCATCCATCGTCTGTGGCCCCAGTCTCTCACTATTGGCCAGAGACTCATTTCTGTCTACCTCCTGCTGAAGATCCTGATCCTGTACCTGATTTCCTATTGACAATAAGTCCTGTAACCTAACCTTATCTTCCCCTTAAGTCCTATGCAAAACCTGACATGTACTTGTTACCTACAACCTGTAATGCTGCCTCCCCTACATCTATAAAAGTTGAAACAATACCTGATGCAGGCTGATGCTCCACCTTTACTGCCACTTTGTTACCTGTTCTTTCCTCTTTGTTACTCTCATCTCTCTCTTTGATGTTTCATCACTCACTCAGTCAGTAAGGGGCTTACATTTCCTCTGACCTCTCCCTTTTGGCGCTGCATCAGATTATCCAGCAGTCTGAGATATATCAGTCACCTCCATAAACAAGGCTTCCACTTGAGCCACTATCCCAGCCCAATGCTTGTTCAATGCCTGGACCTACACCATATGGAATGAACAAACACTTCATCATGTGTCTTTGCACCCTTCCTCCATCAACCTACTTCCCACTGCCAGACCCCTCTTATCCCCTGCCCTTAATCTCTTTGTGAAACCTCCTCCCCTTACATTTCATGGTTACTTACTTATTTTTTCTTTTTTTATTTTATATAACCATCTCCCTAATCATCACTTGGGAACAGGTCCTAAATACACTCTCCAGGTACATACTGAAGGACACATTGTACTCATTGATGGCCCTGATGAGGGCTGAATAGAGTGGAATGATGACTTCCTTGGATCTATATGCTACATCCTTGTTTATACGTTTAGCAACATAGAATTACTTTCTTTCTACCTTAAAGACCTGTTGGGCTAAAGCCATGTTACTATCTACATATGTATCCAAATCCCTGACTGCTGGTTCTACTCTTAGGGATGTGTTAACAATGAGGTAATTTCCTAGTATGTCTGTCTTCCCAAAGAGTACTACTATACATTTCTTGGCATTGAGTTTTAAGCTGTGGCCTTGGCACCAGTCATTTATCTTTGTTAGTCCTTCTGTAGTATGCTTCTAGTTTGCAATCATCTGCAAATTTGTTCAGCTAGAGGCCCTAGACATTGACCTTGAGATCCCAGAAGTAAATGACCAATAGGAGCAGACCCAGGGCAGAGCACTGAGGGACACTGCTTGTGACCAGCCTCTTTATGGGGGTGGTCTCCCCTATCCTAACTTCCTGGGTCCTATGTGAGAGCCAGTTGGCTATCCAGAATATAACATAGGCGTTAATGCCTATATATGTGAGTTTGTTTACAATGCCTGAATGGGGTATCATGTCAAATGCCTTAGCAAGGTCAGGATAGGCAGTATGCAATATTTTCCCCTCATTCGTTGCCATGGCGGCTTTCTCAAAGAAGTCATCCAGGTGGACTAGGCATGAATTGCTCCTGATGAAAGCAAACTGGGTTGAATATGGCATTTGAATGTTTTTCTAAATCCTTATTAATCATTCCTATGATAATTCTTTCCATGGTGTTGTATATGAGACCAGTCAGACTTATGGGTCTGCTGTTCTTGTGGTCCATTGATGGCCTGTCCTTGTGCAGAGATATGACAATTGCAGTTCTCCATTCATGTGGCACAAAGCCTATCTTGAGGCTATGATACAATAGTGACTCCAGTGGCCCCAATAGGTCATGATTCAGGATATTTAGAAGGACTCCTGGAATATTATCAGGGACCACTGATGCAGTGTTTTTGGCCTTAGAGAGCACATCTAAGACTTGTCTCCAAGTGACATTTGGGGGGGGGGATTGTTTGATGGTATCACCTGAGGTTGGTTGGGGTGAAGAGGTGGGTAAAACTGGAGCTGAATATTTTGGCAAGCAAACTTGTTATATATTTCAGTTCTGTGTAGTGGATTTGTTTACAATTAGTTCTGGACAATGTTGTGTGCTGCCCTTGAGGTCTCTGACATAGGTAAAGAAAGCTTTGCAATTGTCCTTTGTATGGGATGCTATCTTCACCTCAAATTTAACTTTAGTAGACTTAATTTGCCCCCTTAGTTGTTTGTTTAGATTGAGGAGAGTGTATTTTTCATGATGGATATAGTACTCCCTAATCATTATGTTTGGATTCCATCAGGGTGGTTTGTTTTTTGAGTTAGTTCTATGCTCATTTCTGGTAGATACAGTTGTCTCTCTGCATTTATTGATATAATTGCTCAGGGTTTATGTGAACAATTCTACACAGGCAAGTGTGTTCTCAGTATTTGTGGGGTTTGAAATGTTGACAGGTTATCACTTAGTAGTATAAAGTTTGCCTAAGAATAGTTCCTAAATGTTATGGGGTTTAGCCAGGGTCACAGAACTGATTTTTATTATAAAGGAGACAGCTTTGTGGTCTGATCTTACCAGACAGGACACTGCACTAGGAATTTATTGCTTTCTCCCATGTTTGTGAGTACCTGGCCAAGTATATTTGCACCCCTAGTAGGTATACGTCCAATGTGTTTTTGTTTATAAAGTCCAGGAGCCTCTGGGCTTATAAGTGTGATGTCATGTAAGTATCCCTATTTATAGCTGGGTATTCGAAGATGCACACCATGAATATGGTATTGGGTTGAATGGGTTGGGTTGAATGGTGAGGGCTTCCAGGAAGTCCAAGTATGAGTTATGGATTTCTTGGGTCATACAGAATGACCTATAAGTTGCAAGGATATGCTATGGGATGTTACCTGTGGAAATGTGGACATGGAGAAGCTCAAACGTGTCATCCTGTTTGACTCATTGGGAGGTTATGCTGTTGCTGACATAGACTGCTGACATAGACCTTTGGTCCCTGCCTGTGCAGTAGGTGGTCTAAATGTGTGGAAGGTATTGTAGCCCTTCAGTGCCTGGGTTCTCTTTATGTCCTTAACCCATGTCTCACTAATTACACAAATGTCCACATTCTCCAGATTGAGAAGAGTTTGAAGGGAGTGAAGTGTCTTATTTAGGCTCCTAACACTAAACAGTAATGCCATCAGATTCCCATGCATTGGTTTTATTAAGCTGAAAGGTTTGTCAGTTTGGCATTGCTTAAAAAAGGCACTGTGGGGAGGACAATGACTTAGTCAGTTCTTGAAAACCTAGATGGGACAGGTGCAAACCATCCTTGGCAAAGCAATATGGTCTGTTGATTATATCCTCACATGCTGACAAATATTGTACAACCCTGGAATGACACCAGAAACTAAGCCAATTATTGACATCATTCATCTTGTGTTCATATTTTGGCATCATCCTTAATGAAGACAGAATGCTGTTCAATGCTAGGCACATGTCAGCCTGAAGTCACATAGTCCAAGAGCTCCATAATGCCTGTCTTCATGTAGTTCAGTGAAGTAAGTGTCAGGTCATTTACACCCACATGGACTATGACTGAGCTATACCAGTACTTGTGGTCTAATGACTTAAGTGTGTGTGATATGATGGATCCTGGGCCTTGATAGATGTCTGACAGTGATTTTCTCCTTATTCAATCTGGTAAGCAGGACATCTGTGTGTCTTACAATGGAGTCTCCTGAGATAAAAATATTGGGTAGTGTGTTGGCTTACCTTATGGGCTTTGTAGTTGAGGCTTCAAAGGATGTGGCTATATGTGTTGTGTTGTATTGTGTTGGGTGTTGTTTTGGTGAACTGCTTTTAGGTTTCCTGAGGATTCTTTTAGTAGGATGAATGTCTAGGAGGTATTTGGGGTTTAGGAAGGTTGCTTTTAAGTGCCTCAGCATATGTTGATCTATGTGGTGGGGCAGTGCTATGCCTGGTGGGTGAAACCCTGATTGTTATTTTGTTTGCTTTTGTGTGGAGTCTTGCTTCCAGTGCCATTGTAAAATTCCATCTCTCACATAATGTATCTGTTTCTCTGAATGTAAAAGCACACTTTGGTAAGCCAAATGTGAAAAGGTACCAGAAACAAATAAAAAAACTAGCTACAAGTAATTCTCACTTTAAGCCTTCATGTATGTTTCCCACTTCAGACAGACCAATCAACCTTCTACTATCACTATAACTGCAGACCTAGTATTCTAAATGTAAAAACACATTTTAGTTAGCCAAATGTGAAACGTCCACTAACTTTTTTACTTATTAAATTTGCTTCCAAATTTTTCCACATTGCCTCATGACTTAACTTATCAAATAACTTCTCTACATCACATGTAACCAAATGTACCCCATTTTTCAGTTACCTTACTTAGTATTATTAACATTTCCTTTACTTCTTACCCTTTTACAGCAAACACACCATTTCCTATTACTTCATTCAACACCTTTTTACATGTTTTTATATTACTCTAATACATATTTTATAATCAGTATTCCCTAAAGTTATAGGTCTCCAGTTTCTTATATATTTAATTTCATTTTTTCCATATACATTTTATCATCCTACTGCATGCTGTCCCTTTACCTAACCACAGATTTAATACTTTACAGAAAAAAAAGTTTCTTCTTTATCCACTGACTTGTAACAATCATAACTTAGTCTGTCTAATCCTGGTGCTATCTCTTTATTCCCTTCTTTTATTATTTCCTTTATTTCATCCATAGTAATTAATATTTCCATTTCTGCCTTATTATCTTCAGATATATTTTAACACAACATTCCTGTTTTTCAACTTCTTCCTTTTCCTATATTTTAGGCTTCCTATTGAAATGTTTGAACTTGAAATGCCGAGTGCTGACAAGCAGAAAAAAAGGATGGGAAATCCATGAAAAGAGTGATTTCCCGAAAATCAGTCATCACCTTTAAACGTCTTGCAACTTCTTGCACCTAAACTTATATACCAAGTCTGAGACTGCCATACCTCAGAAAAAAGGGTATATGTAAGTCCATTTTTTGGCCATTCAGACTCAATATTTTGGGACTTGGTCTAGCAGGTCCCAACATTTCAAATGGTGACTTAAATTTTATCAGCAAATCTTTTTAGTACATCCATTAATATTTTTTTATTTATATCTTATACCAACCTTTTCATTAAATAATGCATCCATTCTTCCTTCTTTTATTCTCACTTGCTTTGCTAAATAAGGTGATACCTACACTTTCTTACCTTTTAAGGAAAATGTTGGCTAAATAAGAGATTTTTTTTGTCATACAAATTTCTTTTTATCTTTCTCATTCTGTTGTCTCAATTTACACCTGAAGCTCTTCCTTTATTTCTTTATATTCGTTTTTATTTTTTCATTATGTTTTTGATCATTAAAAAGCATTCTTATACTTTTTTTTAAACAGTACTCATCATATAGACCAATTTTCATAAAATCCCCTCATTGTTATATGTTCTTCCCATAATTTCTTACTTTCCAGCTTCACTTCTTTTCTCTTACTAACTTTACCAGTTAACCTTTATCTTCCTTCTCCTTCTTGTATTATCCCTTTATTCTTACTTATTGTGTGCCCACACAGCCATGTGATCAGAAAATTTCTACTCCTCCTTCTTGTTTTTCCTCCATTCCATTACAACCTATTACATAATCTATCTTTATTTCAAATATCTATCTTTGTTAAGTCCATTGTCTTATTTCTACATATAGTCCTCCACATTTTATAACTTTCTTCAGTATTCACATCTTGTGTTACTTTCCTTTTCTCCTTCATTAAATTACAGTTAAAGTCTCCTATCTTAATAATGAATATATTAAGTAAAATATATTTTTAAAACATATTTTTCCTTCTGTTAAATTTGTGTGTACATAAATTGCAAATAATCCTACACATCATTCTCCTTTGTTTATATCATATCACCATCCTACCTGATCCTACCTGATATTAGTATTGCAACATCTAATGTTTTAATTTCTTCATTTGTTATTAAAATCCCTATACCTGAACAGTTTTCATTTCCTACAGAACATATTATATTGTTTCCTCAAAAGGTCTCAGTTCTATCCCGTTTCTCTTTTTTAATACTGCTTTCACCTTCTTCCACCTTTCAATTACCATTAGCTCCAGATATCATTTTGATTACTGTTTAAATTAACAATTAGTATCTTAATGTTAGTCTTTTCTTTTCTTTGCTTTTTTGTCCAACTATTTTTCTTTTTCTTCTTCATAACCATCCTCTTTTTGACTTTTCATTTTTTTCCCTGCTCTTCTCATGTGTCAAAACCCCCCTCATCTTCTTCCTCACTTCCCAATAGTTCATACCTAATGTCTTCCTGAATTACATCTTTTTCCCCAAATATTTAACTCGCTTTCTTCCAAAGTTATCACATGCTCTTCTTCTATATTGTCTTGTGCAAAATGATTTATTGCATCCTCTTTACTATTATTTTCAGTATTTTCTTCAGCTCTTCCTTTGTTCCATAACATAGGGCAATCAAATCAAAAATACCCACGGACATTACATTTACTGCAGTTTGGATCACAAATTTTAGCTGTATGTTCGATCACAAATAAAAAAAAAAAAAAAAGCCTTTGGCTGGCCCCAATATCTTGCAGTCCCTCTCTTTTCATTAACATTACTAGATTTTTAATATGCTGCACCCTTCCTTCTATGACTAAAACAATGTAAGAAACTACTCTGTGTGAAAGATTTTCAATATATATATATATGGTTCTACCTCACATAAACGAAACACCAAAACACCGACAACGCAATCACCGAAACCACATAACCGACAGTACAAAAACACGAAATTCCACATGCCCGACAACGAAATAACCGACGGTACACAAACACGAAACCTCATACACTTCACACCACAATCAACAAACAAAACACATTCCCGTCCAAAACCACATACACAACACAAGCACACCAAAATCCCTACAAACCCACACTAAACCACATACACAACTACCTACAACCCTGACCCAAACCCTAACCCTAAGGTCCGTCACTACCACACTTACCTGACCCGCTCCTAACCCTAACTCACTTATCCGCCCCTAACCCAAACACAATCACTACCGCACACTTACCTGACCGCTCCTAACCCTAACTCACTTATCCCGCCCCTAACCCAAACACAATCACTACCGCACACTTACCTGACCCGCTCCCTAACCCTAACTCACTTAACCCACCCCTATCCCCAATTACCTTACTCGCATCCTAACGTCCGTCACTACTGCATACTTATACAGCCTTTTCCCATTTCGGCATCCTCGGCGTCGGTGCTTTCATCCGTCGGGTCGGTCTTCTGCTTGTCGATCTTCTAGGTCCCGTCGCGTCGGTCTTCTGCGCTGTCGATCTTCTGGGGCTCGCGATTTCCCTGTCGATGTTCCGGCATGTCGTTGAAGTGAGGTAGAACCATATATATATATATATATATATATATATATATATATGGGTCTACTTTCATAGACCGAACGTACGAATCACCGACACATTTTCCCCACCCAAACAACCGACAACACACCACACCGACAACTCAACATACCGAACACCAAAACACCGACACAAAACGCCAAATACACATTGCACAACAACATATCCACTAACCTTAACCTAAACCCTAACCTAACGTCCGACACTACAGACACTTACCCAACCCGCACCTAACCTAACTCACTTAACACACCTAAACCCCAACACCGTCACTATCGCACACTCACCCTACCTGCACCCTAACCCTAACTCACTTAACACACCCTAAAACATTCAGCCCATCACAATTGCACACTCACTCCACCCGCATTCTAACCCTAACAGACTTAACACTACCCAACACAGCACTACGTCACTTCCACACACTTACCTCACGGAACCCTTAGTCCGACACCAGCACACTCACATTTTCCACACACTATCCTAAAATCCCTCAGTATCGTACACTTACCTGTCCGCTCCCCAATACTACATCTGTCACTTTCGCACTTACCGTATCGCGCTCACACGCTGCCGTTGTCGGTCTCACAGCCGTCGGGATATCGCGTTTTCGGTAACCTACCTGTTCGGTCGTTCCGTCTCGGTCTTCCGGGTGTCGGTATAGTGGCGCTTCGGTCTATGAAAGTAGACCCATATATATATATATATATATATATATATATGTAGTGAATCACTATATATCAATTAGATCAGATAATGGTAGTAAAAGTAACAAACTTAAACTCGTCCTGAGTCAAAAAATAACAAAGAAATACATAATTTGAAAAAATTATACAGAATTACTAAGTATTCATAAGTAATGCAAGCAGGGTAGACAGTCTGTTTCCAGTCAAAAATCCTTTATTAAATACACAGACAAGTGATCCAAGTAAAACAAAAATAACGGAATAATAGTTCCCTCACAGGCTTTATATATATATATATATATATATATATATATATATATATGCTTTTTATCAGGCAAAGGAGTGGTTTATTGTGCTGTAAAACACAGAGTATTGGTACACATGTTAAATTCACATCCTTTCCCCCATCAGTGTGACATTTGAGCTGGTCCTGCCCTACTTAGTAGCTGTCATAATAATATAACCCTTATCTTTTCAGGCTTGTTGGCTGTTGGTGAAGCACCCACCAAGAGGAGAAAACGCTGAGAGAAGAAAGGAGCCACTTTTGAGACTTTAAGTATTTTTCCTCTGTTTATTTGCTAAGTTTTTCTGCATAGCCGCCTATTTTGAGCATTTTCTGGCTTGTTAAATTTGATTTCTGCATTAGTAACTGTATTTAGAGCACAACCTAGAGCTGTTTACTGAATGTCCTGTTTGCACTTATTTTTAAAATCGTTTTTTTCTCAAAACTTGCATTTTATCAGTCTTTGGCCTAGCACTCTTGTGTGGGGTCATTTACTGCACTGTTATAACTTGCTGATACGTGTTAACCTCTGCTATCTCTGAAAAAACAAAAAAAAATCTTGCTTTTTTCCCACTTTTCTGAGATTTAAAAAAGTTCAGTTACAGGCTTGCTGTTCTTGAACTGTTTGTAAGTTTCTGTGAGGCCATTTTTTGCTTGGGCTAAAGGAAAGCCTCTCTGTTGATCAGTGGCAGTGAAAAACATTGAGCAGCTTGCCTGCCCCTGTGGGAGTGGTTACTGACTTGAAACTGTAGTTTTATTGGCCATTCTGGGTCAATTCCAAAACTCCTTCATCTTCCTCTCTTAAAACCTGGTTGCCTCGTGGTTTTGGCATCTTTTCAGGCTTGTTGGCTGTTGGTGAAGCACCCACCAAGAGGAGAAAATGCTGAGAAAAGAAAGGAGCCACTTTTGAGACTATTTTTCCACGGTTTATTTGCTAAGTTATTCTGCATAGCCGCCTATTTTGAACATTTTCTGGCTTGTTAAATTTGATTTCTGCATTAGTAACTGTATTTAGAGCACAAGCTAGAGCTGTTTACTGAATTTCCTGTTTGCACTTATTTTTAAAATCATTTTTTCCTCAAAATTTGCATTTTATCTGTCTTTGGCCTAGCACTCTTGTGTGGGGTCATTTACTGCACTGTTATAAATTGCTGATACTTGTTAACCTCTGCTATCTCTGAAAAAACAAAAAAACAAAAAAAAAATCTTGCTTTTTTCCCACTTTTCCGAGATTTAAAAAAGTTCAGTTACAGGCTTTCTGTTCTTGAACTGTTTGTAAGTTTCTGTGAGGCCATTTTTTGCTTGGGCTAAAGGAAAGTCTCTCTGTTGATCAGTGGCAGTGAAAAACATTGAGCAGCCTGCCTGCCCCTGTGGGAGTGGTTACCGACTTGAAACTGTAGTTTTATTGGCCATTCTGGGTCAATTCCAAAACTCCTTCATCTTCCTCTCTTAAAACCCTCTTTTGCGTGGTTTTGCGTGTTTTTGAGCATAGCGCAACAGCGGGCAGCGCCACCTAATTGGGTTTAAACTATTCCTGGCTCCACAAAGTCTGCTCTTCACTTTTTCCCTTAGAACTGCTCTATCTCTCAATTTAAACACCATATTCTCATTCTAAGGCCCTTCACTGGTCCAATTAAGTAATCCTACAAGTTAGCACTATTAAACCATAAGCACTACTTACTCTTATACTCTCTACGATTACCCTGTCCTCTATTGGTCCATCTTAAATTCAGGTTTCCCTATTACTCTAGCATGTCCAAAGGTCAGTCAATGGTTTCCTCTCCAGTCCAGCTGGTGAATCTGGGAATTTTGAGGCAATGTTACAACTGTCTCATGTACACGAACAACCCTCTCCTCCTCCAAACAGGTTCAAATATATGTGAGAGATGCAACTATTTAGGCAAACTGGAGGCTGAGCTCTCTCATCTCAAAACTGGTGTAACCAGTCAGGAGGAGAAGGTAACCTCACACAACACAATTCCAGTATCACATAGTCCCACCACATCAGCGAACCAAACACATAAATACACAAAAACATACTCGGAGGCTCTAAATAAAAATCTACCTAAGCAACAGACACCTCCAAAGAAAACATCCAAGCAAACGCTACCTCAAAACAAAACACACACAACACATAACCCACAAAGTCAGTGTGCCAAGCAGCCACAGCCCTTAAGGCTGAATAACACACCCGATACTCTTGTTATAGGTGACTCTATTGTCAGACACACTGACGTCCCGCTCACCAGGCTGAATAAAGAGAAGGTCACAGTGAGCTGCCTGTCGGGCGCTAGGATCCGCCACATAACACAAGCACTCAGGTCACTCCAAAGCAAATGCAAATATGATTCAGTCATTGTACATGCTGGTGTGAATGACCTGAGACGTACCTCCCTGGACTACATGAAAAGAGACATAGAGGAGCTCTCTGATCATGTAGCCCAGGCTGGTATGACCCTGACCTTGAGCAGCATCTTACCCTCACCTAGAATGATGCCACAGTACAAAGACAAAATGATCGATTTTAACAATTGTCTAAAATTTTGGTGTCGTTCAAAGGGGATCCAGTGTCTGTCAGCCTGGGATGACATGCTCGACAAGCCACGTTGCTTCACTAGGGATGGCTTGTACCTGTCACCATTGGGCTTTCGGATATTGGCAAAGGCTCTTGCCACCCCCCATAGTGCCTTTTTTAGGCAAGGCTCAAAAGTCAAACCCACCACCATAGACAGCACAAGGAACAAGAAACTAAGGGTAATGCTGCTAAACGCCAGAAGTCTTAACCTCAAGATGCACGCACTCAAAGCTCTCCTCAGTATGGAGAACATCGATATCTGTGCAGTGACAGAAACCTGGTTCAAGGCTCCAGAGAGCACCCAGCACTACCAGGCTATACCTCATATCATGCTTTTCGGCCACAAAACCCGGACCGAACCACAAAAGGAGGGGGAGTTTCCATATTTATCAAGGATATCCACATCTCCAGGTTAGTGGCATTGCACGAAGTATCGGAGACCATCCATGTGCAACTAACAGTGGGCAAGACTGCTTTTCAGTTTATAGCATCCTACAGACCACCCTCTCAAAGTCAGGAATCCCATTCGGCTTTCCTGAAAACATTGGAGAACATGAAGATCTCTCCGAACACTATTATATTGGGTGATTTCAACTACCCAAACATTGACTGGAAGCACTACTCAAGCCCCAGCACCTTAGCCCAAAGATTCCTGGAAATTATAAACTCAAATGCTATGGAACAACTAGTCACCACCCCCACAAGAGGGGACAACATACTAGACCTGATCATTACCAACATGGGGACTCTATGCTCCACACCAGAAGTATATTCCTCATTGGTAAGATCAGACCATAAATTAATTTCACTGGATGTCCACATCCCGACCCCACCCCCAGCCCAGAAAACCACAGTGAAAAACTTCTCAAAAGCAAACTTCTCACTTCTCAAAACTGAAGTGGAATCCTTCAAGGCCCCAGGGCCAGTGGAAACTACAGCCCAAACTGCAGAATCCTATATAAATGCATTCTACGGACATCTCCAGGAATGCATGGATCATGCTATCCCAAACAAAACCAAGACCCAATCATCCAAAGGCAGGCGTCCAGTCTGGTGGACCCCTGCCATAAATAAACTGTATAACAGAAGGAGGAGGCTACTACATGATAGAGCAAAATCCCTAATAGGAAGGCATCTCTGATCAGTACTAGCAAAAATTACGATCCTCATAAAATCCTCCAAGGCCAGCTTCGAGAGAAAAATTGCACAGGACACCAAAGACAATCATAAGGCTTTTTTCAGTTATGTTAGAAACCTGGGATGCAACTCCCAGACTTGTTCTGAGTTGATTCTAAATGACAAAAATACACTGAACCCACAGACATCGCCAATATCCTGGCAGACAGGTTCAGTGCAAACTTCTCCACCCCTCCCCAAAAGAGCAAGTATCTATCCCGGCAGAGGGCTGCCTCCCAAACATCTCAGATGCTCAGGTGAAGGCTGCCCTCTCCAAAGCAAAAAACACTGTTTCCATGGGACCAGATGGCATCCCAGGTTGCGTCCTACATGAACTACAAGAGGAACTAATCCCTCAAATAAAACAGCTATACAATCTCAGCCTCACTACAGGATATGTGCCCACAGAATGGCGTACAGCAACAGTGGTCCCACTCCACAAAGGTGGAGCCTTTACGGACCCTAGAAACTATTGCCCCATAAGCCTGACTAGCTTAGTCTGCAAGGCTATGGAGAGGATCATCATGGAGCTCATAAACAAAGACATTGGGGACCTACAGACACTAGATCCTACCCAGTTTGGCTTTGTCAAGGGCAGATCCTGTCTTTTGAACCTGGTTGACTTCTTTGAAACAGTCACCAAAGCCATAGATGAAGGGAAGGTAGTCCACACAGCCTATCTGGACCTTGCAAAGGCATTTGACACAATACCCCACTCGGGCATCATAGATAAGCTATCCAGCTTAAATATAAACCCCTATGTCACAAGATGGGTCGCAAACTGGCTCAAAGACAGAACCCACAGAGTGAGAGTTGCTGGAGCCATGTCAGACTCGAAACCGGTCACAAGTGGCATCCCACAGGGTTCTGTCCTGGGACCACTCTTGTTCGGTATATACTTTTCTGAGGTACAGGCAAACGTGGGAGGACTATGGCTCACCAAGTTCGCAGACGACTGCAAACTGGGCGCCATAATCAACTCTCCAGCTGACACAAACATCCTTCAAAAAGGTCTCACAGAGACAGATAACTGGTGCCAGTGCCATGGTTTAAAGCTAAATGCCAAAAAATGTAGAGTCATACCCTTTGGCAAAAACAATGTGCCCACAAATTACCACATAGGCGGAAACCCATTAAGTACAGAGAAAGTTATTAGGGACCTGAGGACCCAAGTTGATAGCAATCTCTCCTTTGAAAACCACATTGCCAAAGTGGTTAGAAAGACCTTCTACATAGCCCACCTCATCATGAAGGGTTTCACATCTAGATCAAGAGAGGTAATCGTGCCCCTTTATTCATCCCTCATCAGGCCCATCATAGAATACAATACCCCTTTTGGGATGTACCTTATCCGACACCTGCAGCAATTAGAAAGACCCCAAAAGTATCTCACCAAGAGGATCAAGGGTCTCAAACAGATGCCATATACTGCTCGGTTAAAAATCTCCAGCTCTACTCAGTTGCATACCGCCTACTTCGAGGCGATCTATGCCTGACATACAAAGCTATGTCAAATCCAGAATTAATGGACATGCTCCACCTCAGTAAATCTAAATCCCTTAGAGCCACATGCTCGAGGGACTTGAACCTCAGCACAGAAATAAATAGAACTTGCTGGAGAGACAGGTTCATAACCCAGAGGCTCCCTTCGCTCTGGAATAGAATTCCAGTTCATGTGAGGCAGAGCACCTCACTGAATCTCTTCAAGAAGAATCTCGATAAGTGTATGGGGCATCGTAGGTTTGTCCCAGGGATTACTCCCATGTCACTATTAGACAGAGGCACAGTAAACTAAACCTTAAAAAGGGCACAGTATACTCAAATCAAGGGGTGGCGTAAGCCATACAGAATCGGGCTAGGCTTATAATTGCCCCAGGGCAGATAGCCTAGTATGAACCTATGTAAAAAAAAAATATATATATATATATATATATATATATATATATATATATATATATATATATATATATATATATATATATATATAGGTTTACTATGATTTGTGCAAATGACATTATATTGGCAGCACTGCTACCGAGAATCAGAATGTTGTGCACAAAACATAAATGGATGGGATAATCGAACACACTTATGTGAATGCTGTAGTGCATTTGCATAAGTGTATTCGACCATCTGCATGGAGATCGCAGTACAGTGGGGACTGGAAATTCATCAATATCCCCACTGTAGTGCGATCTCGAAGTTAGAATATATTAGTAAGGGGTGTGGGGGGCACAGTCCCTCACAGGAGGTGCAGAGGAGCTTGCCCCCCTGAAAAAACGTGATTTGTCATATAGGAGTCTGATTTGCATCAGCTCCTATATGGCTATCACGTGATGGTTTCAGCCAAAATGTCGACTCAAATGTGTCGATCATTTGGGTCGACATTGTGACCAGTCGGAATGTGTGTTTTCAGGTTTACTATTTGTTGTTTCGAATGCCAAATGTTTTGCCGTTCGAACAAACAATAGTAAACCATAGATATATATATATATATATATATATATATGGGTCCCCTTCAAAACATCTAAAACCCATAACATCTAATTTCACAACAGTGAGTCCAGAACATCTAAAACCCAAAACATCTAAAACCCATAACATCGAATTTCATAACATCTAACACTACAAATCACATGAAAATAACATCCCCGCCACAGCAAACTATCAAACACACTTTTTACTACGTTTCTGCACGGGGGCTTGATACAGTGGGGTTAGGAAATTAACTTTTTCCCACTGTAGTATGCTCTTGGAGTCAATATATATAGAAAAAACCCTACAAAATAAACTTGTAAAATGTATAAAATAAAACAAACCAAGTCAAACAAGACAGACAACCTGTTTATTACATAGAACACTAAAACAAATAATGCTAACTGCTTTCATGGATTAGACCACTTCATTAGACCATGAAAGCGCTTACCATTATTTGCTCTAGTGTTCTATGTAATAAACAGGTTCTCTTTCCTTTGTTTTATTTTATACATAATATATATATATATATATATATATATATATATATATATATATATATACACACACACACACACACACACACACACACACACATATATATATATATATATATATATATATATATATATATATATATATATATATATATATATATATATATATATACATATATATATTATTTTTTGTACATAAGGGTTATATTATTATAACAGCTACTAAGTAGGGCAGAACCAGATCGAATGTCACACTGATTGGGGAAGGGATGTGAATTTAACATGTGACCAGTACTCTGTGTTTTACAGCACAATAAACCACTCCTTTGCCTGATAAAAAGTATATATATATATATATATATATATATATATATATATATATATATATATATATATATATATAGTTAGAAAGCCTGTGAGGAAAATATTATTCTGTTATTTTTGTTTTACTTGGATCGCTTGTCTTTGTACTTAATAAAGGATTTTCTACTGGAAACCGACTGTCTACCCTGCTTGGATTACTTATGAATACTTATTAATTCTGTATAATGTTTTCAAATTATGTATTTCTTATTACTTCTTGACTCAGGACAAGTTTAAGTTCACTACTTTGATTACCATTATCTGATCTGATTAATATATAGTGTTTAACTACACACACACACATATATATATATATTACACTGTTTTGTTTTTGGACCCACTATACTTGTTTAGTGGGTTGTCTGAAACTTTGGGGATACCACGGATATATACACACATATTCCATGTCAGAGGCAACACACAGGTGAAGATGCGTATGTATAACTGTCAGTGGTATAAATGTAATGCACATGAAATCAATATCAATACACATGCACACACCAATGACATGTAAGAACATTTACAAAGATATAACACTACAACTTAATAAACATAGCAGGTTGTGCACAGAGATGTCAACAAAGTACACTGGTTAACATACAAGTGTAATGAGAACAAGGATGCATTGCAAGCAGTAGTCAGTGACCTGTGTGCAGATGTCCTGCATCGTAAAATGTCCATAGAGTTGGAAGATGTTACCCATGTCAAAACTAATACATGGCCATGGTCAGCAATTGCAACAAAGGCAAACATATTTGCAAAATATAACAGGGATATATTTAGGTGGAAGGGAGGTGGACAGTCTGGGCCCACATCAGAGAAAAGCAAGGGAAGGTAAGTAAGCACACTGGAAATGCATGTGTTCAGCAGACAAGGTGCTATAGAAGACAAAACAAAATACATTTAACCACATGGAAAATGTATGTCACATGGACAGAATGATTGCTGACATCCACAGAAGTAGTCATATATAAAACACACATACACGGTAATGTGCAATCATGTAATATCAGCATGCATAGATAAACAAGCTAAGGCTTTCAAACACATACACAGATACTGTTATGCAAATGTTGAATAAACAAAACCAGGTGTATGTCACCCACACTGCTCATTACTGAGAAAAGGAAACTCCTGTGACAATCATTACAGCATGTCAGTGGTAAGTCAGTGAATCCTTTCATGTCAAAGGTACAATTGTGTGTCATTATGGATCTGACTGTGTGCACACGTACAATCTGTTAATGTGTACAACTAGTTGTGGAAGGTGTGAAATTATGCAAATAAGTAATGAATGTGGAAATTTAAGATACAGCAAATACTGCATAATCTACTGTTAGAAAATAAATTATCTGTAACATTGTGTATAGATTACTGCTACATTGCTGTTTGATGCAGTCAGAAAAGGAGGATTGCATATACCTCTATATGATCCCACATGGCATTAGTATTGCCAGCCTTTGGCACAAAACACCACATCATGCCAGTGGGACATCATAACAACTGTCATCCAAAACACATGTGGAATGACGTATCCGTCTGGTGCACATACATGACTTAGCAATACACAATTCCAAGCCATACTACAATGGTAGTGAGGGATTATGGGCAACATATGTTGTCTATCATTTGCCTCAGTAAAACACATGTTTACAGGCTACGTCTTGCAGCACTGGCTTCAGGTTAACTGCCACAATGCATTGACAGTTGAATGTGGAGGAAAGTATAATGTGTCATGTGAGTCATGCTCACATTGAAACAGAATAAATGTCACATGACAATAACACATAAGCAAGATAGCTGCAGAGTATGCATGCACAACAGTGCATGTGCATTTGCAGTCCAATCAGTTATAAGGCAATCAGCATGTTGTCAGTATAACACAAGTGGAGCACACAGACAAAACCTATGGACTGTAGGGACCAGGCTGATGGGGCTGACACACCCGAATAACTTCAAGAGCTATCTCCATGAATGAATTCTGCAAAGCCCATGACATGTCCTGAAAAAAATCTCCCCATCATGTCCCTTATCTGTGTTTGGAGCGCATTGGTCATAACCTCCCAGATCTCCTCCCAATAATCATTTCAATTCTAGTCATGGCATCATCTGTTCTGTGTTGCAAGCATGATGGCTTGAGCAGGTGTGGGTCCTGCTTTTTCAACAACATGACATCAGCACCATGTGCTCATCATCATTGCTGCCTGAGAGGAGAATGTCCATTGGGTCCCACGCTCTGTCAAGATTAACTGCAAAGCACAACAGGAAAGAAAATAAATGTATATCACACAGAACATCACCATGAAGAAGATAGCAGACCTTAATATGACAATGATGAAAATTTACAAAGGGGCCGACACATGCCCTGGCCTTCAATGCCTTATTCATAAACTGGACATCAGTATTCTTTTGTGAAAACCTGTATAGGCTTAGAGACACACACCTGGATCACTAGCATTGTAAAAATGCATGAATTTTTAAATCTACACTTTGCACTGTCTGCATGTAATGATTTATATAAAGAGCCACTAAGTCTCATTTATTAAAATGAGAAGAAATTGATATGACAATGTCATAGGCAAGAGGCAAGCCATATGACAAACATCTGAGCCAGGCAGCATGAGAATTTGCTGAATATTGCAGTAAAAATGTTTTATATGTTCAATCACCACAGCTTCTGACATATGACAATATAATTGTTGTACTAACAGCATTGTGTCTACAACTGTATGCATTATCTACTTAAAATTAGTACCAATCAATATCCTGTAAAATGCAAACATCCTGATAATACTTGCTGAGTATGAAATTTTGCAAAAAATGCCTATCTACACAAGGGTCAGTAAATCTAGGCTATAATTAGGTTTTAACAAAAACACCCAAGGTGCTGTAGACAGATGCAATACCAATGTGAACCAAATAGCAGTACAAACACTGACACAGCAAACACCCATTCAGTCTGTGAATAGAGAGGCTACGCACAACAGAGCAGTCACTGGCAAACACAGCTACACATACAAGTGCACCAAAACATACATTATAAACAACAGTCAAAGCATTAAGACTTGCACTCAAAACGTTTTCAGCAATATGTATGACTGATATGCCAACCCAACTATTATTTAGGTTGTGGAGTATAATTCAAAAACTGTGTGCTAAAGCAATGTGTTAATCCTACATGATGGTTCACCATTTCTGGATTTAAATCATGGTTTTAAGCACAGCTATAATGTGATAATCTCACTTATCTTACTGGTGCACAGGGCTGGCTCATGCTATAGAACTGCAGGACTGCAGCCCTCCCACCTGTAAAAAGAAAAGAAAAAAAATGGCAAACATTAAATCAAAACAGAAAAAAAAAACTCACAGAAAAAAACCCCTCCACGCATGCTCACAGCACAGACTTCTGGGTTGCAGGGCAGAGATGCCTTTCTCCCTTATCCAGGCTGCCTATTAGGCAGTCTGGATAAGAGAAAAAGGCATCTCTGCCCTGCAACCTAGAAGTCTGTGTGGTTGTTGTCACCTGCACACAGAGAAGACTGGACTGCATCACCCGCAGGCTGGAGCCTTCAGCCTATCACAGGAAACCAGCCACCAGCCAAACCGGAAACCAAAAGTAAGCTGTGTGTGGAAAACAGCCATGAGGGAAGCTATACATTGGACAGATTGGTAAGTGTAATTTTATAGTTTGCTTTTATTTTCAATCATACCATCTGTTATGCTGCCAATGTAATTTTATAGTTTGCTATGCTTATATTTATGTTGTGTGTTCCAATTTATTGTGTGCTTATATGCTCCAAGTGTGCGTGTGTGAAATGCCCCAGTCACTATCTGCTGGTGGCTAGAGATGTCAGGCATGAACTCTATACCTTAAGTGCAGGTGGCAAGGGCCTGACTTCCCTACCCACCACCATTTGTAAATAAAAACAGATTTTTGCCTCATATTTGTTCTGTTCCTCATAAAATCTGTGATTTCTGAATGTTTCTTTTTCCCTTGCAAAGTCAGTGGTGCACTGGTAGCATTGTTGCCTTACAGCTACAGGTTCTCTGGTTTGATTCTTGGCTAGGGTGCCTTCTGTGTGGAGTCTATATGTCTGGAGTGTTTCTCCCTGCTCTGCTAAAAGTTGGCTTTTGTTCCAATTCAGACTTTCCTGGTTAACATGTTAAATAAAAATAACAGGTATTTGAATTTCAGACTTCATATTCTTTAGAAAGTACATAGTAACACAAAACTCTTTATTCTAGCAATTTTCTAAGTTTATAAGATTGGATATTTGAAATGTGTCCCTAATTTTTTGACTGTATTCCCCCATTATTGGCTTCGTCCAGGTTTTTTGTGCTAAGGTCAAGAGGTATGGAGAGAACTGAATTCACTGAATATGTTTGGGGGCTATATTCCCCCATTACTGGCTTTGTCCAGGTGTCTTTTGCTAAGAGGTTGAGAGCTATGTTTACAAAACAGCTGCTTTGGCATAATGGTATGTTTCTCTGACTGTTTTGCACAGGGTCCTGGGTTTGAGACTTGGCAGTAAAATGTATGGTGGCAACATAGCATCCTATTTTAGCAACTTTTCAACATTATACAAGCAATGTTTAAAATGAGTTCCTGGTTTTTGGGCTTTTGTCCCCCCCCCCCGATAAATGTTGGCTTTTTCCAGATTTCTTGCGCAGCAAAGTTCAGAGATACAGCTGAGTGTTGAGTAGATTTTTCAAGGAGCTGAGAGCTGTAGGGGAACTAAAGTTTAGTGCTGCTTATGCTGAGTCTGCTTGTATTGTTAATAGCACAATAGGTAGTGTACTTTTGATGCAGAATGCTGTGAGTTCCACATTAGGTAGATGCATTGCTGATACTGTACTGCGTTGTAAATGGGGGGTGGATGCTGCAGTCCTTTTTGGCGAAGATACCTAGTAACAATGAACCTGTTTTCATCCATTCCCTATTGCAATCTTACTAGCTTATTTTTTTAATGCAACATAGACAATTTATTCCTCAAGGGCAACAGGCACTTTACTTGTAGATGAAACAATGAAATTTCAAGTTGTTTGCTAACAGCAACCTCTTCATTAGTTACAGATTTCTTTAATGTGGGAATTATTTAGATGACTTTTACTACTTCAGATGTTGTGCATACTTACTGATACTGGTGAACTGTTACTGGTGGACTGTAGAATTTTGAGTAGACTTTTATGATGGAAATGTTCTAAATTAGGCAGTTAGTGCATGCATTTTGTTTCATTGTTTATTGGAAAAATGTTCAAAACAATAAATTTAAAATGCTCTCTAACAACTGTACTGTATTGTACACGGAATATAATTTAATATAATCAGGAAGGTGTATCAAAGAGCATGTGTATGTTTCGTGTGCAAGCGGCCTATGATTTGAAAACAGCCCAAAGTTAATCTTTATCTGCCACTGGCAAAATGTATTTTCTTTGAATGTTGGGTTCAATGCTGCTTCAATGAATAAGAGTTTCAAGGGCAGAGAAGTTTTAATGCTAAGTCTATTTTCATTGTGAGACTGCATTGCTTTGTTTAGCAGATATCTATTAAGTGTTTGTGTTGTAAAATGTAAAATAAAACTTTCAAATGAAATCCAAATCATTGCAAAAGGAAAGCAGTATGCACATTACAGTGTTTATGGTAAATGGGGTGAAATAACCAAGGAATGGGACATTGGAATGTTTGCAGGAGGTTGGTTCCATTTGGCCATGATTTTGTGAGGGGGAAAGGGCAGCAAACCCAAACAGGCCTGGCTGAACTATACCTCTCAACTGTCCAGATTTTTGCAGAATGAATAAATTTCTGCTTCTTATTTTTGGTTTGTTCCTCATGAAATTTGTGGTTTTCTTGCAAATCATTTAGGAATGAAGTCACTAAATAATGACAGACATTAAGTTTCAGACGTCATGACCTTCAGAAAAATGCATGCTAAAGCAAGACCTGTTATTTTATCAACTGTCTTAAGTTTATACAAGAGCAATTTTTAGTACTCTTTGTATGTATTGTTCCCCCCAATATTTGTCCAAATTTCCTGCATTAAGAGGTTGAGAGGTACATTCAAATTGCTTTATAGAATTAGAAATATCCAAACCTCTCAACTGTCCCCAATTTTGGCTCAAAATGTTGCTCTCCCCCTAATAATCCCTCCTCAAAATAGCAATTTTGGAAGAAAACGTGGCGGGTTTACAATTATAAATAACTGCAATGATCAGAGTTATAGATTACTTTTATTTCAGAAATGCATGTAGATTCTCTACTTTTGTCAGTTGCTCAAGTTAACAGTACTAATATTAAAAAGGTCTCCCTTCTTTAACAGGTTCCCAGCTGTATTGTATGGCAATTTTATACTTTTGCATCACATTTTTGGTCCATTTTTTATAAAATTGTGGTTTTCTGGCAAATTAGTGGCAGATCATTAATGACTAAAGTTAGAAAAATAATGGCAGACATTTGAGTTTCAGATTTCATACCCTTCAGAAAATTCATATTAATGCAAGACCTACTACTATTCTATTATCTTTCTAAGTTTATAAGAGCAATATTTGAAAATCGTCCTTATTTTTGGGCCTGTGTCCCACTTCTATGTATGGCTTTGTCCAGATTTCTTGCTCTGAGGTTGAGAGGTATGAGTGTCAGAGCCATCACCGTCAGCCAGAGACATTTCAAATTATGACATACTTGTTGCACCCCACTTCCCCATGTAGTGACTCTGGATGTGTCCAAGCAAGGCAAGGAGCAGTTTTGCAGTGTAAGTGTGCAGAGTATTCCCCCATCCAAGGTAGACACAAGTATGGCAATGGATTTTCATCTGTCCTTGATTTTGCAGAATGTTCTAGTTTTCTGTCATATTTTTATACTGTTGATTTATGCTTCTTCAGAAAATGCATGCTGTTGCAGTGCCCTGTTGCTCTGTGGTTAAGTAGCAATGCTTTAATGACCATCAGGTAAGCTTGTCGGAAATTGTAAGATGCAAGTAAGCTTTAATAAGCATACTGTTAAAGAATTACCAACATTGAAAGCCTTTTTTGTTGTTGCCATGCAGAGAATATTTACATAACTAGATAACGTATAAGCCTTAGGTATTGAAATGCATATGACAGTATTTGTAATAAAGGACAGGATTACAGTATTTTAAGAAGCTCATTACATTTGTTGGAGACTTGCAGTCATCTTTGCAGGCTTTACATGTAAACTAAACAGAATGCCAATCTATCATGTGTGGTCCATAACCTGTGCAGTAATCCTTTAAGCAATTTATCTTGAGCTTGTTTCTTGTTTGCTGTTCATGTTTTACTTTGATCATGTCTTCTCCATGAAACAAGTAGATAGTTGTTGTCAGGCAGCAGGTCTTTTTGGATAAGAAACATTTTTACAAGTGGGGGTATTACAGAGATTGCTACTTTCAACTTGGTAATTTTATAAAGCTGAATATAAATTATAATTGGAATTGCACTACAAGGAGAAGTGGTTTGAGTTGAGTGCTGCTTGTTTTTTAATACTTGATTTTTGACTGGCATTCCAGTAATGTATTTAAAAAGTAATTTATTTTTTCATGCCTCACAGCCTTTGTATTTCCATCTAGATATTAAGTAAGCTGTCATGTAGCCAATGCATTGAAATATTTTGTTCTTCTACACTTCATTTTGTCTTGATTGGACTCTCGTAATGACAGTTTGGCACCCAGGGCAGCATATTTAATTAAAGTTCCAGTTGTTGTGGTTTTGAACATAGCTCCACCCCTTTCTAGTTGGCCACACCCCATTCTCATTGGCCCCACCCATTCAGCTGTCTTCTGCAGCCCCCCTTTAATTTGAAGTCACCAGCCACCACTGCTGGTGCATGATGGGTATTCCTGCATTCTAAGTAATATACATGTTATTATGAAAAATACAGTCCTATAAACAGGATCGGATGCATTTCATTTTATAAAACAGAAAACGTAATCAAAATACTTCTCTCCCTCTGCTGCTATTCAAGTCTGTGCATCTGCTCAATGTACTCAATTGGTTTCTGGTCTGATCTTCTCATCTGAAAGCAGAAAAGAGAAATTATGAATAATGTATTCCTCAAATAACAGTGATATATATTGCTCAGAACAGTTTCTAGGCAATTTATTCATAAAGAATGCTAGATACTCACCATACACATTTTTCAATGTTATATACAGGTTTTAACATCTTTGACCACAGATTAGAGGACACAAGATTCAAACCTGCAATTACATTGGACATCAAAACTCCAATCTTGGGAGCTACCTGCCTAACTAATCCATCATAAGTGAAAATGCATGTTCTGATTGCAATGAAAAAACTTGGTCTTATGGCATCACCTGGATGGGGGATAGTCTACTAACAGAGAACCTGGATTAGGATTTCAAAGTATAAACATGCTGGTCATGAAGTTAAAGAGTTTGAAAAAATTCATTCTTGTCAGCACTGTGAACAGAAACATTAACAGTAATGGCAATCATTCATTCCTCCGGCATGGGGACAGTGTCATGCATTACAGAGCTTCTGTGACTAGAACCATGTAAGCTTGTGCACATAAGGGACACAGTAAGGTATGTGTGAGGACCATGATATTACTTGGCAAAGTGTGCATCACTAAGCAATTACATACATCTTCCTGTTCTACATTTCAGTGGTTTATCTGCCTATCCTACTCCCTCAAAAGATGAGGATGATAGTGTATTTGAAGTGAATGCAATATCCAATGATAAAACTGAACTTGATAGCACATTTGCAAAGAATATAATATTAACAAATGTATCGATCAGACATATAACAGTGCTGATGTTAATGGACCATTACAGATTACAAATACGTCCGTAAGAATTTAATGGATAGCTGAGTTATTTGCAACTGTGCTTAAAATATACAATAATATCGATTACTGGAATATGCTTCTCTAAAGAAATGCTATGGGTGAATTAAACCAAGATAACAGCTTCAGATATGCATCCCCTATGCGGGTTGGAACCCACAGCATGCCATACTGAAGATATGTTAGGCTGTTTCCTTTGAAAATGGAGCTAACAGCCAACACATATCTGCATTAAACAAATAGGTACTGCTCTACAAACTCTGTTGTTAGAAATCTGATGTTAGCAGAGTGTTATGGATTACAGGCATATTCATAGGCATTCAAAGACTAACTCAGTTATTCGTAACCATGCACAACATAAACATTAATATCAATTTTTGGGAGATGCTTTTGTAAAGAAATACTATGTGTGAATGAAAGCAAGATAACAGCTTCAGATATGTGTCCCCTATGTGGATTGAAACCTACAGCACTACAAAACGCATACATACTGGTTGGTTTCCTTACAGGCAAGCTAGCAGGTGCAGGGGCTTTCTTTCAGCATATAGGTACTGCATGTGTTTATTTGAATTCCTGTGGAGAATGGATGAATACAAAAATGGCAACTAATTATTGGAAATTTTATTGTAAAGAAATAACAGCTATCAACACGTAAATGATAACATACATGTAAGCAGTCAAACAGGCGTTCATTTTTGGCTTAAATAAATGTGACCATTTACTTTATTAGGAGTAATGAATTCAATATGTCTGAGTTTTCTTCTGACATATAAAGGTGCAGTAGGTTATACTATGGTACTAAAACAGAAAACAACAAAGTACCCAGTCATGTGCAGCCTAGCAAGTGCTGCATGAGAATAGTGGCTATGTGAAATGATGTTCTTAGATGCTGTAAAACATATGTGCATCTACAAAGGTCATTATAATGGATATTATAAACATTATTAAATAAATTAACACCTTGAGAATCAAGCCAAAGTTATAAGGAGAGCCATTACCATATCCACTTAATTATCCCCATGAGCTAATTGTCATAGCAGCTACTAAATGGTTATATAAAACTATCCACCTGATATATATGGGACAGATATATCTCGAAATTCTGTAGGAATTTTCAGCTATATGTGGGACAGTCACACTTAATGTAGGGATCTATGGGCTGACACCTCAGTGACCCTCCTTTAAAGCTCCTCCACATCCCTCCAGTGCAGGTCATCATAGCAGTGGTGAACATGCACCACAGTGCTGTAGATCCCTGTATGTCTTTGGTGCTCCCTAGCGATCCAGTTCCATACATCTGTCATGGCAAGGTTCCTGGGTCTGGTTCTCATTTACTGCTCCAGTCTGGCAAACACAATCAATATCTGGGTCATCTTCTCCTCATCGGTCCAGTGGGATGCACAGACACATCTCAGCCTCCTTGAAGTAGCCATCATGATCCACAAATGGAAAAAAGTCTGAAAAATATAAATACAGAGAAATGCTCACTGATGTACACAGTTCACAGTTAGTAATGGTCCGATCTGTAAATTTATCAAAATCAATATTTGAAAGTGGCACTGATGTCATTTTATCAGATCATTGGCAGATGACAGGCATGTGCCATACATGGTACTGTGCATAGATACCTATTGGTTGTTTACAACACCTGGGTGTTACAGTACATGAAGCCAATTTACATGGAGATGCATAAATGGGATTCCAAAAACTTGAATTTTAATTAATCTCATTAATTATGTATAGCTTAAACAGTACTTAAAGGCGGGTGTACATTAGGTGATTATTACATCTGTTCCTCAGTCATTTCCAGAGGTACTGGCTTAAAATAATTTTTACTCAAAATGTTATCTTCAACAGAAGTTGTTATAAGTTTCTGGAGTGGTGTTTGACTGAAATTTATGCATACAGGTTTTGCTATATTAAATAATCTGTTTTGTTGTATAGACAGATTTACATTGCAAATGTTAACAGTATATAAAAGCAGAGTTACACGCCATCCACAGTTCTTACTAGTAATTCTTTGCACTCTGTGATATAATTAAGGAAACCTATGGATTCCAACACTATCAATATAGTATTACTATAGTATTACAGATATTTCTTAATTCCCGTTGCCTTATAAAATTGTTAAATAGGTGTGCTGTTGCTGTTGTGGATATTTCTTCAATGATGATTCTTAAGAAAGGTGTTCTCACTTCTGGCTGAATATACAAAGGATCTGTACTGTCTGTGGCCTGCCTATGGATGCTGAGGTTTCCTGACACTTTCTGTAAGTTGTTCAGCTGTTACTTGTTGCAGTATTGTCAGATGAAATACATGCAGATTACTGTGGAATGATGCTGTTGTCTTTGGACTTCAGTTCAACATATATGTAGCATGAGGGGGTTCTAAACCCACTCATGAACTCTAACGATGTTGCAAATAATGTTGATTTTACAAATGTTATGTATGAAGGCATTGTTGTTACTTTTTATGTCACGTTAGTATTTGCCACAGACAGTGTTATACAAACCTTTGCATTGCACATTAATGCATATTGCTTATGTTGACATACACTGTTCACAGACTAAACTGCATAAATGGCCTCACACAGGAATATTATCATGGGCTTAGCACTGTTTTTCAGATGGCCAACCATCCTAGGGGTGACAACTTCTCCCCTTAGGAAAAATAACTCATAATCTATGGTCTCCGGCCACATGGAGACTCCTAGGCCCTTCTGGTGATACAGTTTGGAGACATGAAACCTGATCCAACCTCACCAACATGATTAATGCAGCTGGAGGCCACAGCTGATGTTGTGATGCCTGTAGATGTCACTGCTCAGACATGATCCTTTGTGCAAAATAAAAAATAATTGAACCACAGAGCAGTTACACAGAATGGCACGTTTATTTAAAAACACAAAGAACTTACAAAAAGACTAAGTGCTTTTTCCCACAACTTCTACAGGCATCATCAGAGTCAGAAACATATCAGAGATACCCCTTATATATAAGAGAAAACTCTTTACATAACTTCCTGCCATCAGTAATTAAAACAGATATAATTCACTTTAAAAATGCCAGTATCTAAACCAAATTAAATACAAACTAATATATCATAATGTTACATCAGCTAACCTTTATAAAAACTGTTTTATATACTTCTTAAACATCATAGAAAGTTAAAAAAAAACTGCTTAAGAACAGTAATATAAATTCATAACATACATACCCTAAATGCAGCTCAGTTATAACACAAGTCAAGTTTATCACCCTAATACTTTGCTAAAAATGAAAACAAAAAAAATAATAATAATAAGGTTGAATGAGACATCAATCCCAAATCATATGCGTTTTGCTCTTTGTTTTAAAATATTGAGTATAGAAATACTGTTGTTAATTGTGGGTTCACATTTTGCATTCAGTCTTAATTGCCATTCTGTTTCTTTTACTTCAATCTCTAATTTAGGGCCCCCTCCTCTCCCATTTACAACCCCTCTATCAATAATAAAAAATATAAATCTACTAAAATTTGTACATAAAGTGCTATGCATATAAAGTGCACTTCTCATTTTTTTTATTTTTGATGCCCCTATTGTGTTTGGCGATCCTATCTCTAAGTCTCCTAGTGGTTTTACCCACATAGAATGCCAGACATGCCGTGCATGTCACTGCATATACAACCATCCCGGTATTGCAATTGCAATGTCCAGGCTGATCCTTTGTGCAGCCAAAAGACTGAGATATTACGAGAGATCAAGGGATGCCACTGGTGGTGGACCACAATTGACCCCACCCATGGCATCACAATATTTCTGACCTCACTGTATGTAGCATGAGGGGAGTGATGCATACCTGGGGTTAAGACTGAAGCTAGAGTTCCAGGCCAAACATGTATGTCTTTCTTTCCATTACATGGCTGGGTACAGAAACAATCACTGCTGTCTGCATATTACTATAGCATACATATTCATGTATTTTCTGTTTTTGATTTAGAGTAGCAGAGTTGGTCCATTCAAACACACCCACACAGGGTAAGGATGATTAAAATAAGTCTAATGACATGTATTCATACAAATGAAGTACAGACAAAGCAGTCCAAATAACATATGTAATGCTATTTGCGCTAATATTCACAGGTCTATCTACTTTGGGACTTAACCAGGGAATGGCAGGTGAGTGTCCCCATACTGTTCCTGTGTCATATTGTTATTCCCCTAACATGGAGTCATTAGCCAGTGTAGGATATGTTTGCTGAATCATAGCAAAAAATTAAAATATAGGATAAAAAGAGCTGCCAATGTTATTATATTCAGTTTTATACAATATGGCTAAGGAAAAATAACTAATCAGCAACTGATTACAATGTTAGAGTCCCTCCCAGTCCCCCATCCAAGGCCTATCAGAATTAATCATATCTCAAGAATGAGTCCATAGAACTGAAATAACCACACTTTAAAGAAACATATATTCATCACAAAAATAGTAAATGTAGCTGCTCAAATATCAGTGGTCAGGGCTCTATAGCTCAGTAAAATTGTATCCAGGAAGGAAACAGAATAAAATTGTTTTGCATATAAAAAAAGGGAGATCAATATTTTGGTCAGAATTTCTAGTATGAAAATTTAAAATAAAGCACACTCATCAGTACATGTATCTGTATGGATGCTCTAGGTTTTATCTACAAACACTTTCACTGCAGGTCAGATATGTAATAAATTTCTTTCTTGGCAAAGGTGGGCAAATTGTGTTAAAACTAAATTTAATTCAGTACTTTTTTCCCCTTTTCAATGGCTGTACAACCTTGGATTTAGTTTATTTAATTTCTGTGGGTGTGGATGCAGAGCCTCCTCATCACAGGTGTGGGGGCAGAGCCCAGTTCCACGTAAAAGGAAGCTATTTTATCATCATTGCTGATCACATATGTGATGCTCTTGTTTACATTTATGGTTACTTTATTTAGATTTTTTCTGATAATGGCTGAGTGTGTTGCTCTCTTGAATAAGACTTTAAACTGAGGTCCCATCTGCTTGAGTTGGTAGTAACTCGGGTGAATGTAAAAGATCCCACAGTTCCTATTGAAAGGAATAAAGAAAGTTCCCTTATTTCTTTCCCTAATTTCCCCTTTGTAGTATATATACCACCTTAGGTATCCCCTGAAAAGAGGCTACTAGCTTAGCAGGACTAAGCGGTTGAGAAAGGATAAATAAATCATTCAAAACAGATTGTAAGGAAAGTCAACAAGTTTTATACTAAAGTCCTACTCACTCTTTGCAGGTCTTATGTTAATAAATAAGGCCATTGATAACATTATTTACTCTACATCTGTATAATTTCTGTCTCTAAGTATAGTTAGGGTAGCTGTAGAGTTGAGGCTTGGTAGAAAAATAGCTTTATTATCACAGAGGACTCCATGATGGACTAAGTGATCCCTTAGCTGATAAGGGGAGGGAAAGTCATTGTCTGTTTTCAGTTGGTCACAAGGGAAGTGACTACAGTACACATCATAAACACTTATACACATAGTCTTGCCACAGACACACACACACACACACACACACACACACACACACACACACACACATATATATATATATATATATATATATGCGTGTGTGAATGTGTGCAGTGCATGTGAGTAAGTGGGTGAGTATGTGTAGTAATAGATTATCAACAGAGCAAAGGGACGGGTAGGTGTAGAATGCTGGTGATATTACATAAGCTTAGAAAGTAAACCAACTTCAACTGCTAGAGATGTCCCAGAGTGAAATGAAAAAAATGAAGAAGGCTTCGGGATACACCACCGCGGACTAGACAAAAACTCAGATGATAAAATCACTCTTTATGTGAATAAAACAATAAAATGTTCTAAGAACAAACAAAAAATCCCAGCAATGTATACAGGTTCTTCACAGCAAATATGGCTGTGACAGCATACATTAACTGAGGTTTTTCCTGTGAACCAGCTGTTAAGAAAAACTGTAGATGGTGGAGCTGTAAAACAAGATATAAATGAAATGTGACATATATACTCCACAAAGCTCTGAATCCTGAGTAGTAATGTATAAGGTATCAAAATGTGCTCCATGCAGCATTGCCTTGTGTTAACCTTTGCTTTCCTGATTGCAGTAATCCAAAGGATTAATGCACACTACACTATCTGTCATGTGTGCATCATAGCATTACAAGTTCAGACTGTGTAACTAAGAGACTATTAGGTTGAAACCAGTGAAACAAGCAACAGCAGTCCCCCAGTAGCTCAGTGTGATGAGAAATAGCTTAGTTGTTAATTTTCAACTTCCAGACACAGTTCAAATCCAGGGAGTGGTACTAATATGTGTGCCTATCTACACACAAGGAATCAAGAATAAATATAAAAACAGTCAGGTAGTGTTAACAGATATTTTCTCCGCAGGTTTTACAGGTAAGGAAATGTTGGTAGTAGCTGTATGAAGGGTATACTAATAAACTGCATGCAACTATCCAACTGTCCCATCACATGCCTGCAAATGACAGCAGGATAGGTACATACAAAATGCACTCTTCCCGATACATGTCTCTCAAGTGTCATGCTGTCAGGCCTGGTGGTTACTGCTGTCAATAACCCTGGACACAGATAGGAAACAAGTTGAAGTATGTCAGTAGCACACTCACATACAAGCAGCTCAGAGTACCCCTCCTGTGCCAGATATGCAACCCTGACATGTACAAGTCCCCTCAATTCATGTACCCAGAGTTGTCACGGTTTGCCCCATACCATTCCCGGTATAATTTAATAGGTATGTTTGTGGTACATAAGCTAAGGGCCATAGGCAGATGTAAAGTAAGGGCAGACCCACAGAGTATTGAGCAGTACTGTTGTGGAAAATAGAAGCATAAATAGTTGTTAATGGACATTTTGTCTCTCACCCCACCCATCATCTGCATCAATAATTATTATTCATATACTACGGGGATGTTGTTTTCCAAACCTAATATTGTTCTATTATTGTTCATATATTTGATTGGTTGCATATTAACATACCTTGTTCAGATACAATTGTTGGTGGCCTGTTGCCGTCAATGTTACTGGCATGCTGTTACAATGCATACTGTTGCTTCATTTATGCATGTGTTCTGTTTGCTATGCAACTGTTTCAAATTTGTTTTATAGGGTTAATTGGAACACCCACACATGCTGTTATAAGTAATCTTGAAATGTGTTGCGCATGACTAACCAACATATTCTGTAAAACCTCAACACCATAGCACATTTGGGAAGGCTGAGCCCGGCAGATCCGCCTGTCCCACCTCATCTGGCTGTGGCACCAGGCCCCAGCATGTCTGGGAGCCAACCTGGGACTTGCTCGTCCATTGGTCCTGCACCATCTTTGGGTTGAACTGCCTCAGGTGATGGGGTCCACCCCCCACTGGAAGTGGGCACAGACAGGAGCCTGTCACCGACAGTCAGTTTCAGGGTTTGGTGGGCATTGCCATCTGAGCAGAGTTGGGTGGGCAGCTGTGCCAGATTGAGGGCCACCTGGCACTCCTCGAGTGGCAGGCCCCCCTCCTGTCCAGCCCCCAGCATAGCCACCTTTAGGGCCGTGAAAGAGCAGTGCTGATGCCTATGGGTGGGGACCTCAGTCCCACTGTATAAATTTGGGGGCTCATGGACTTCGGATTCCCAACCACCTTCCCCATCCAAGTTGTTTACCCCCTCATGTGTCATATACCACCCTTGTCTGCTGTCTTGTCTGTCTTGTCTGTCTGCAAATGCAACCTATCCTACCCAACCTACCTCCCCAAAACATACCTACAGCCCTTCCCCAACATACCACTCTCACCTTAAAAAAAAACAAAAAGGGTATCCGTTTCGCAAAAAAAAAACATTGCCCCATACATAGCTCGACATTTCACCCCCTTGTACAGTGAAACTAATCAATCAACCTACAGATTACTCTGCAAATGTCTATCACCAACACCCCTCCCTGTGGGATGTGAGGCTCTAAATTCCAAATTCTACACATTATTCACAGCTGTTACTGCAGAAGAAATGTAGAGCTATAGTCCTTCCCTACACCCATACTGCACATCCCTAGCTGGTTTTTCTAATGTTTTACCCCCTGCTTGCCCCCAGTTCACTACTTTCCTATCACCCTTTTCTCTTTTCTTTAATGAAAATTAGTGCGGGTGTAAACGGTGCTAACAGGGCTTAGCCATCTGTTAGCAATGTTTAGCTCCATGCAAAACCACGCAAACCCACTTACAACTGCTGAAAAGTACCTTAATCACTCTGTCTCCATCAGCCCTTGTTCTGCTGGCAACAAAATGATCAGCCCTGCCAACTCTCGAACCCAGGATGTTGTGCACTACAATCACAACAATGTACCACTACACCATCTGAACTGTAGGAATTTTGTAATGTTCTTACAAGCATATCATGCACAACAATCATTCAACATAAGGGAAAATCATATATCAGTAGTACTCTTATATACATATATATATATATATATATATATATGTGTGTGTGTGTGTGTGTGTGTGTGTGTGTGTGTGTGTGTGTGTACATATATTTATACATATATATATATATATATATATATATATATATATATATATATATATAAAACGAACCCCTTACTGCAAGACATCTGCAAAAAGCCTGAGAAAGTGGGAGGATAAAGGGCAAACAATAGTGACATCTTTGAAATATGGCTGTCATATGTGTAGAAGTCTGCTAAAGTGGCATGGTATGCTTTAACATACAATTCCAGATAGATTGTAGGTCTGAAACACAAATGAATGTCATTATTTACTAATGTCAATGCTCACATCATTCCAGTGTTTCTTCAGAAACCCACAGCTGTTAAGGGCAACAGACCAAACATATGAGCCACACATCTGGACAGTATCTAGACATTTGGAAAGTGGAGAGGTATGACCGTAGTCATGTAGCAGAATGGAAAAACCCATGACAGCTGACAACCATGTCACCCAGCACCTTCTCAACCACAGTAAGACCAACATGATACTACCCCAAATCAGCTCTGGGCAATTATCCATGTATATCCAAATATATCATGCACTACAGTGATGGTGGTGCTGCGGTAGCATTGTCGCCTCACAGTAAGACACTGTCCGGATCGATTCTCAGTTAGAGCATCTTCTGCGTGGAGACATGCGTGAATGGGCGTACCTTCATTGAAGGTTGTGCGTCAGGGCTGGTAACTCGGCATGTAAAAATCAACTACCAATCATTAGCGGACCGGAGTTCCGCTGTGACGACCCCTAACCGGGAAAAGCCGAAAGACACAACAACAACAACAACAACAACTACAGTGATGTAACTGTAGGGAAAAGCAGAGAGTGGTGCAAAAATGTCCACCCACAACCACTTGCACAACAGTTTCAGCAACATACCAGTACCCCAAATGAACTCTAGAGCAGAACGACTGTTTGAACAAATGTATCCTGATTGCCAGTCACACACTACACCAACATATACTGGCCCAACTCACAGTGTACTTGGAATCCTGAGATGTTACAGGATATTTCTCAGTCTGCCTCTACAAACATACACACCTGATAGACCACCAGCAGCCATAGCAGCATGCACAGTCAGATAGAAAAAGAATCTATGACACTCACATTTGCTGCTCTCCCTACTCAGCCCAACAAATATCTACACACAGCACTGCTACACAATCTTGGCAGTCTGCTCACAATGGCCAGACATACATAACTCTCATATGTACAGATTTCCACAGAATGTCCGGGGTGTGTGACCATATCCATGGCCACTGCTGCATACCACTTCCAGGAGTCTGCTAAGTCAATGGGTTGATACCTGGAGTGCAGTCACTAAATAATGATTTCACATATCTCTGAACCTGTTACTGCACAACATCTGGTCAACACTCCTACAGCAGGTGAAAATATCCTGTACCTGGTCCTAACCAACATGAGAAGCCACTGTAGCACTCCTACAGTGCCATCTTCCAAGGTAATATCTGGCCACATAGCCATCACTGTTCAGGTCACAATCTCACCTGCCTCCCTCTTTACAGTTTGCAGCTGTGATGCTGCAGTGGTGACTTCCTGTGAGTGGGGATGTTAGTCTCACTGTATTCATATGAGGGCTCATGGGCCTCTGATTCCCAACCACCATTCCCATCCAAGGTGCTTAACTCCCACATGTGTCATACACTGGCCTTGTCTGCTGTCTTGTCTATAACCCAATTAAAACTACCTCCCCAAACATACCTACAACCCTTCCCCAACATCCCACTCTCACCGTAAAAAAAAGGGCATCTGTCCCAAAAAACATATTGCCCCATACATAGCAGTCCATTCTGCACACATGTCCACTGGGAGCATGTAATCTGGTTCAATTGGCTTGACAACACATTTCTGTTGTCCTCACCCTCTCTCTGGGATTTGAGTGGCCCAAATTCACCTCCAAATTCTGTACAAATGCACAGCTGTTGCTGTATAATAAATGGACAGCTATGGACTTTCTCTAAACCAATTCTGCACATCCCTAGCTACCTTTCATATTGTTTCCCCTCTGTATGCCCATTTTTCACCACTTTCCAAACACCCCTTTTTCTTTTCTTTTAAAGAAATTAGTGCAGGTGTAAGTGAGAGTAAGCGGAAGTAAGCTAGTTTGCGTGATGCTAAGTGAAGCCAAAATGGATTAAGCATCTCTACAGCTACCTGTATCTTGGCATCGCATATCGAAGGGCAAACCTCCGCAACCCCTCTTAAAACTGCTTTAATTACTCTGTCTCCATCTGCCACTGTTCTGCCTGACAAGAAAATAATCAGCACTGCCAAGTCTTGAATGCAGGACCCTGTAAACTGTAGTAAGAGGAATGTACCACTACACCATTTGAGGTGTAGGAATTTATGATGATTTTTCAAGCATATCATGCAGTAGAGTCATTCAACAGTAGGGAGAAAGCTCTGTGGAATCATTCAGGTTTTGTACATATACATATATATATATATATATATATATATATATATATATATATATATATATGTGTGTGTGTGTGTGTGTGTGTGTGTGTATGGAGATGCATATATATGAAAAAATATATTTGTATATACATAACAGGCAGTACAGTCATACCTTAGAACCATACCTCTCAACCTCTTAGTGCAAGACAAATGGGCAAAGGTTGTCAAAACGGGGGGTACAATGTGCTAAAACTAGGGACGCATGTTTAATATTGCTATTATAAATGTAGAAAGTTGCTAGAGTAACAGGGTTTGTGTCAGCATACATTTTATGAAGCATATGAGGTCTGACACTGAAATGTATGTCATCATTTACTGACAGAAATCCTCAGATCATCACAGTGATTTACCAAAGAAATACAAATAATTTGTGGAGCAGACCAAATATTTGAGCAGTAAACCTGGACATTCTGAAACAATCCAGCCAGTTGACAGGTATGCTCAGGTTCATAGGTTCATAGATTGGTACTAGGCCACTGGCCCTAGGGCCTATACAAGCCTAGCCATAATTCAATGGCTATTTCTTCCCACAATATTTACTTCCCCGGACCTCTGTCTAGCAGGGCGACTGCCATGATCCCCAGGGTAAATTTCCTATCTCCCATCCAGTCATCAAGGTTCCTTTTGAAGAAGGCCAAGGAGGCACTCTGCTTGACATGTATGGGCAGTTTATTCCAGAGTATGGGGAGTCTCTGGGTCAGGAATCTATCCCTCCAGCATGTTTTGTTCATTGTAATGACAAGGTTTTAGGCCCCTGGAGCATGTGGCTCTGATGGATTGGGATTTATTTAAGTATAGCATGTCTAACAGCTTTGGGTTTGACATGGCCTTGTATGTTAAGCAGAGATCGCCTCTGAGCAGACGATATGCAGCAGAGTATAGCTGGAGTTTTTTAGTCAGTCAGCATAGGGCATCTGCTTTAGGCCTGTGATTTTTTTAGTGAGGTGTTTCTGCAGCCTTTCCAGTTGTTGCAGATGTCTTGTGAGGTACATACCAAATGGGGCGTTGTACTCTATGATGGCTCTAATGAGGGATGAGTACAGTGGGACAATGACCTCCTTTTTTTCTGGAAGAAAAGCCCTTAGTGATGAGGTGTGCCACATAGAAGGATTTCCTGACTGTTGTAGTGATGTGGTTATCAAAGGTGAGACCACTGCCAACCTGTGTTCCTAAGAACCCCATAGTGCAACTAATCTGGACCAAGCCTGACAAAGTGGGGGGAGAAAGCCATTAAAATAGGGACATATCTGAAATACTTGAGTAGATAAGCTGAGACAGTTGCTGCAGTAACAACGTATGTCCTAACATATATTGACTGAAATAGCAGAAGTGCAAGACTCAGTTTCTTCTCAGTAGTTAGTGACTTTTATCCTCACACCATCCCACTGATTTGTCAGAAATACACAACACTTATGGGGACCAGACCAAAGATATGAGCCAGACAACTGGACATCCTATGCATATCTGAACATAACATGACATTAGGAAAACTACAGTGAGCTGCTAAGCATGTCACCAAGCACCGTCCAAACTACAGTCAGACTGACACAACACTACTCCAAATCAGCTATGGGAAATTACACATGTATTTGCAAATATATCAGGCACTACAGGAATATAACAGTAGTGAAAAACAGACACCGGTGTGACAGTGCATACCCAGAACCAATTTCACCACAGTCACAGTGGCATACTATTAAGCCGAATGAACACTTGATTATAATGACTGTGTGAACAAAAATATCATGTTTGCCACTCACATAGTACTCCTACATATAGTGTCTCAAGTCACAGTGTAGTTGGAATCCTGAGGTGGTACAGAACATGTCTCAGTCTGCCCCTACACACATATACAGCTGAAAGACCACCAGAAACTGGAGCAGCATGGACAGTTGGATAGAAGAGGGGCCATGACACTTACATCTACCCCCTCCCTACACAGTCCAACTAACATTTACACACTACACTGCTACACAATCCTGACAGTCTGTTAACAATTGCCAGACATACACAGACCTCTCAGCTGCACAGATTCCCACAGAATGTCCAGGCTTTGTCCTCATATATATGGCCTGGCATTTTGCTACATCACTGGGATGATATCAGGAATGAAGGCACTAAACAATGATATACCTTAACTATCAACCTCTTACTGCATAACATCTGGACAAAGCCTGGCATACTTGGGGACACATGCCCCAAAACAGGGGTATAATTGAAATATTGCTGTTATAAACTGAAAATTTTGCTGGTGTTACATGGTTTGTTGTCACATATCTTTTCTGAGGGATATGAAGTCAGAAACACAAATGGATGTTAACATTTACTGACTGCAATTACCAGAGTATGCTACTGATTTGCAAAAGGACTAGCCCCACAGTTGAGAGTTATGTCAACCACATAACACTGTCAGTCTTAAAATCACACAGAAAATCCATGTCCACACAAACACTGTTAAACTAGCATTAATCCAACTGTATAACAGCAATACTTACATTATTTCCCTAAGTCTGGAACCTTCTTCCCCATTTTGTTGGGCTGTCTCCACATTTTTTGTTGTAAGAGGTGTTTCCACCTACCCTCTGTGATGCTGTTGTCCAAACATCTCCATGATGTCCATCTCACTGGCAAGGAAAAGGGGCAACGCCTGCATGAAGTACTCAATTATAGGAGTGTGTTGCTATGCCATTGGCTATAGGAATAACAACACAGCTGTTCTGCATGCAATTAGCAAGTAGGGGGCACCAATTAGTGCATGGCCATCACCTGTTTATGAGCATTACCTATAAAAGAGAAGCTGCTGCCTATGCAAAACAGGTGTATACCTCTATATCTGTAGACAGAGAGAGAGAAAAAGAGAGAGAGAGAAGCACAAATCAAAAGCAAAATCAACAATACTTTGAAAAAAAGGTATGTCAAACAAGTAAACATGTAATGGAATGCAGTAGGGGTTATGTAATAATGGGAAATAGGAAGTTGAACAAATATGTCTCAACAAGACTTGCCGTACTGATATATTGCTGATCAGCACCTATGGCCATAGCATCTGGGTCTGTCTGCAGTGACATAGATCACAGCTCAGGCCCCTGAGTCACCCCAGGAAAGGAAGGCTCACATATGACTACTACTGGAGTATCTGTTGAACAATACTGACTGTGACACTGCTAGGCCAGCTAGTGGGATATCGTAAATATCCATATGTTACTTGTGGATGCAACTATGACACACGTTTGTCTCACAGATCTAAGAGACCTATACAGGGTATGTGCATAGTAAACTACTGTCGCAGATGTGTCTGTTGAACTGCATGTGATATACTGAGCTCATACCATTCAACTGTCCAGCCATTTATTCACAGAGTTGTGTTATGTTTGGCAAATCAATGGCAAATCTGTGAAGACTGACATTAGAACATAATAGCATACATATGAGTGTCGGACATCCTCCAGGGTATTTCTGTGAATGCATAACATACTGTACTATCAACTGACTCAAGTGTGTTACAGCAATATTAATAAGGTGTCACTAATTTTGGGCCATTGCCCCCCATTTATGTGTGTCTTTCTCCAGATATCCTGCTATCACCAGACCAAAGATATGAGCCAGACAACTGGACATCCTATGCATATCTGGACTTAACATGACATTAGGGAAACTACACTGAGCTGCTAAGCATGTCACCAAGCACCGTCCATTGAGAGGTATGACTGAGCAGCAAGAGTGTAAATACAGTATGCCATACTGACATAGAACAGAAATGTATATCAGATATTACCTGTGCACATGTATGCATGAGTAGGTATAGCTTGAAGCCTCAAAACAATAGACATGAGATGCAAAATGTCAGGTAAATAAGCTCTACACATTGTACAATTGTGTAATCTTAGTTTCTATGCATCCAACAGACATAACTTAACTTTCTACAGCTAATGGTTGTTGCATTGTCCTGACACAGACATGGGTACTAGAATAAGCATTATTATCAGGATGAAAATGGAGAGTTGTCAAAACTGTGTTATGACCTTGTGTCCATGCCCACTACAAACAGCTATATGAGCACCTACATAGTTGTATGGACTCAGCATTACCTGACTTGTAAAACCTGCCTCCACCAAAGTAGAGTAATCCCCTTTCCTGGACAGCAGCAATACACAAATCACATACACGGTCGCCATATTGGCTGTACAGAGCCAAGTAGGAGCAGGCACCAACTTGGAAGCAAGTCAAACTGTGTCTGAACAAGCATATGAGGTCACATGTGAATTACTGTAAGGCTAACTATGAGTACAGATTGGACACATCCACCAAGGCCAGTCACAAGGCCATCTTCACACATGTCTTCAATCTCAGAGGCAACAACCCAACCCACCCTGTATTGGTGGTCAATCACACCACATACACACAAAGCATAGCTATAGCCAACCTGCTGCAGACAGTTTAAGGGAAACATCACCCTCCCATCCCACCATCAGTATAGGTGGATATGCACAGCAACCACACCTCTCCCCTCATCATCAGGGAGCAGGTCCATAATGCCTAATCAAAGGCAACAAATGTATGTCTCCATGGGAGCTGATAATATAAATGTCTGCATCCTACATGAACTTAGGCAAATGCTTCCAGCTCCATTACACACTATACGCAAGCAAAGCCTGAGCACCATTGACATCATATCTGCAAGGAAGACAGCCACTGTCATCCCTCTTCACAAAGATGAATGATGAATGGTGGATTATGCAATTTACTTGCCCTCATTGGGGGAAACATGACACATCATGACCAGGAGTGCAATTCAAGCTCATACTGTGCTGAGAGATGACAGGGGTATGATGTGGTCATAAGTGGGTGGCTAATGCTGGTCAATGTTGATGTGTAGGTTATGGAAATAATGTTGAGCAATGTATGAGGTCCTTTTAGGTTCATAGGTTTATAGGTTCATAGGTAGGTACTAGGCTATTGGCCCTAGGGCCTATACAATCCTAGTCAAAATGTACCCTAGCTTGTGCCACCCAAGAAAATTATTTTCCTGTGCCCCTGTCAAACAAAGCCACAGAAGAGAACCCCGGGGTGAATTTCCTATCTCCCATCCAATCACCAAGATTTTTCTTGAAGAGTGCTAATGAGGAGCTTTGTTTGATATAGATAGGTAGTTTGTTGCAGAGTATGGGAAGTCTCTGGGACAGGAATCTATCCCTCCAGCATGTTCTGTTTACTGTGGTGACAAGGTTTGGTTCCCTAGAGTGTGTAGTTTGGAGGGATTGTGATTTCTTTACGTGGAACATGTCCAACAGCTCTGGATTTGACATAGCTTTGTATGTTAGGCAGAGATCGCCTTTGAGTAGACAATATGTGACGGAGTAAAGCTGGAGTTTTTGAGAAGGTCTGCATAGGGCATCTGTTTGAGGCTGGTAATCCTCTTTGTGAGGTATTTCTGCAGCCTTTCCAGTTGTTGTAGATGTCTTGTGAGGTACATTCCAAAAGGGGCATTGTACTCTATAATGGGTCTAATGAGTGACGAGTAGAGGGGAACAATGACCTCTTTTTTCCTGGATTATAAACATTTGTGATGAGGTGTGCCATGTAGAAGGATTTCCTGACTACTGTGGCAATGTGATTATCAAAGGAGGGAATGCTGTCCACCTGTGTCCCAAGGTCTCTTATCAAACTTTCAGTGTTAAGTAGACTACCACCTATGTGGTAGTTCATGGGTACAGAGTTTTTACCAAAAGGATGACAATGCAATTGTTGGCAGTGAGCTTGAGGCCATGGCTTTGACACCAGCCATCTGTCTCAGTGAGGCTCTTTTGTAGGATGTCCACATTGTTAGGAGTTTTTATTATGGCTCCTAGTTTGCAGTCATCTGTGAACTTAATTAACCAAAGACCTTCTGTGTTGGCCTGTACTTCAGAGAAGTAGATACCAAACAGGAGATGACCCAGGACTGAACCCTGTGGTACTCCACTTGTCACTGGATTGAAGTTGGATTTGGAGTCTGCTACTTTCACTGTGTGGGTTCTGTCAGTAAGCCAGCTGGCAACCCATCTTGTGACATAGGGATTTATAGATTTTATCTATAATTCCAGAGTGGGGGGGGTGTCAAAACCCTTGGCGAGATCTAGATAGGCTGTGTGAATCACCTTACTCTCATCTACGGCTTTGGTGACCACTTCAAAGAAGTCTATCAGGTTTAGGAGACATGATCTGCCTTTTACAAACTCAAACTGGGTGGAGTCCAGAGGTTGGAGATTACCAATGCCATTGTTTATAAGTTCCATGAGGATACTTTCCATAGCCTTGCAGACCAGGCTCATCAAGCTAATGGGGCAGTAGTTCCTGGGGTCCATGGTGACTCCCCCTTTATGGACTGGGATAACCGTCACTGTGCACCATTCAGTGGGCACAAAGCCTGAGGTGAGGCTATGATTGAACATGGTACTTAGGTGGGTGCCAGTTCGTTCTGTAGTTCATGTAGAACTCAGCTTGGGATGTTGTCAGGTCCCATGGATGCTGTGTTCTTGGCTTTGGAGAGTGTGTTTTTTTACCTGTGCACCCATGATTATAGGAACTTTGCATTCTTCCGGTATAAGATGGGCCCTTTAGGGGATGATAGGGGGGTAAAGTTAGCACTGAACCTATCTGCAAGGATGTTGGCAATATCAGTTGGTTCTGTATATTTAGTGCCATTGTGCTGTAAATCAGTGCAGATCTGAGTGTTGCCATTGAGATTCTTAACATAGCTATAGAATGCTTTGTGGTTGTCTTTAGAATCAGTGCCGATTTTATTTTCGTAACTAGCTTTGGAGGATTTTATGAGGGATCTCAACTTCTTACTGAGGCTGACCAGGGTGTTCCTCCAATCATGGGATTTTACTCTTTTTTGCAACAGTTTCTGTCTTCTGTTGTAGAGTTTGTTTATGGCAGGAGACCACCAGATTGGCTTCTTTTTTGTGGAGGATAGCATCTTGGTTCTGTTAGGGATTGCACGATCCATGCACTCATGTAAGTATTTATAAAGTGCATTTGTGTAGGATTCAGCAGTCGTATATCTATTGTCTATCATCATGGGTGTAGTGAAGTTTGCCACTTCTGTCTTAAGAAGCGTGAAGTTGGCTTTGGAGACATTTTTTACGGTGGTTTCCCTTATGGGGGATGAGGGCGGGATGTGCATGTCTAGGGTGATTACCTTGTGGTCAGATCTGACCAACAAGGATTTGACCTCTGGTGTGGAACACCGGTTGCCCATGTTGATAATGACCAGGTCTAGGATATTGCTGCCCCTGGTGGAGGTGTGGATAAGTTGATCCAAGGCATTGGAATTTATGAATTCCAGAAAACGTTGAGCACAATAGTTGGTACATGAGTAGTTTTCCCAATTAATGGTGGGGTAGTTGAAATTGCCCATTACTAGGGTGTTAGGTTGTACCCTAATATTTTCCAGTGTATCAAGAAATGAGGAGGAGTGGAAATCGTGGGGCATGGTGGGGGATCTGTAGCAAGCTACAATTTGGATTGCAGACTTGCTCAGAGTTAGTTGCACTTGGATAATCTCGGATACATTATGCTGAGCAACTAGCCTGGAGGTGTGGATATCCTTAATGAATATGGACACTCCTCTGCCTTTAGTGTTTCTGTCCAGGATAGGTGGCCAAAAGGTGTGGTATGAATTATAGCCTGGTAATGCAGGGGTGCTGTCTGGAGCCTTGAACCAGGTCTCTGTCACTGCACAGATGTTGATGTTTTAAGGAGTGCCTCAGGTGAGTGCATTTTGAGGTTTAGACATCTAGCATTGAATAGAATTACCCTCAGATTTTGCTTGCTTGTACCTGTTATGGTGGTGAATTTTTCATTTGATCCTTGCCTAAAAAAAGGCACTATATGGCTCACAAGAGCCTTAGCCATTATCCAGAATCCCAAGGATGACATGTGCAGGCCATCTTTGGCAAAGCATCAGGGATTTGTCGATCATGTCATCCCAGACAGACAGATACTGGATCCCCTTAGAATGACACCAGAAGCTTAGCCAATTGTTGAAGTCAATCATTTTGTCCTTGTACATGGTATGATTCTGGGTGATGGCAGGATGCTACTCAAGGCTAGGGTCATACCTGCCTGGGCTACAAGATCGGGCAGCTCCTCCATGTCTTTTTTTCATATAGTCCAGGGAGGTACATCTCAGGTCATTCACACCAACATGGACAATGACAGAGTCATATTTGTACTTGTTGTGGAGTGACCTGAGTGCGTGCATTATGTGGTGGATCCTGGCACCCAACAGGCAGCTGACAGTAACTTTCTCCTTGTTTAATCTTGTGAGTGGAGCATCATTGTGCCTGACTATAAGCTCACCTATGACTAGAGTGTTGGGTACATTGTTATGTCTTATTGGCTGTGGCTGAGTGGCACAGTGAGTTTGTGGGCTATGTGTCATTTGGGTTGTGTTGGGGGGTGTAGGTTCCTTGCATGTCTGCTTTGGAGGTCCCTGTTGCTTGGGCAGATTTTCATTGAGAGCCTCTGCAAATGTAGGCGTGTGCTTTGTGTTTCTATGTGTGTGTTTTGGTGGTGTAGGTTTTGAGGGACTATGTGATGAGTGTGGTGTGGTGCAAGTGTTTACCTTCTCCTCTTGACTGTCTAGTCCATTCTTGGGTGGAGAGAGCTTTGCTTCCAATTTGGTTATATAAGTGCATCTCTCACAGGTTGTAGTGTTTGGTAGTAGGAGAAGAGGGTTGTCTGTGTACATGAGGCAACTGCTGCATTGCCCCAAGATGCCCAGATTCATCAAGTAGACAGGAGAAAACACGGGAGCTGACCTTTAGACATGCCTGGATAAGTGCTTATTTATTAAGCTTACAATGAGTTCTGAACAAGTGCTGAGCTCAAAGAAACAGATTTGAGTGCTGAAACTAAAAAAACTGGCTAGTTCTAAGAAACAAAATTAAGCTAGAAGGCTTCCCTCCAATACAAAGGCTTGGGAGCTCAGAAGCTTACAAATAGTCCTGGATACAGCAAATCTGTATCTGGGCTAAAATACTTACAGGAAAGGCAGGAAACAAGCTTAGAAATATATTTTTTTGTGAAGTGGAAAGGGGAAAGGAGGAGCAGAAACTAAGTGGGTTGGCCTTCTCAAATGTTCTCCCTGGATTAGGTAGAATGAGGTAATGACACTAGACTGGGAGGAGTGTCCTGTGATTTGTTTCCCTGTTTATGTCTTCCACATGAAATGCAGCTTGCAAGGCAGCCAGCATACACTGCAGATGAAACTCTGGCCATCACTGAGATGATAATCAACTACCGTGGGGTGATGTTTGGCCGTGGCGAAGAGAATCTGTGGGAGTGGACCACCCTGTTCGATGAGCTTGTCCTCAGAGTAAACAACTTAGGTCACCATGGATGCACATATAATCAGGTCAGGCCTCAGGTGACTGACCTGATATGCCATGCGTGGCAGAGGGCTGCTGCCATGGCCAGGGGCTGTTCTGCCACAGGTGGGGGTCCTGCCACAGGTGGGGGTCCTGCTACACAGGCCCCACTTACAACAATGGAGGAGTTCCTAGCCAACCTTGGGGCAGCCACCACATGTCAGCAAAGCCAACACATACAAGTCATGGAGGTGGCACCCAGGCAATAGGCGAGGAGCATCCAGGTAAGGCCACAGTGCACATCAATCAAATAGTGCAGCAGTCATTGTGGCTTCCATAGAGTATCTAGATGCATATGTCAGGTCAAACTGCATTTGTGGGTGGGGTTTTGTAATGCACACGATTACACATCTATGGAGAAGGACAGCAAATTGTGTAGTGTCAGAGTTTGTACTGTACATCTGCAGAAAAGTAGCATTCATCTTGTATCAATGCCATATGTGAGTCTGCTGACAATACCTCTCCCTCACAACTACATAGGTACCTCTGGTCTGGATGTGGGACAGCAGCCCAAAGCCAGTGAGTATGGTATTGTCCTGTTGTGGCTCACCAATATTCCAGGCATGTTGAGATCATGCATTTTACCATACACACAACTGTTAGTCTTAGCCATATTGCGATATGTGCATGTTCACTTGTGGTGGGGTTAACTGCATTGCATCAGAGTGATCATCACAGGGCCTATTTGCAGGATGTGTAACATATCTGTAGCATACTTCACAACCTGTCAGTGCAAGAAACCTGGACAAAGACTGAGAAAATGGGGGGACAAAGGGACAAAACTAGGGACATATTTGAAAAGTACTCTTATACAGTGCATATATAAAATGTACACACACCTGTTAAAATGCCAGGTATTTGTGACATACAAAAATGAGACAACAATAAAGCATTTCACAACTCTTCCCACCTTTAATGTGAACTATAACCTGTACAATTCTATTGATAAACTAACAAATCTGTTAGGGGAACAAGTATGAAAAATAATACATACAATAAGCTTGATGCAGAAGCATGCACAGCCTGAAGCTAATAATTTGTTGAAGCAGCTTTTGATTTAATTACAGCATTACGTCTTCTTAGGTACACACCTGCAATCAACTACAGAGACTCTTTAATTAACAATGAATAATGGTCAGCTGTTCTACTAGGCTTTTCCAGACATTTACTCACTTGCCAGCTACAGCAACAGCCACGGTTCGCAGAGAGCTTACAAAGCTTTGAAAGGGATCTTATTGTGGAAAGGTATCAGCCTGGAGAAGGGTACAAAAACATTTCCACAGCATTGCATATACCATGGAACATGGTGAGGACAGCCATCAAACAGTGGAGAAAATATGGGACAACAGTGACATTGCAAAGAAGTGGACATCCCTCCAAATTTGATGAGAAGACAAGACCAACACTGGTCAGGGAGGCTGCCAGGAGACCTACAGCAACACTAAAGGAGTTGCAAGAATCTCTAGCAAGTACTGGTTGTGTACTACATGTGACAATCTTCTGTATTCTCCGTATATCTTACCTATGGGGTAGGGTTGGAAGATGGAAGCATTTTCTCACACCAAACAACATCCAGGCCTGGCTAAGTCCTGAAAAACAATACATCAAGTCTTCCAAAAGCATGTGGGAAAATTGTTATGGTCTAATGACCAAGGTTGAACTTTTTGGCCACAATTCTGAAAGGTTTGTTTGGTGCAATAACAACACTGCCCCTCACCAAAAAAACACCATCCCCACGGTGAAGCATAGTAATGGCAGTGTCCTGCTTTGGGGTTGCTGTTCATAAGCTGGAACTGGGGCTTTAGCCAAGTTGGAGGGGATTATGAACAGTTCCAAATACTAGCCTCTTTTGGCCCAAATTCTTCAGGTGTCTGCTAGATAGCTGTAGGTGGAGAGGAATTCCACCTTTCCACATGACAGTGACCCAAACCATACATCCAAATCAACAAAAATTGGCTTCACCAGAAGACATTCAACATTCTAGACTGGCCAAGCCAGAGTCCACACCCACATCCAATAGAAAATCTGTGGGATGACTAGAAGACGGCTGTGCAGAACAGATGCCTTCACAATCTGACAGAGTTGAAGAGCTTTTGCAAGGAATACTTTGCAAATATTGCCAAGTCAAGATATGCCATGCTGATAGACAGCTTCCCAAGAGGACTGAATGCTGTGATTAAATCAAAAGGTGCTTTAACAAAGTATTAGTTTAAGGGTGTGCACACTCATGCAGCCAGCCTATTGTACATATTTCATTTACTATATGTTACCCCTAACCGATTAGTATGGTCTTCAATTGGCTTGCACCAGTTATAGGTCACATTAAAGGTGGGAAAAGTTATGACATGATTTCTGTGGTCTCATGTTATATATCACAAAAACCTGGCATGTTTAAAGGGGTGTGTACACTTATATCCTCTGTAAGCTTAGAAAGTTGTTAGAGTAACCATATTTGTTTTAACATACATTTACTGCAGGTTTTGAAGGCTGCAACTCAAATTATGTCATTAATTATTTGCGCTAATCCACAGATCATCCCAGTAATGTATCAGACAAACACAGAATTTATGAGGTACAGACCAAAAATATGAGCCACAAATTTGGACATCCAGCGAAACTCTGTAAAGTTGAGAGGTATGTTCTGTAGGAGTTGCCACTGTGCTATACGGGTGAACAGCAATAATGTGTATATGGGTGCAGTGAGTGCTAGGTGAAGGCCCATCACCTACTAACACAACTCACATATCCCAGAGGTGTATATTAGTAGTAACATTAAGTGGAAAGGGTTGCACTACATGATGTCAAGGGCCTGTACAGAGTGTATATGTTGTGGTCTGACTGTGTGTCATGAATGTCACCATTTGGCTATTGTGAGGTCTGTGTAATGCCTTTGTGCTACCTCACCTGTATGTGTCTGTGTGTGTGTTTGTGTGTGCATGCATGTGTGTGTGTGTGTGTGTGTGTGTGTGTGTGTGTGTGTGTGTGTGTGTGTGTGTGTGTGTGTGTGTGTGTGTGTGTGTGTGTGTGTGTGTGTGTGTGTGTGTGTGTGTGTGTGTGTGTGTGTGTGTGTGTGTGTGTGTGTGTGTGTGTGTGTGTGTGTGTGTGTGTGTGTGCACCCGCAAACCTTACAGTGCAGGTATTAATTTACATATGTTGTCTTCCCCTCACAGTTGGACATGGTGGTCATGGTCCCTCCCACTCAGAATCTGATGTCAGTGTCTCTGCAGACTCTGACCATGATTGTGGTCCTAGTGAAGCACAGGTGGGGTTGTCAGGGGCTGAATCTGTGCCATCGGTTGGCACCCCACAGTCATCCACAATGTCCCCGCACACAGTCACAATGCCCACACATACCCCATCCCCAGCAGTCACAGATAATGGACAGTTGGTGGGTGGTGACATGGAACAGGCTAGTGTGGTGACTATGGCAAGTTTGAGTTTAGGCATTTGCCATAGCCAGAGTGCAGGTGGGGTCCCATACAGATGGATGGACAAGGGTGCTCGAAGGAGGACTGCTGCCCATTGAGTTGCTGTTGCAAGTGCCACAGCAGGTGTCACCAGATGCATGTTTCAGGTTGTCATGGATGCACAGGCATGTAGTGAACACAACACCAGACAAATACTCAGGGTCTTGGATACAACTCTTCCTGCTTACGTGACAACATATATGTCCTTGTTGAGGCCAAATGTCAAAATATTGAGGTCACGAATAGATGGTGGGGTGAGGCCTTGGCAATCCTCGACCTTGGAATGTCTGTGCTGCAGCATGTGGTGGGAGATGGGCATTGGCCACTTGGATGTAGGTAAGCACCAACATTAGCTGAGAGTCTACAGGCCCATGCACTTTCACACTCCCATAGTGGCAGTCCCACCAGCAGTACTGAAGGGAGGGTGCTGTCCACACCACAGTGGAGCAGGCCATAGACACATGGTCCTGGCCAGTCCCATCAGGGACACAGATCCAGCAGACAGCAGTCAGCATCGGGGAGCAGTATTGCATCTGGTCTAAGGCCTGGTGATGCCAGTGACACACCTGGCAGGACCAGTTCACATGTCCGTGGCCAGAAATGGTGGACTGTACACCCTGCCATGTACAGTCCACAGCTGTCCAACATACCCCTGTGTAGGGCAGCCACATGGCATGACTGTGTGCATACAAACACACACACACATCACCATCACAGCCAGGTCACCTCCAGACAAACACACACACACACACACACACACACACACACACACACACACACACACACACACACACACCACCTCTGTATGACTCATTCATAGAACACCGCTCCAAACACACACACATGATGTCAACTGTATGGCCCAGCCTAGGGCTCTGGCAAACCCTCACAATGCCCTGTGCATATGATGATATGTGTGCCACATCCCTGTCATCCATACCACTGATACAGGGACATGCTAATGTGGTTCTGATGCACAGGGTGACTTAAGTACAGTTTAGCTGTGTAATGCTGTGTAAGGTGCTGTCAGCTGGCATTTGTAATGGGTACACTTCAGAGTGTGTGTACCTTTTCAGCCATGATGCGTTATTGGTGTTAGTAATGCTGACTGAATGCAGTCTTACATGCTGTTTTCTGCTTATGTTCTAGGTGTCTGTGTGTCAGCAGGATGTGGCCCTGCAGACATTGCCAAAGAGGGTTATGGCAGAGTGGTGACACATTGAACATGTCATAGCTGAGGTAAAGCTGTATATGTACACATTTACCACGTCTGTGTAACAGTTATTGCATGTGCCACAGAGCTTATAGGGCTGAGGGGTGTATACAGGTAAGTCTATGATGGTTGACATCAGCAGCCCTTACAAAGTGAACAATGGTAAGTGTAGTGGGTGGAACATACCTCAGATGGGTAGAATACACACCCCCAGAGGATATTGTGTTGACCAAACACATAGAGAATAATGTTCCCACACACACAGTCTCTCACACACACACACACACACACACACACACACACACACACACACACACACACACACACACACACACATTTGCCAAGACTGAGATTAGAACCACCACCTATCTAGTTATTGCTAATACAGTGCTATGGATTTATCGCACGTTCCATACAGCTTATAGTGTGAAGAGTTTACCACGGTTCTTCTAAGGTGAACAACATCAACAGCCCTTGTAACGTATGGCAATGGGCAGTGTGCTGGGAGAGTGAGTCCTCAGAATCCTGTATCCTACAAATATACACACCTACAAACATTTACACATACAAATTTGCCAGGACTCAGATTAGGACCCCTACCTATGTAGTCGTTAGTACTATAGTGTTATGCAGTTACCACATGCACCACAAAGCCTATAGGGTGAAGAGTGGTCCAAGGTAACTATAAAGTGAATAACATCACCAGCCCTAGGTAAGTATGGCAATGGGAGGTGTACTAGGTGAGAAGGGCCTCAAACTACTTTTACCTATATGTTTACACACTCACAAACACTTTTGTACACACACACACACACACACACCCACACACACACACACACACACACACACACACACACACACACACATGTTTGCCAGTAAATTCATAGGTTCATAGGTGTGTACTAGGTGAATGGCCATGGAGCCTTTACAAGCCTAGCCCGTAGGATTACCCTGGCATCGTGCCACCTGACATTACTCTCCAGTGTGTCTAACGAGTATAGCCACTGGAGTGATCCCAGGGTGAGATTTCTATTCCTCATCCACTCATCCAGATTTCTCTTGAAGAGGGCCAGTGAGCTTGACATGTATGTGAAGTCTATTCCATAGCATGGGCAGTCTCTGGGTTAGGAACCTGTCCCTCCAGCATGTTCTGTTGATTGTGGAAAATGGGTTGAGGTCTCTGGGGCATGCGGTGTGGACAGATTGCTAATTTAGATGTAGCATTCCTGACAGAGATGGGTCAGACATGGCTTTGTAAGTCAAGCAGAGATCGCCTCTAATTAGCTAATATGAGAAATAGAATAGTAAGAGTTATTGGAGTTTGTCCATATAGGACAAGTGTTTAAGGCCTGGAATCCTCTTTGTGAGGTACTTTTGCAGCCTTTCCAGTTGCTGCAGGTGTCCAGTGAGGTATATGCCAAATGGGCCATTGTACTCAATTGGCCTAATGAGGGGAGAGTAGAGGGAGACAATGACTTTTTACTTCCTGGATGCAACACCCTTAGTAATAAGATGTGCCACATAGAAGGACTTTCCTAACACAGTGGCACTGTGGTGGTCAACAGACAGCTCACTGTCAACCTGTGTTCCCAGTTCTCTTATAACAACTTCAGTGTTCAGTGGGCTACCATCGATGTGGAGATTCATGGGAACCAAGTTGTTCCCAAAGGGGATGGTGGCACATTTTCTGGTATTGAGTTTAAGTCCAGGGTTCTGAGACCAGTTCTAGGTCTCAGTGAGGGCTTTCTGCAGGATGTTAACATCATGTGGATGGGTAATAATAGCAACCACCTTGAAGTCATCTGTGAACATTTTCAGCCAGAGTCCCTTCATGTTGGGCTGGACTTCAGAGGCATAGATACCAAACACAAGGGGATCCAGGAGCAAACCCTGTGTGACTCCACTCATGACTGGTCAGCAGTCTGACATGGAGTCCACTGCTTTCACACCATGGGTTCTATCTGTGAGCCAGTTTGAAAGCCACCTAGTGATATAGGGGCTGATGCCTTGCTGAGTACGTTTGTCTATGATTCCTGAGTGGGGAATGGTATCCAAGGATTAGAAGGCTCATCTATTTTGTTATGTATTCCATACTGTTACATAGTTATTGCACATATCACAGAGCTTATAGGGCTGCAGAGTGCCTACAGCTACCTCTACAGTGGATGACAACAGTGGACCTTGTAAAGTGGACATTGTGACATGTACTGGGTGGACCACAACAAAAAATTACCAACCCCACCACCCAATGTATATGGTTCTCACTCAAACATACCCCCACAGGATACTGTTCTCCGACACACACACACACACACACACACACACACACACACACACACACACACACACACACACACACACACACACACACACAAAACACACATTTGCCAAGATTGAGATTAGAACCCCTACCTTTCTAGTTACTGCTAATACAGTGTTATGCATTTATCGCATGTGCCGCAGAGCTTATAGGTTGAAGGGTGTCCCAAGGTACTTCTAAGGTAGGAAACATCACAAACCCTTGTAAAGTATGGTGATGGGTGATGTACTGGGTGAGAGAGGCCACAAAATACTTTAACCTACACATATATACACTTACACACACACACACACACACACACACACACACACACACACACACACACACAAATACATACACATATTTATGATGGCTGAGATTAGAACCCCTGCCTAACTAGCTATTTGTAGTATAGTGTTATGCAATTATCGCATGCACCACAGAGCTTATAGGGCTGTGGGTTGCCCAAAGGTACTTGTAAGGTGACTGACATAAGCAAAACTGCTAAAGTAGGTTAATGGGAAGGGTACTGGGTGTGAATGGGCTCAAAATATTTAACCTACAAACACACACACACACACGTTTGCATTTGCTAGGACTGAGAACCCCTACCTAAATAGTTATTTGTACTATAGTGTTATGAAGTTACCGCAAGCACCACAGAGCTGGTAGGGCAGAGGCCAGTCTAATGGTGCTTCTACACTGAATGACATCAGCAGATCTTGTGAAGTAGGGCGATGGGAGGTGTACTAGGTGGGAATGGACTAAAACACTTATTCCTACACACACACACACACACACACACACACACACATACACACACTGTTAGAAAAATATGTATTTGAACATGTATAAAGTGCTAGTTTAAAAGCAAATAGTATATAATGCATTTTATTCTATTTACAATATGGCAATAAGAATGATTTTACATGTAATTGCTTGAAGCTTTGGAGCTGCAGTGTATTTGAACTCTGACCCTGGCAGTAGCCAGCTCAGCAAGCTTATGTTTTTCACTAATGATTATCTGCTGGGTCAGGAAAATTAAATGTATAAAGCATTGAATATTCTTATTCCTTCCTCTGAGATAATGACCTTGTGAATGTATCAGAGATAAGACACAGCTGCTAAAGTAAAAGTTGCAAGAAGAACAAAGAAGTATATTACAAGAGTGAACCGACTATTGTATTCAAGCTAGCCTGAGGCCTTGACAGAGTAACATTTTACAGAAAGACATTATAACTAACCAGGAGATTTGCAAGGCTGTATTATTCCCATGGGAAACTTTTAAAATGTATAACATCAGCTTTTTCTTATGAATAGAATATTGTAGACCATAGTGATGTAGGTGCCTGACTAACCACGTCAGTAAGGTGGGCACAGCTTGAATGTAAGACTATATAAAATTGTGTATTTCCTGCATCATGTCAGACAAAACTCTGTACTTGTATGGTTTTTTGCCTCCTGGTGTACACTAGTAAACTTTTGCATCTGAGCCTCCTGTGTTGTTATCATTTGTTTTTATTTAACACACACACACACACACACACACACACACACACACACACACACACACACACACACACACACACACACACACACACACACACACACACAAACACACTACCCCCCACACAACTACAGTTACATATGCTGGGACTGTGATTAGAGCCCCTACCTATCTAGCTACTTGTATGATAGTGTTATATAGTTATCACATGTGCTATAGAGGTTACAGGACTGTATCCAGTCCAAAGGTACTTCTAAGGTGAATGACATTAGCACATCTTGTAAAGTAGGGAAATGGGAAGTGTACTGGGTGGGTGAGGCATCATAATAAACCTACAGACACACACACACACACACACACACACACACACACACACACACACACACACACTGGTAGGTGATGTGATATTCCAACCTCCACCTCAGTACCATTAGACAATGAATCTCATCTTCATGCTGGCACTTGCCAGTGGCTACAACTGTCTGCAGCATGACATCACTCTATGCCATTCAGGGTATCCCTGTGTATGACTCACTCTATGTGTGTGTGTGTGTGTGTGTGTGTGTGTGTGTGTGTGTGTGTGTGTGTGTGTGTGTGTGTGTGTCTCCCTGTGTGTCTCACTCTATCACTGTCTGTCCCTGTCTTCCCCATGTTTATGTGGGTGCATGCTCGACATATTGTGTGTGTATCACATGCAACAGAGGCAGATATACCACATATGTGCTACCTACAACTGGCTGTGGGTAATCCCATCTGATGGGTGTGTGTGGAGACAGGTTTACATAGCTGTGTGTATGTGAAGACATTTGCACAATACAGATATATATAGTCTGATATGGTTTCAGACATGGGTTTCACTTATCTAAGTGTAGGAGCATGCTCAGTATGACCTTCTATAGTAAGTGTGGAAATCTATTCCAGGGATATTTGTACTCCAGTCCAGGGTGTTTTGTGCTACAGCCATACATTGCAACCTGTTTGTGCAAGATATCTGGAGATAGGCTGCCAATATGAGGAAACAATGGGCCAAACATAGTGGGGTACTATAACTATTGTTCTTATCAATGTATGAGTTGCTTGAGTTCAAGGGTATGTTTTAGCAGACATTTCAGACATATGTAATGTTTGACACTGTACTGTATTGTGTCATTACCTACTGACAGATATAATCGGATCATCGCAGTTACTTACCAGAGAAATACAAGATGGATGATGCACAGACCTATATTATGAGGGAAAGGCTAGACATTCTTGCACAATCCAGCCAGTTGGGAGGTGTGGCTACAGCTGATTGACTGATAAAGCTGTGTAAAACATCCAGCACCTTGGTGATATACTGGTTGGGGATCTCCTGGTTGTGTGGTATTCTTCTTCACTGAAAGGTCATATCCTGGTGTAGCCATACCTGTCAACTGTACAGATTCTCACAGATTATCCAGATTCATACCTCATATATCTGGTCGGTTTCCTTTAACATTGTCGTTTTCTAGCACATTTGTTGCAAATCACTCAGGGTTGCAGTCAGGGAATAATGACAGAACATTAGAGTTTCAGGCTTCGCACCCTTCATGACATCCATGCTACTACACCCCCCCCTGTTATTCTATCAACTATCTAACATTATGAGAGCAATATTTCAAATATGTCCCTATAGTTGGGGCTTTATCCCACCATTATGTATGGCTTTGACAAGATTTCTTCCTCTATGAGGTTGAGAGGTATGCTACTAGCATTTAGCAGCATGGCCTTTGGGGTTGCCTGTTGCTGCCCAGGCGCTGAGCAGTTTCTGGAGATGTGTGTGTGTGTGTGTGTGTGTGTGTGTGTGTGTCTCCCTGTGTGTCTCACTCTATCACTGTCTGTCCCTGTCTTCCCCATGTCTATGTGGGTGCATGCTCGACATATTGTGTGTGTATTACATGCAACAGAGGCAGATATACCACATATGTGCTACCTACAACTGGCTGTGGGTAATCCCATCTGATGGGTGTGTGTGGAGACAGGTTTACATAGCTGTGTGTATGTGAAGACATTTGCACAATACAAATATATATAGTCCGATATGGTTTCAGACATGGGTTTCACTTCTCTAAGTGTAGGAGCACGCTCAGTATGACCTTCTATTGTAAGTGTGGAAATCTATTCCAGGGATATTTGTACTCCAGTCCAGGGTGTTGTGTGCTACAGCCATACATTGCAACCTGTTTGTGCAAGATATCTGGAGATAGGCTGCCAATATGGGGAAACAATGGGCCAAACATAGTGGGGTACTATAACTATTGTTCTTATCAATGTATGAGTTGCTTGAGTTCAAGGGTATGTTTTTAGCAGACATTTTTGACATATGTAATGTTTGACACTGTACTGTATTGTGTCATTACCTACTGACAGATATAATCGGATCATCGCAGTTACTTACCAGAGAAATACAAGATGGATGATGCACAGACCTATATTATGAGGGAAAGGCTAGACATTCTTGCACAATCCAGCCAGTTGGGAGGTATGGCTACAGCTGATTGACTGATAAAGCTGTGTAAAACATCCAGCACCTTGGTGATATACTGGTTGGGGATGTCCTGGTTGTGTGGTATTCTTCTTCACTGAAAGGTCATATCCTGGTGTGGCCATACCTGTCAACTGTACAGATTCTCACAGATTATCCAGATTCATACCTCATATATCTGGTTGGTTTCCTTTAACATTGTCGTTTTCTAGCACATTTGTTGCAAATCACTCAGGGTTGCAGTCAGGGAATAATGACAGAACATTAGAGTTTCGGGCTTCGCACCCTTCATGACATCCATGCTACTACACCCCCCGCCCTGTTATTCTATCAACTATCTAACATTATGAGAGCAATATTTCAAATGTGTCCCTATAGTTGGGGCTTTATCCCACCATTATGTATGGCTTTGACAAGATTTCTTCCTCTATGAGGTTGAGAGGTATGCTACTAGCATTTAGCAGCATGGCCTTGCATTTGCATTTTGTTAACTATGTTATGTTGGTAGTATGGACCCCATGACATTCCCTACAAAGGCACTATGGGTGAGGCATGGGCCTTTGCCAGAGGCGTGTAGGCCATGTGAGACTGATGCAGGCCATCTGTAGCAAGGCAGTGCATTCTGTCACTCATATGTTCCCAGGCTGCCAGGCAGTGGACCCTCCTGGAGTGACAATGGTAAGTGACAGAATGCACTGCTGTGCTACTAGACACCATACTTCTCTAGGTATGTGAGCCAGACATTTGGACAAAGCCATGAGTAATTGGGTGACAAAGGTCTAAATATAGGGACCATTGTAACTATTTTCCTTACAAACCTAGAAGGGTGATACAATAACAGATTTTGCATTAGCATGTGTTTTTCTATAGGGTATGAAGTCTGAGACACTACAATCCATCATTCTTTTCTGATTTTAGACTTTTGTGGTTTGCCAATGATTTGTCAGACAACCACTATTTCTGAATAAAGACACCACAAATATGATGCAAACCTCTGTGCATTCTGCAAAAGGTCTGTACAGTTGGGAGGTATGGTAGGCACTGTGTAGGTTACTCCAACCTGTGTACTGTTCATATGTGTGGCCCCCTGTACATGACCTGTCCAGCTTTCTGACAGTAATGGATACTGACATCTGGACAGTGTGTACAACTCCCACAGTAGGTATAGCTGACATGAAAAATAGTTGGCACTGCAGTTTGTGGAACATGGCCCTGTCTACCACAGTACTGTACCTAGGCCACTAGGACACAACAACCGTGAGAAGTTGCTGGCCACATCCTGACAGTATTCCCCACACATATGCATAGCTCATTGAACCCTGCATATTGTAGACATGTGACAAGTTATCCATGTTGATTGGGAGAGCCCTGGCAATGTGTGCTCTGCTGCTATTACCCTACAAACTTATGTGTTACTGCATTTCTATGGGAATATGGGTGTGTGTGGGGGGGGGCACACCTGTCAACGGAACACATTTGCACAGACTGTGCTGATATTTGGCTTTATATTTTGGTTCCATTTAGCATAGTATTGTGCCCTGTCTTGGAGAATAGAGGCATATCACTAGAGACCACAGGTTAGATTGTAATGGCATACAATTGAGTTTCAGACTTCTGACCCTTCAGAGCCTTACTGCAAATGCAAGGCCTGCTGTGATATCACTATCTAAGTCTGTTTGGGGGTATTCCATCATTGTCACCATTTGTGGACCTTTGCCAGACATTCCTTTATGGTTTTCTACAGCTAACTTGCTGGGTGAGTCTGAGGGGTGAGTATGGGATCCCCACATTGACATCCATGCATGTGACCTATGACCCCCCCTTAGTTGGCCTCCCACATATACTACAGTGGGATGTGTCACCTTAAATAATACTGCATGGTGTGGGGAAGCCAGTATTATGCAGGCATTTCCTGGTGTCCCACATAGCTGTCAGTTGTCTGCTGCTATCCCAGTAGGCCACCCCATTCGTTTGCATGCACGCAGCAATACCATAGATATGCTACCAGAATATACTAATCCATTCATTTATTGTTAAGAAGACTGACTTACCTTGTGCCTGGGGCAGTTGTGAGGACATTGCTTAAGGCCTGTTTATGTTGGATGCACACAATACACTGTCTATACATGGTAAGTTACAGGTAATGTGATGTATGTGTCATCCATTTTACTGTGTGTGCAAGTCAGAGAGAGGTGTCAGTCCCTGGGTCTCAACAGTGTCAGTGTGTGTGCTATGCATTGACTCTTTGCCAAGGCCTGGGCATACTGGGCATGCCTCTGTCTGCCTAAAGGAGCAAGCTCAGGGGCTTCCTCCTTTGAGACCCTCTGTTCCTTTGGGGACCTTGGCAATGGTGGGGGGATGTGTGACCCTCCCGCATGCTGTTGCTGCTGCAGCTGTTTCTGCAGGATCATATTGTGTAGCATGGCACATACTATGAACATGTGTGCACATGTGGCTGGAGAGTACTGCAAGGCTTTACCAGATATGTTAAGGCAGTGTAACCTTGAGCATCCCAAACACACGCTTTATAATGGTCTTGATTTGTGCATGTGCCTTATTATGGAATTCTTGAGTGAGGGTGTGTGCATTTCTGATGGGTGTCATCATCCAAGGCTCCAATGCATAGCCATCATCCCCCAACAGATGGCCATACGGGATGTCCCCACTGGCAAATGCCTGGTACAGCTGTGACAAATGCCAGATGTGGGAGTCATGATAGCTTCCAGGGCTGCCAGCACACACATTCATGATAATGCCCTGGGCATTGCACATGACCTGGCAGTTGATGGAGGGGAAGCCCTTGTGGTTTATGTGGACCCTACCCCGTTCACCGGGTGGTGCTTTGATGTGGATGTGCGTGCAGTCTATCGCATTCAGTACCTCTGGGTATTCTGCTACATGGTGGAAGAGATGAATGTTGTTGGTGTTCTCCTCATGGGTGTTGGGGAAGTAAATGTGCTCACTGGTAGCATGGCATCCAGGAACTGGTGGAGTATTCTGGATGCAGATGCCTGTGAGACCCCAATCATGTCCCCTGTAGGTCTTTGGAAAGTACATGTAGCTAGTATTCTTAAGGCTACACATACCTTGGTATCCACTAGGACGGGTTCCCCTCTGTTGGCTCTGGGTCTGGGTTGAGGCTGGCACAGCTCGATGATTTGCTGAAGTATGTCTCTGTCCATCCTGTAGCGCTCTACTATCTCCAGATCATGTAGCCCCTGGTAAGTTACCCTGTGTCTGAACACTCTTCTCTTGCTCCTCAGTCTGGGGTGGTTGTCAGCATTATCCTCCTTACCAGCATCAGCCTCTAGCACATATTGATGGATCAAAGCAATGGCAGCCCCTAACATTTTTTTGTTTAAAATTCCCCTACATGTGTACATCAATGGTGCAGAGTTTGTGTAAAAACCAGGCTGACAGGTGTTTGCACAGTTTATACTGTTGTGCTGCAGATGCTGCCTGTATGATTGACTGGCTATTACATTCCACCTGCTTGATATTTTGTTTGTACTTGATTGCTTTTATTCTGCTATTTGCCTTTTTTTTTCCTTTCCCATTTCCACACCTTTTAAGCCTCAAGGCACACCGTGCAAACCCGTGCCCAAATGTAAATAGTCCTGCTATTTCTGTTTTTTTTTTTGTTTTAGACTCAGTGTGTGCCACACAAACCCATTTAGCTAAGGTAAACAATGAGAAATGGCCCTCACCTGGACAATAACATGCTCTTCATTTCATGGAATAAGCCAATACAGCCTCAGACACACACCCCTTGCTTAGCTGTGCTTAGCTAAGCTCAAATGTGAGCCGTGGAGCTCCAATGTGCTTACACCAAGCATGACACACACCCTTTTCATGTCAGCTGCTTCTCCTGCTTACACCACTGCCTTATAGCTCCTACACAGTTAGGTGCAGTTTGGCGCTTGTCTCCTTTTTATGATTCAGTAAATTTCCCTCATTAGCATACCCCACTTCCTTAGTCCCTAGTTAAAGCACTACACCAAAGCCTTTTCCCTTAGTAACCATTGTTCCCTGCTATTGTTTTGATTCTGCATGCCATAGACTATAATGGCAAAATTCAGATTTCACTTAAAATTGCCTTTTCACATTTTTTTTTATTTTGGCACAATCCCATTTGCGTGCCGCTGCCCTATGCTTAAACAGCCGAGATCGGCCAAAAAAAATAAACTTTGATTTTTATAGTTTTGCAACACTTTTCCATGCCAATGGCCATATATTTGGCCATTGGCATGCCTAAGGATTATAATACATGCTTTACTTTGAGCTGTCATGTCTCTGTTTTGATTTTTGCTGAAATGCATTCTGCTAGTAGCTGAATACATTTCTGCATGCTACACTATTCTGCCACGGATGCCTGCCTGCTTACTGGATCGCTAATTTACCTCATTTGCATGTTTTTTACCAGCAAATGATGTCATTAGCATAATCCGGTCGTGTCCGTGGCAAAATAGTGTTAGCAGGCTCGTGCACATCCCCAGGCTTGTTTACTAGATTGCTCGGCAGCCATATTCCATGCAGGAGGGGCTGCACTATTCCTGCATGGAACAAAAGCTTTATTGAGTCCCCGGGAACATGTTTTTATATTTGCCACACAGAGGGTTATGACTATATTAGCAAAATTAAGAGGTGGAAGTCAAGAAATTCACCTTATGAGAAAACTGAAGCAAATCTCAAGAACTAAATCTTAGCATTCATTTCACAATCATATAACTAATTTTTTTATGATCATAGAAACCTGATCTGCTAATCTTAGTGCTGTCATATATTTCATTAAAGTACACAATCTTAGTTACTCAGTGGACTATAACAAACACAGGAAAAAAAAAGAACAAAAAATTAATGAGTACACAGTGCTTTACAACTCTGAAACCCCTACCATAGCTTGTGCTACACTACAGTCAACAGCCCATGGTGATGTGTATCAGATTGTGTAGCACCACACACTACCACATGACAGAAAGAAGTGTGGTATTGTGAGGTGTAACCTTTTAAAGCTGTTCAGTTTCCCACCACAGTTCTGTGGTGACTGCTGTCTATGTTCTGACACAGGTCTACAGCAGAGGAGAACTGAAAGGTGACATTTGTTAAGGATCTTTCTTAACAAAAAAAGGTTTGTCCTTTTCCCAGTTTCTGAGCATAATCACACCACTCTGTGTACTGCATTATAGTTTACTGTACTTATAAGAAGGACTGAAATAATTAAACTTCAAAATTCAGAACAAAATAATCAATATATACTTTACAATTATTTTATTATAGGTTCATAGGAAAGTAGTGGGCAAGCTGCCATTGTAGGCTATTTTAAGCCTAGCTAATTTCCCTTTTTGTACTCAAAATAACCTATTTCATTAGGCTATAGACTGGCCTTACCTATACATAATCAATTATTATATCTATAATTATATATTACCCATAATGAGAGTAACTGGGATCATACCATAGATAATTTGAGGGGACTCGTGCATGAGATAAAGCCAAACAGGAGAGGTCCCAGCACAGAACCCTGGGGGACTCCACTGGTAGTCTCTATGTGGAGGTAACTCCCTATTGTGTTTATTTGCATCCATTGATTTTACTGTGGTAAATTGTGGAATTGATTCCATTTGTGGTAAAACTTCCTGCTATCTGCCCAGTATTGACACTGTAATCAAAATAAATGCTAAGAAAAGGATTCTAAATGGGCATGCAATGTGGTGTCTGCGTGTCGCTGTGTATGTTTATATGTATGCATACGTAAAGATGTGTACGTGTGTGCATGTGTGCACATCTGTGTATGCGTGTGTGTGTGTGTGTGTGTGTGTGTGTGTGTGTGTGTGTGTGTGTGTGTGTGTGTGTGTGTGTGTGTGTGTGTGCGTGTGTGTGTGTGCGTGTGTGTGTGTGTGTGTGTGTGTGTGTGTGTGTGTGTGTGTGTGTGTGTGCGCTATGAGAGGGGGATAAATTTTACTGGTTGCCTAAAAGTAAAAGAATACGAGGTATATGCTTTCATATTACTTAGATATGCATTTAAATTGTATTATCAGCATAAATCACCACTTGCTTATTCATCTCAAATCCACAGAGTTCTTGTCTCAGATAATTTAGAAATAAATTCACTTCCTTCTTTCTTTTTAATTTTTTTCTACCTGCTTACATTGATATCAAAAGAGTAGGTGCCGTAAGATATATGATTTTAATATTCTGTACATTTTCCTGTCACAGTGGACTTCATTTACCACATGTTGAGAATAAATAAAGTTATTTTCTACACAACGTGTCATAACTGAATAACAGGCATGACTTTGGAAATTTACTTAATAAACAGGATAATAATTAAGGAAGATTTCTCATTTGCAATTTATTTTTATTACATCAATTTTGTAGACAACTTCTAATAAATGTAATATACTCAATAAAAGTGCTATAACTGAATGTTTGGTACATTTTAAGAGTCAGAGCATGCTGTTATCTGGTCTCAAGCCATGACGCATTCAATATTTTTGAGGGGAAAAGGCTGGAATCACTTATCAAATGTGTTAATGAAATCCTTTCCAAAATAATTTTAATTAATATCCTGCTAAACTACAGACAAAGAAACTTTAAGAGGATGTTTTTCATGAAAGGACTATCAGTAAAGAAGCAGATGAAATAAAGCAAATAACTGTGAGCAGCATTTTATATTCTTCATTTGGTTGCCTTTAGAGTTTGAGTATAACAGGTGTTAATTTATTTGTCCCAGTTTTAAAGAGATGTTATTTTCCTGGCTCTGTTTGCAGGCACTGATTACTCTGTAAAAGTAACAGACATGGTTATAACAGATGACTGATTTATCTTCTGTACAGACAGGCCAGAATCTAAACCTTTCTGCTATCAATCAGAATTATTACTGGCCATATGCAACATTAAAAAAATGCCTGTCACATGGTTCACTGGTCATTCACATAGGGCTCTAAGTTTTAATTCACACAAGTAATTGTTTACGTCAGATCATTAGTTTTGTGTTTTACTGGTCAGATACACAAGCCTTGTCCATCTTAATTCAGTTTTGCAATGAAAGCAGAAGAAAACACTTACTAATAAGAATGTATGTTGCACTACTCCGTGCTCAACGTCCAGAATCTAGCTTATATGTTGCAATGGAGAGTATTCTTCTATAGACATTTTCTTACAGAAACCTCTTTTTTAATAATTTTTTTTTAAGTTTGTTCTCTTTAGTTTTCTGGCACTAGACCCATTCTTATGCCACCTTTCTCACAGACGTAGTGGTTATCCATCACTTAGTAACATATATAGGAAACGGATATGCAGGTTTTGTCATGTACCAAGTCACAAGGGTGCTGGCACATGCTAGTATGACAAGTTCATTTCATTGCTGCTTCCCTGCTGCTGGAAGTTGAATACAAGGAGAGCTGCTTCCAAGCAGGTGCCAGCTATATAATCTGTATAACTGCATTACCTGCTTAATCTCTTTTATTTCAAAATACCTATTTTATTGTCACTGGGCTGTGATAGTAGTCTGTGCTAAAAGGGATGGACAGTATTTCTTGGAATTGCATGTTGCCTTTTTTTATCAAATGAGTAAAATATAACTGCTTGTTTTGTATAGTCTTCAACAGCGACAGAAGTGGCAGGATGTCTGCAGTAATACCAGACTAAGCTGTGTATTAAAAGATTGAAACTCTGAGTTGTATACTATATGTGTACTGGAGTTTAGAGAATGAAAATATATACCATATGTGTAACGGGGTTATGAAGGTGAAAATATCACCTTTTACTTCGTTAATGGCAAATGTTAATTTTCTAAGAATGTAATATATTTGTCCCTAGTACCTGGTCTAACTACACACACACACACACACACACACACACACACACACACACACACACACACACACACACACACACACACATATATATATATATATATGTGTGTGTGTGTGTGTGTGTGTGTGTGTGTGTGTGTGTGTGTGTGTGTGTGTATACATATATGTACGCATATATGTATATCTATATATCTATATATCTATATATATATATATATAGAGAGAGAGAGAGAGAGACACACACAATCACAGATATTTCAAGTATTTACTCCAACTTGTTGACATATATGTATATATATATATATATATATATATATATATATATATATATATATATATATATATATATATGTGTGTGTGTGTGTGTGTAGAGAGAGAGAGATACAATCACAGATATTTCAAATATTTACTCCAACTTGTTGACAGATAAGTTGCACATCTGGATAAGGATAGAGACATGAACACTCTGCCCTGAGCAGTGATGCAGAACCTTTAGGTACTTGCTTAATAATTTTAATTCACTTAGCTGCCTCCACATTTTTCAATAACTGAGTAGCTGGCAAGTCTCCATCAATCAATGAAATTCCTTTAATGCCTCTATTTCAAGACCAAAAAAATGCTTACTTTCAACAAAGACATGCACTTGGATTTCATATACACAATTATTCAGGGCAACTGAGCGATTAATCAATTGACCTAATTACTATCAATTGCTCTTAATTCAGCCATTCCTGGTGGTGCCTATAAGAATGCCAGAAGTACTGATGCTACAAACATTTGGAAGTCTCTGCTCAAGTTAGGTCTGAACCTAAAGGTAGATTTTATCATGGACAATATTGCAGTGATGTGTCTGCAATTACTGTGGAGATGGGCACATACTGGGAGCTATTCTAGCAGTTTATACATTTTTATCAGAACCTGGGAAGGCTCAGAAGATTATGTTTGATTGAATAAGAAAATGTGTTTCATATTCTGCATTTATTAATTCTTTTATTATAATATTTGATCTTAGATAGTTACAAAGAATATATTTTAGTTTTCAGTCATTTTGACCCAAAGTAAATTAAATATAAATAGCACAATGCTGAACCGTATAAAGTAAGAGTGAAGCTAATCCTGAAAATCATAATTCTCTGCTGGCACCCCATTCATGCCAATACTGTTGCAAACAGCAGTGCATTCTCAGATCAAGACTTCTAAGGGATGAAATGGCAACTAGTACTGGATGGTTTGGTCACTTTCCAAGAGTGGTTGAACCATACTAGCCAGTCAAAAATGTAAGCCATAAAACAAGAAACCCTCTGCACATGATGGGGTTTGAACTTGACACCAAAAGAGTCTGAACTGAATATTAAGCGATATGATAAGTCACTCTTTAGCTGAGAAGACAAAAGACCTGTTTCATCTTTTTTTAATCAGTTGGCCAAATGGTTATCAGATGAACCATGATGATGAATAAGAGCGACTTTCAGCTGTGGTGACAGAGTGATGGAAGAGTTAAGAGCTAAGGAGCAGCAGCAGAATGAACGCAACAGTGATTGCTAAGTAAATGTCAACCAATGAAATGTGTTCAGTGCACAAGCATGTCAAGTGCCTTGTGTAACAGAGCAGACAGCAGTACAGCATTTGATAATTTAAAAAACAAAGAATAGGGAGTGGAAAGAGAAAAAGAAAAATAAAAAAGGAAGAGTAAGGAAGGGGAGCCCTGAGTATTACATCCATGGCCAGACAGGCTAGGCATGATGAGACCTGTGACACAGCTGAGCACTGAGAAAAAATGATGCATCAATGTTAAAATGCCACAAATACACGATTATAACTGGGATTGCTTCCCGAATTTTGAAACTGTATCAAATGTATGGAAATAAAAAAAAGAAAGTCGGGGTGGAGTACAGTATTGCATATGAAGAAGAAAAAGTTAAGGAGAACTGAGTGGTTTGTCTATGCAGGAAGACTGTAGGCATTTATTTTGCTCTACTTATTTTGTTATAGTGAGATACTGCAGTAGAAAGAAGCAGAAAACTCTAAAGTCAGTGTTACAGTTGGAGTGTGCATTAACCCTCAGAATATAACATGAATGCAGTAATGTGCACACGGACCTATACATGCATGCAGTCACACTGTTATGCTGACAAATGTCAACCATACTTGGTTGCTGAATGTAAAATAAGCAAGGAAGCAGTCATGGCATATTATTTTATACATTATTAGCCAATCAGCATCTCATTGGAGGAACAACATTTTAAATAATTGATAAAAACAGATAACCTGGAAAAAAGTACAACTTGCAAAGTAATATTCTGCCTACTTGTTCATAAGTTAATACGCTCGTTGGTAAGAACTAGGCTAGTTGGAGCGGAAAGGTAATAGAGTAGGATGAAGGTAAACAGAAGTTTGCACTGCAGGTTAAAAACTACCTTACCTGCCAGGGACGGATATCACAGTATAAGCAAAGGGAAAGAGACAAGGAACTTCAAAGTGAAATACCTACTCTGTTAGAGTTTCTAGTCAAATTTAGAACAGAAGCTGCTGTTAAAAGGGGGATAATCATGGCATATAAAATATTGCATGTTAGCTATAAGAATAAATTAGAGGAAGATAGAACAATTGGGTAGAGAGACTAGAAAATCAACTTATAAAGGAAGAATGGAAGAAATATGTATGGCTACTAAGATTGCAAAAAAGTATGGAAGGTTTAGGATTTTTGCTTGAAAGTGTTTGCATAGGTAGTTTTTATATTCCTACTAGACTTCAAAGATGTTTTCCTCTGGCTGATAGCAAATGCTGGAGGTATGATGAGAAAGAGAAAGGTAATTGGAAATATGTTTGGGGTGTGATGAGTTGGTAAAATTTAAAACTAAACTACAGAGTACTCTGTCAGAAATGTTGGGAGAACACATCGCTATGACTAAGGAAATTATTAATTTAAGCTGGGACACAGGGGCCGGGATTCAGTAATCTTCTGAGTAAGACTAACCAAGTCTTACCCGGAGACTGCCGTTTAAGACTACGACGTCAGCGCATCATGCATATGCATGAGGGCGCTGACTCAACTGGAAGGCTTACACGGAGCATGTAAGACTGCAGGGGGTGTGTCGGACTGCCAAGCAGTCCAAATAACCACACCCCTGCAACCATATAAAGTGAAAAACACAAATGCAATGAGCGAGTCCGCTGAAATGTACACATAGCAAACAGTACACATCCCCACATACTAAACCCCTTTGTAAATGTAAAATGTAAACTAATTTTTTTTTTATAATTCCCGATATAGCTGCCCGTATTTGCGAGTGTTTGCGTGGGTGTGCCCATTGCTTAGCTGCAGTTATCAATTTCAACATCGAAGAGCATAATAAGAAATGCTTATGCAAATCAAGCCAAGTAGCAATAGTATAGTGGTAGAGCATTTGCACAAAGAGGAGGTATTCCCGGTTCTAGTCCCGCCACTCCCCTGTCTATTTTATGTTTTAAATCAGTATATAAAATAATTCCTGACATAAATGAATGAAATTTTAGTAAACAGCATTGAAATGGCCTATGTATTAGTGAACAAAATGTATATATATAAATATAAGAAGGTGAGCAGCATTAAGGATACTGACATATAATTGCCTATAGCTAAGCAATGTTTTACCTAGCGCAATATAATTGCCCATTGCTAAGCAGCGCTTTACCTAGCACAATAGGTTTGCGTGGAGCTGTGCACCTCGGTAACCAGTGCACCGTCGGGCAACGTGGAGCTATGTAGAGCAAAGTTGCCTAAACACAGCCACACCTCCTAGCCTGTCTGGACAGTAGTAAAATAAAAAGCAATGACAAGGTTTGAACCCAGGACACTGTGCACCATAATCAAAGTACTGAACCACTAAGCCATGACAGCTTTGCATAAGCATGTACTGTTAACATACATATACTTATAAATGGAATATTAACCATTGCTAAGCAGGTTTGCTGTTAGCCGAGAATTTTCAAAAATGACCAATCACAAATAAGTGCAGGAAATGCGGCATATTTAAGCTCCATAGGTGGGAATACTCACCATAACTGATTGTAGCTCTCGTCTGCAGTCAGAATGGCTGGTGCTGGAGAGGGTACTCGCTTTTGAGTGCAACGCTGGGGCATCGAGGAGTCAAAATACATGGTCTGGCTCCTTGTCCACCGTCATGAGTCAAGACTCCTGCAGCGCCAGTTCCAAGGGATGGAGTACAAAGCAGAGGCTTGGAACCGGTTAGCTCATGATCTCACCAGTGCCACAGGTGTCCCTTGGACTGGTGAGCAGGTCCATCACCACCATACAGACCTGAAGAGATGGAAGCAGAACCTACTGAACCGATGGATACAGGAGGCCCATGACATGCAAGATGCCCCACTACTGAGTAGGTAGCCAAGGAATGAAGTATGTAAGACATGCTAATTTAGTCTATATAATGGACAGGTATGTCTCAATATCCCTTCATTTACTTCACAGTTGCAGGTGTCTGTGCTGCGAATCAGCAAGCCTATGCAGATAGGCTGCTAAGGCTGTGCCACCAGGCAGGTTAGTAATTATTCTGCATGTACTGTTATATAAAATAAGTCAGAGAACCAGAAAAAGAGTGTAGTAGCTCATTAATAAAGGTAAAATAAGTCCGGAATAATATCTCTGCATGTACTGTTATATAAAATAAGTGAGCAAGCCTGAAAATAGTATTGTAACCTATTAATAAAGGTATAATACATCTTGAATAAGTCTTCTGTATGCACTGTAATATCAAATAAATAAGAGAGCCTGTAGAAAAATGTGTAATGTAATTAATAAAGGTATAATACTTGTTGTGTGTCTGTGTCACTTACTTTGAAATGTTGTTGTACCCTTGCATTATATAAATAGTACTGTTGTATTAAGTGCTGTCAACCCACAGTTGGGCAGTCCCATGTAAAGTTGATGAAGGAACTACCAGTAGCTGTGAAGCATATATACAGTCCTCAACAGATGATTAATGGCTGGCATGCATAGTTAAATCTGGCACATGAGTAACTTGTTAATGTGTTCCCCAGAAATGTGAGTGTGCTACATGAAATGTAGGGTTCTGTAGAAATATAACTGAAAATGTCACGTGAACACATCCAGATATGTAGATATATAAATATAAATAAAATATATATAGCTATGTAGCAGTAACATCTGCATCTTGGACAGTTAGTATATCAGATATAGGTCAGGTATATAATGAACTAGCCAGACCCATTACAGAACCTAATGCACATTGCCTAGTGTAATAATACATGTAGGGGATATACACCTGCAGTCAATAGGAATGTAGTGTAGACCAAAAGTACTTATAAGATGTTAACAGAGCTATCTTTTTACACCTTACTGTATGTGCATAAACAATGCAATTCCACACCTCAATGGGTATGTCTAATCTCAAAAAATTTGTTGGGACATATGCCCTTTTGTTCTATAAATATCTGCATTTACTTTGATGCATGTTCCCTGTTCAAACACCACAATCTTGGTGGCCTATTGCCACCAATCATCCCTGCATGCTGTTGGAATGTCCACTGTCTATCAATATATGCATGTGTTATGCTTGCTGCTCAACTGTTGGAACCCTAGTGTGTTGGGTTAATGGGAATATTACTGCATGCTGTTACAACTAATTTGGAATGCTGTTGTTTATGTTGTAATTAAACATACCTAAACACAGAATGTATAGGAAGGCCGGTCCCAGCTGACCCACCTGTCCCTCCTCAGTAGGCGATTGCACATGGCACCAGCAGGTCCAGCGCCCAGCCCGGGCTCCCCTCCTCCGCTGGCCCTGTGCCACCTTCGGGGGGAAATGCTGCAGGGGATGGGGCTCGTTCCCCCCCCATCCAAGCGTGGGTGGAGAAGGGCCACCTGTCACCCTCTGAAGGGTCGGGGCTGTGGTGCATAGGGAGATCCAGCATTCAGCCGCTGATCCCCTATGCCAGCTCAAGGCAAGAGTGGCGTGACTCATGGGTGAGCCTGCCCCTCCTACGCAGCCCCCAGCACAGCCACCCTTGGGGCTGTGAAGGTGCAGTCATGACTGCCCATGGGTGGGGATCTCAGTTCCACTGTTACCATCTGTGGGCTCATGGGCTTGCGATTTCCAAACATCCGCCCCCAACAATTGTGTTCACCCACCCCATGTGTCATATTCCGCCCCTGTGTGTGTCTTGCTTGTCTTGTCTGTTTACCTCCCCAACCTACCTCCCCAAATATACCTACTTCCTCTAACTCACATTCCACTCTCACCTGAAAAAAAAAAGGGCAATCTGTTCCCACAAAAAAATTATGCCTCATACATAGCTGCCCATTTCGCACACATGTCCGCTGGATATGTAAACTGATAATTATAATTGGCAGTACAACATATTTTGTTGTCCTCACCCCTCTCTCGGGGGTGGAAGGTTTCAAATTTCACTCCAAATTTCTAACATATGCACAGCTGTTGCTGGTAAAGAAATGGGCAGCTATGGACCTTCCCTACACCTGTCCTGCACATCCTGAGCTGGTTTTCCTACTGTCTTTCCCTCTTTGTGGCCCCTTTTTCACCACTTTCCTATCTCCCCATTTTCTTTTCTTTCAAAGAAATTAGCGTGGGGGTTAACGGGAGTAAGCACTTTTAAGCAGTAGTTAGCAGGTTTGAGCGAGTGTGCGCATGTGTGCGCTTAGCTAAGTATTGCTAAGTGTCACGCAAACCCACGCAAATATGCTTACAACTGCTTAAAAGTGCCTTAGTCACTCTGCATGACAGGGCCCTTGTTCTGCTGAGCAGCAAAATAAAACACCTCTGTCAGTCTCAAATCCCAGTCCTTGGACACACTACACTGCATGAAGTACCACAAAGCCACAGTAGACATACAACAAGTTGGTGCTGTAATAAATATATCATGCATTACAATGAGTGAATGTAAATGGAAAATAGGAATGCCATAACACAAATCTTGTTCTGTGGATCTTTACCAGCAGTTGTTGTGGAATAGCATGACATGACTGTGAAAAGAGAACCAGCCATTCAAGCAGGAAATAAGGTTACAGTAGCACTTTACAAACCCCACACAGTATCAGAGCAGGATAAACACTGGCATATTTGAATAGGGCAGATGCCATACTTCCCAACTGTGACTGCTTTTCAGGGATGTCCCTGATTCGTAAACAAATGTTAGCTGTGTCCCTCAGAATCCCTCTGAAAAGTACTGACATTAGGCCGAAAAGTGGGGAATTACTCTTAATGAATAATGTCAATAAGTAAGAATATACACTGCATGCATGTCAGAAAAGGTGTATTAATATATATGCTCTGATTCTCTCACAGTCTCAACTTAATGTCTGTAATATATTACAGGTGTACCTCACTTATATGTACCTTTCCCTGAGGCTGTAGAAATATATACCTGAGTGTATCAGAGGCCTGGCATTTCAGCTTTTCTGCTGTTACACACTCTGAAAATAGCTTTGGAACGAGTCCCACAAGCATACCCTTATGTATGAGTACAACACAGAAATATCAAAGGATGTAGCCATGTATTGGCAGCAACCAACTGTGACAATGCCATTGTTCCAGTGCAGAAAAGACCAGTGTGGTGCACAGAAAAAGAATAATAGGCTAACCTCTGGCTACCATCTGGATATGTCCACAAATGGGAGCTATGCAGACAGACTACTTGCCTTGTTAGACTAACAGGTACACAGCAACCCTGTATGTTCAGCAAGATAAACATCACACAATAATATATAATGCTCTCTGTACTTCTGCACCCCTACCCAAAAGAACAATATACCTGTGTATTCAGGCTCTACCAAGGATGTAGGTAGGCATACTCAGTAATGAAATGTGTCCAGTTGTCTTGAGCAGCCTGTGCTAATGTCAACACAAATAAACAACAAACTGTTCAGAAGTGAGGTAATTAATATTTACAGTATAGTAGTTCACAAACAGTTCATGTGCCAGAGGAATACATTGCAATAACTACTTTTGTATGACAGTTAATTGTCTAATTAGAAAAGAAAGTACATACTCCCATGTATCTTGTGTAAGCATTTGGAGGGGTGAGTAAAATTCTACACTGACAAGTGTGTACTAGAAGCAGCAACATTCAGGTTTGAGTACAACATGCAAATCACTGGCTACAACCCTAGCTTCAGATATAAGAAGTATACCAACCTTCTGGCTGACACAACGGTGTCCACAGCAAACAAGCATGGGCCCCACTTTGGAAAGCTGAAAGGGATATGCCTACCTAACCTAGCATTTTATAGCAGTGGACTGCTATGACAGTGAGTACTGCAATTACCACACAGCAGGCTGCATGCAATTAGTAAATGGTGGGCACCAATTGGTGCAGAGGCCATCACATGCACATGCACAGATACCTAGAAAAGCAGGCTGTACTTGCTGTCCACACATGCAATAATCTCACTGCAGCAAGAGAGAGAGAGAGAGAGTGAGAGTGAGAGAGAGAGAGACAGAGGCAGAGGCACAGACACAGACAAAGACAGACAAACAGACAGAAACAGAGAGACACAGAAAAAGAGCAACAGCAACAGACAGAGAAAAAAAAATAAAATTAAAAAAAAAATTATTTCCTTTAAAAACAGACAGAACAGAGCAATACAAAGGAAAGGTATGTAACACATATGTATTTGCTGGCATGTAGTAGATGTTTATGAAGAGTACTCTACATACTGTGAATCATCCATATGTGGCAGCAGTACGTATCTATATGTATCTGTACATGTGCATAGGGCAAGGGACATACTGCAACTGTTTGTGAAGGGTGTGTATATATATATATATATATATATATATATATATATATATATATATATATATATATATATATATATTGTTGAAGGTTGTTATGTGCATATTTCTATGTAGGTTGTAGTGTGTGGCAAAGAAAACAGCATGCAGTGCTGGTATATGACGTGGTGGTTAAACACTGTGGATATGCTCTGTCAGTTTTGCAGTGTTGCAGCCAGTGAGGCCTGCTAAAGCTATATGGGCTGAGGACACCTTCAATGCAGTCTGCACAACACTGTGCAATATTATTACATAACTGTATATCTCACAACTGTCGCATAATTGATATTCCCACCATGAATAGTGGACATCTATATGTACAGCAATGGATGATATATATATATATATATATATATATATATATATACATATATACATATATACATATAGATATAGAGATATATATATAGAGAGAGAGGGAGAGAGGCATAGGGCATACTTACTGTGACAGGTGCCTGGTGACCAAGGTATGGACTGAAGCTCAGTGTTGATACTGCAGTGCCATCCCTTCTTGCCAGAACACTGTACCCATTAACTACCACATAGGTGGTAGTCTACCTAACACTGAAGATGTGATAAGGGAACATGGGACACAGGTGGACAGTAGCCTCCCCTTTGATAATCACAGTGCCACACTAGTCATGTACTCTGTCTATGTGGTACACATCATCACAAAAGGTGTGCCATCTAGGGAAATATAGGTCAGTGTTCCCCTCTACTCATCACACTTAAAACCCATTAGAGAGTACAATGCCAACTACAGCAACTGGAAAGGCCACAGACATACCTCACAAAGAGTAATACCGGCCTCAAACAGATGCCATATGCAGACCAACTCACAAAACCACAGCTACACCGTGTTGCATACCGCCTACCCAAAGGTGACCTCTGCCTAACATACATAGCTATGTCACACCCATAGCTGTTGGGCATCCACCATGTAAACATATTACAATCCCTCCCAGATACATGCTCTAGGGCCCTAAACCGTGTCAGCTCACTAAATAGCACATGTTGGAGGGATAGAGTCTTAACTCAGAGACATGCCATACTCTGGAATAAACCACCTATCAATAGCAAACTAAGCTCCTCATTAGCAGTTGTCATAAGTACTCCTGATGATTGTTTGGGAGATAGGAAATACACCCCGGGAATCACCTGTGTGGCTCTGGTTGACAGGGGTAAGTGAAATTAAATTACATGTATGTCAAAGGCCAGGATAGCATATGGCTAGGCTGCTGTAGGCCCTAGGGCCAATAGCGTATTACCTACCCATGACACGATGCACACACACATGTACTTAGTGCAATAATTGCTATGTGAGTTTGACTGAGTGTGATGGTGAATGTGTTGGTGAATGTGTGTAAGGTCTGTAAAGGTGTGATAGCTTAGTGTGAAATTGTTTCTGTCATGGTAGTTTGTGTCCTAGCTGTGATCCCAGCAAAAGATGTGTATGCTATTGCTAGGCAGAAAAAGTAGTATGGCATACGGTGTTATGTGGTCCCTTGCTGTTGACTGTGGTGTCCCATTGTAGGCTAAAGCAATACATGTATGCTTAGTGAGTGGTACTGCTGGTGAATCCATAGAACTGTAGTACTACCTGAAGCTGGAGACCTAAACAGTCAGTATGGTGTATGTTCACATTGCTTGGAAACACTGTTTTGTATATTCCCTGTAGTCCTCATAGATTACATACCTCAGACATAAGGTTTTGTAAGTAGTGACACACAGTACTGTATGGTACACAGGTAAAGCTCATATGGGTTGGCATACATTTGTGTGTTGTATGTATGTCTGATGTGTGTGTAATTATGCCTGTACCATGCCCTCAATCATATCTGTATTACAGGGTATATGTGTGTATCTAGCAACATGTATAGTCTAGTACAGCAGTATGCCACCTATATCAACAACTGTGCACATATGTTAGGCAGGGGTTTGGCATCAAAGATACTGTGGTATACTGGTAATACTGTAACTGTACTTTACATTCTTTGCAATGGAGGACATCTTTCTTTATGCATTAGCTTGATATATACCTCCTGTGGCTAGGTGATGCATTGTGTCACATACAGTGAGCCATGTAATGGTGTATAATCTTGCATATTGGCTTCTTTTTGCTGCTGTGCAGAACATGGTTTGATATATAGAGTGTGGCAGGCACTGTCAGCCAGTTGTGGCCTGAGCACTAATATGTGGTATTGAACATGTCTATCCTCTGACAACCAATCGGATGCAAAATATGGCAGGTAATTGATATCTGTACTTTAGGATGTTAAGTGTGCCACATGACTTGCTCACACATCTTGTTTAATTGTCTTCCAGGGGTATGTCCCACCAAAGAAACCCGTGTTATACAGCTGCAGAGGAGGCAGAAATACATAACAGCCTAGTGCAGCACTACACCCTGCTGTTGTCTAGAACCAGCCAGGACCAGCATGAGTGGACTGCAAGATCTCGTTTGTCGGGATAATGACATAGGCATGCATAACCGGACATATGAGCAGGTATGCTATCACTGCAGTGATTTAATTAGACATGTCCGGCAGCGTGCGTCTGATATCCATCGACAACAGCTTGCCACAGGTGGTGGGGTTGCCATTCATTCCCCCTCACCAGAGTGGAGGAGCTGCTCCTAAGCGTGGTGCCTCATGGCCAACCACAGGAACAGCAACTGACATGTGTCATCATGGAGGCCAGAGCCACGCAGCATGTTGACATGGAGCATGCAGGTAACATGACCTATCTGTAGACTACTGTTATCTGTACTGGTAGATTATGCATATGTAACATGTGTACTGTGTGTTTAGCAATTGTGCTGCATAGTGTTGTGCAATACTGATATTTGGAATATAATCTGTACGCCTGTGACTGTCAATTGTTGTGCGACTGTAGTTTAGCAAACTCACAGTAGCAATGGCACAGTTGTGGCCACTGACAAACTGTCTCATATTCTTGTAGGTCCCTCTGGTGTGACAGCAAGGCAGCTGGTTGATGCTGGTGAGTGTGTTATAATTTTAATATTGCTAATGAAATGTGCATGTCATACATGAGGTGTAGGCCATGTACATGTAACACACCTACGCATAATGCATGCTATGCATGCTTGCTGTGAGACTATGCACATTTCAGTAATGACAGTAGCTGCCTCAATCACATGCAATACACACAGCAGCACACACAATTGTGGCAACACCATACTGGACATTGGATAGGCATAGTTGATACACATGTTCACAACATACACAACTTTGTCATACGCAGTACACCTTAACATGCTACACATAGCATATCCAGACACCCACTGTAAGGTCACACTTCAGTATCCCACATGTCATCCACACAGCACACATAATATACCTGAGGGGTAGAGGCCTATCACTGGGCTGTGTGACACTCTTCAGCACATAACACATTCATGTTAGTCAATGCTCCCTGTTGGGCACCTTACAAACCCATGTAATGAGTGGCTGTGAGGCCAATCACTGAACAACAGCACACATGCATCAAAGCCATGTATACTGTTATTAACACTGGGCTGTCTACACTCGCACTGCATGGTCTTGAGCAACAAACTTTCTGCATGCTGACATGTGTGATAAGACTGTTTGCCTTGTGATACTGTAACCCACCTTCAACCACTATTAAGTATGTTTTAGATTGCTGGTGGTGTGTGTGGGTATCTGCTGTAGTGAGGAGTGTATTTGTGTGCATGTGTGCATGTGTGCATGTGTGCATGTGTTCATGTGTGCATGTGTGCATGTGTTCATGTGTGCATGTGTGCATTTGTGCATGTGTGCCAACATCATGTACAGGTCGTAAAGTATGTTTCCTGTCTCCCTCCCACAGGTGCTGTGTTACGGCTGGTTTACTGCAGCAGGGAAACTGATGTCACTGAGCCACATAGTGATAATGAAGATAGGTGTGTTGAGGCACAGGCATGTTTGCCAGGGTCTGTCATTGGGCCAGCAATTGACAATACACAGCTGTCCACCCCATCCATGCATACAGTCATACTGCCAATACATCCATCACCAATGCCCATAGCTGAGGGAAAGCGTGCTGTTGGCATTGGCCAGGACAGTGTGGTATCCATGGTACATGCATCCCAACACAGCAGCCATACCTAGATGTCTGGAAGGGTACCACATAGGCAGATGTCCAGGGGTTCCCGTAGGAGTACTGCTGCTCATCATGCCACTGGCAGATGTGCCACAGGTCTGACAACGTCACGCATGTTCCAGGCTGTCATGGAGGCACAGACACGTATGGAACGGTACACTAGACAGGGACTAAGGGCACAGAGGGCCCATAACACCACTGTTATTGACAGTATCCGTGACCTAGCAGGTGCCATCCGACATTACACCGAGGTCACTGATAGATGTTGGGGAGAGACATTAGATATCCTCCGCAATGTCATGTCCATGTGTCAGGACAGTGCAGGATGGTTGAGATGTCGACGTGGATGTATGCCAGCAACATCCGCAGCTGGCAGTCACCGCGGACGTCCCTCAAGCCACAGCCACTCCTGTAGTGCCAGTACCAGCCTCAGCAATGTTGGGGGTGGGCTGTCCTAGAAGACCACGTGCATGTGGCTCTGGACAGTCCCAGCAGGGACCTTTGTCCAGTGTGCATCCATCCACCTCTGGGGATAGTACCCAGTCTGGCTTAGTACCTGATAGTGTCAGTAGCACTCCTGCCAGGCACAGGTACTGTATCCATGGCCAGATACGGTGATCTGTAAAGCCTTGCAGGTACACTCTGTGGCTGTCCCACAAATACCCATATAGGGCAGCCACATGGTGGAACTGTGTGCATGCAGATACACGCACATACTCCAGACATCTAGGGCTAACACATACCTACACACATTACAACAACATTGGCCCATTACAGTATTCTTGCCCCTCACATACACACACATACATACATGTCAATTGGATGGCTCACTGTAGGCCTCTGGCGAACCAACAACACACCCTGTGCATATGATAAAACCTGTCCCACCTCCAGTCATCTGTAACATTGATGCAGGAACAGGCTACCATGGTGCTGATGCACCGGGTGTCTATATAGCAGTAGTCTATATAGCAGTATAGCAATGTTAGCATGTTTTCAGCTGTATAGTGTAATGATATGCTTGAAGGTGTAGCTGAGCAGGCATGATGCATTAAAGCTATGATTGTCATTATAGTGTTGTTTACACCAGTGTTGGTTCCAATTGTGTATTGTCCATCCATGTGCCACTTGGCTGATGTGTGCAGTGTTGTCAGCATGTGTTAGAGAGTGGACAGTATTCGTGGGATGTGTGTAGCACAGATTTGCAGGTGTACAGTTGTGAACACGGTGGAGGTGCACTGTCTGCATGTATGTGCATAGTGGACACATGGCCAGGGTGACATGCTCTGTATTGCACAGTAACACTCCATAGTTTCTATTGGTGGCCAGTATGCATTGTACTACGCACATTCTGGTACCTGACTACACATGTGTGTATGACATGGTTTGACACTGTGCTGTGGGTGATACTGTTACTATCTGTCATTGTTTTGTATTCTGGTGGTATACATCACTTCAACAGCCTGACCATAACCAATCGTTAGATGATGTCTTGACAACCGACACACAGATGTAGGACACACAGCAACATTTGGATCCTTCAGGTACTATACAATGCCAGTAACCACTGGTATTCACCTGCACCCATTACTGAGACCACTCCTGTTTGCCATATAGCTCTCTTAGGTACAAGAAATCACAGTTGGGATATGTCCGTCCACGTCTGGTAATGCATACTGTGGCCTATAATGCATTCTCCAGATGACACACACATACTCCACAAGGGTATCATACAGACAGATGCCTGTTGTCAAACCCATGCTGTAAAGCTATAAGCCAAACTAAGCATTGTCATCCACCTATAAGGAATATATAATCCCCACAGTACCACATAGGTAGTAGCCAACAGCATGATGAACAGGTACCAATGTGTACATGCAACCAAGTGTTATGTCATCTCTTCTTTGTTAATCACATTTCCAAAGGTATTCTGGAATCCCTTGGTGGATCACATAAGCAATAAGGGGTCTGCATGCATATCCACAGTTTGTTCTACACCTATGAATAGTCATCATGGACAGACTTTGCTGCGTTTGAACAGGTCTGACATATACCTCGGCCATAGACCCTCACTCACACATTCCAATAGGAATCGTAATTACTTTGTGTGACACAAATGACCTAGGCCAGGGATCACTGCAGTGGCTGGCCTTGTCACAAGCATACAGGTGTGACCTAACATCTGGGAAGCAGCAGCACAGTCTGGCAAGGATGACAGCTGTGTTCTTGGAGAAAGTAGGGTTCCCACACAAGCAATCATTGAGGTAACATGTACAGATATGTATTTGACACACAGCTAGCTCACATGTGCAATGCATACTGATATGTCATACAGTGGTAAAAGCAAAACCCACTATACATTGACCAACAGTGTCACACACATACAGCTCACACACTCACAAAGTGCAGGATTCAATCCCCTACCTAACTACTTCATGATACTAGAGGAGTATGCATAAACACAACACGCTATGCACATTACTGTCAGTTCTCTTTTCCGCAGGTGTATTTGTAGGATGGTGACATCATCAGACTTGACAAAAGTTAGCACTTATGAGGTGTTTCACTACTCTCCTAAAAGGTTATGCCTTTCTAAGGGGAGCACACACAGTTGCCCGGTGCAGGATTCAACCCTCTACATAACTACTTCATGATACTAGACGAGTACGCATTAACACGACGTACTTTACAGATTACTGGGAGTGTTCTTTTCCACAGGTATATTTGTAGGATGCTGACATCATCAGACATGACAAAGGTTACATTACCACTTTTGAGGTGTTTCACTACTCTCCTAAAAGGGAGTTTTATCCCAAGGGGGAACGCACAGTTGCTTGGTGTAGGATTCAAAAACCTACTTAATGATACTAGAGTAGTATGCATTAACAAGATGCACTATACAGATTAGTGGGAGTTTTATTTTCCACAGGTGTACTTGTAGGATGCTGACATCATCAGAGTTGACAAAGGTTAGATTACCACTTTTGAAGTGTTTCACTACTTTCCTAGTAGGTTGTCCCTCCCCAAGGGCAACACACACACACACACACACACACACACACACACACACACACACACAGTTGCCCGGTGCAGGATGCTAATCCCTACTTAACGATACTAGAGGAGTACACATTAACACGATGTGCTATACGGATTATTGGAATTATTATTTTCCACAGGTATATTTGTAGGACGGTGACATAATCAGACTTGAGAAAGGTTAGATTACCACTTTTGAGGTGTTTCACTACTCTCCTAAAAGGTTGTTCCTTTCCAAGAGGAACACACACACCCAGTTAGTGCAGGATTCAAACCCGTACCTAATTACTTCATGATACTACAGGAGTACACATTAACACGACGTGCTCTACATATTACTGTGGGCTTTGCTTTCCAAAGGTATATTTGTAGGATGGTGACATCATCAGACTATATGAAGTGTGTTACATTAGGTGACGTTAGTTGGCCTACATTGAACGAATGTCTAAACACTTTGGCCATGTGATCATCAAAGGTGAGTTTACTATCTACCTGTGTCCCCAGGGCCATAATTACTTTCTCCATATATGCTGGATTACCACCTATGTGGTAATTTGTGTGCACTTTGTATTACCCAAAGAGGATGACAATGCATTCTTTGCCATTCAGCTTGAGGGCATTGTTTTCACACCAGGTATCTGTCTCTGTAAGACACTTCTGGAGGATGTCTTTGTCAGCTGTACAGTCAATTATGGACCACAGTTTCCAGTCATCTGCAAATCTGTTCAGTCTTACACCTGCCATGCTTGCCTGTACCTCTGAGCAGTATCGACTGAACTGGTGGGGTACCAGGACCAAGACCTGTGTGATGCCATGTGTGACTGGCTTAGAGTTGGACATGGCACCCGCAACTATGATCGTGTGTTTGATCTGTGAGCCACTTGGCCACCCATCCTGTGACATAGCTGTTCATGTTCAAGCTGGTACACTTGTCCATGATGACAATGGTGTGGTAAGCCCTTAGTGAGGTCCAGGTGGGCTATGTGGACTACTTTCACCTCCATCTATGTTCATGGTAACTGTTTTAAATAAGTCAACTAGGTTTGGGAGCCAGGCTATGCCTTTAACAAGGCGAAGTTGTGTAGAGTCCAGTGGCTGGAGATCTCCAATGTCTCAGTGTATGGGTTCCATGACGATTTGCTCAATAGCTCTGTAGACCAGGCTGAGTACACATGTTGCATAATGGTTTCCAGGTTCTGTTTTGGCACACCCTTTGTGGGGCTGGATGACTGTTAGTGTATGCCATTCTTTAGGTACATAGCCTGTGATACGCTTGAGTCTGGGCAGTGAATGTAGGTGAGGGTGTAGTTCCTTGTGGGCCTAGTGTAAGATGTAGCCTGGGACAACTTACAGTCACATTGATGCTATGTTCTTAGCTTTGGTGAGGGCTGTCTTTACATGCATGTCTGTGATGTCTGTGTCTCTGCATCCTTCTGTGATAGACACAGGCACTTTTGGGGGTGATGGGGGAGTTTACACTGCACTTGTCCCCCTGGGTGTGGGCAATGAAAGTTGGTTTGGTGTATGTCATTACTTTTTTCAGTAGCTGACAGCATATTTGGAAGTTGACACCTACATGTCTGATATAGCTACAGAAGGCTTTGTGGTTGTTATTCTTACATTCCTTGGCAGTTTGTCTTTAGAAACTGTGCTTGGATTATTTTATAAGCGATTATTGTTTCATCCTAATAATGATCAGTGATGCCTTTCCTTTAGTGAAGTTGGCTCAATCAGGTGTTAGTTTCCTCCTTCTGTTGTCTAGCTTATTTATGGGCAATGACCACCAGATTGTTTTCTTATTTTTGGAGGAGTGTATCTTGCTTTTATTTGTGATGTCTTGATCCATGCATCCCTGTAGATGCTCATAGGATGCACTTGTAAATGATTTGGCAGATTGTATACCATTATCCTATAGCAAGAGGGCTTTGGGACTTTCCACTTTGGTCTTGGGAAGTGTGCTGTTTGCTTTTGAAAATGTGTTCACAGTGGTTTCATTGACTGGGTGTGGGGGCGGGATGTGGATGTCCAGTGTGATTACTTAATGATCTGATATTACCAGCGAGGGGTTTATTTCTGTTGTGGAACACTGGTACCCCATGTTGGAGATGATCATGTCCAGTATGTTGTCACCTCTAGTAGGCATGCTGACCAGCTCTTCCAGGGTGTTAGAGTTTCTTAACTCTAGGACACATTGGGCAAAGGACATTGTATACAAGTAATTCACCCACTCATTCTTTGGGTAGTTGTAATCTCCTCATATAATGGTGTTTGAGGTGACCTTTATATTTGCCATTGTTCTCCAGAATACTGAGTGAGGTTCCTGAGACAAGGTACATGATCTGTAGCAGGCTACAATCTGATGGGCAGCTTTGTCAAATGTTAGTTGTACTTGCATGGTCTCCAAGGCCTCATGCTGTGGCAGTAACCTGAAAGGTGTGGATAACCATAAGGTAAATGGCTACACCACTTCCTTTTGTATTTCACTCGTGGTCTTAGGTCCAAAGATCAGGGTGATTGTGAGTGTTTTATGTGGATCATATCCAACAGCTGCATGTTTGACATAGCTTTGGATGTTACGCAGTGAACACCTATGAGAAGGCGATATGCAAGGGAGTACAGATGGAGCATTTTGCGATGGTCTGTGTATGGCATGTATTTCAGGCCAGTAATGCTCTTTGTGAGGTATTGCTGCTGGCTTTCCAGTTCTTGTAGTTGTCTTGTGAGGTACATAGCAACAGTGGCGTCGTACTATTTTATAGTTCTAGTGAGTGGTGAGTAGAGGGGAACAATGTCCTCTTTTATTCTGCATGAGACACATTTTGTGATGAGGTGTGCCACATAAGATGGTTTCCTGACTACTGTGGGAATGTGCTTATCACAGTTGTATCCACTGTCCACCCATGGCCCAGGGTCTCTTGTCACACTTAAAGTGTGAGGTATACTACCACCTATACTGTAGTTCTTGGCTACAGAGATTTTAACAAAGGTGATGATAATGCACATTTTGGCATTGAGCTACAGCCCATGGCTTGGGAAACAGCCATCTGTCTCAGTGAGGCCCTTTGACAGGATGTCCACATCTTTAGTGTTTGCAATGATGGCTCCTAGTTTGCAGTCCTCTGGAAATGTCAGTAGCCACAGAACCTCCATGTTAATGTTTACTTCAGGGAAGTAGATACTACACAGCCTGGGAAGTTATCTAGTCCCATGGCTGCTGTGATACTGGCTTTGGAGAGGGTTTTTTTCCCTGTGCAGCCATGATGACAGCAACTTTGCAGTCTTCCATTATCAACATGTGCTCTTTCATGGGTGAGGAGGGAGTAAAGTTAACACTGATCCTATCTGCCAGGATGTTGCCAATATCAGTTGGCTCTGTACATTTAGTGCCATTGAGCTGTAACTCAGAAGCGATCTGAGTGTAACCATGACATGGACCTGTCTGTTGGGCAGAGATCTGCTGCCTAGACAGTATGCCACTGAGTACAGCTTGGGTTACATTCATTCTTGTTGCATGGGGCAACTATTTGAGGCCAGTAATCCTCATGTTAAGGTTTTTCATTGTTTTTTCTAGCTGATGAATGTGTCTAGTCAGATTCCTCGCAAGTGTGTTGTGGTAGTCTCTGACAGGTCTGATGACTGCTGAGTAGTGGCAACCTCCTTTGATCTACATGCACAGACCTTGGCAGTTTGTGTGTACACATAGCAGTATGTTCAGACCACTTTGTGAATGTGTTTCTGGAAGTAGAGATGACTATACACGTTTGTCCATAGATCCCTTCTCATCACATCCGTATTTAGCCTAAGTGTGTGAGTATGCCCATATGACCTTTCAGTGTGATGCAGATTGAAATCCACTACATTTGTTGGAGTATGTGAGCATGTACAGTATACACATTTATACCATATGTGTATGGTAAATCAAGGTGTATTTTTACAGCAGGGATCACCTTTGTGTCATAGATCAACAGGGATCATGCTGTGCCTGCAGGGCTTCCATGAGCCACTTTGCATAGACCTATCAACATTTCTACATACAGGGAGACAGCTATTCTTTGTACATTTCTAACCATGGGTACACCGGATTTTTACTGTGGGTGTACATAGGATGTGGTTTTCACCTGACACTTATACACATTTGCTGTGCCTGCACTGCTATGTACAGGCCACCATTACAGTCAGTACTGTTGCCTATCATACTGGCTTGAGGCATACTAGTATACTACAGGTCTTAACGTTCATTGCCAAATATATTAGCTTGTGACTTCATAGCCTACACAACCCACATCACAATGCCTGGCCTGATGTTCTCTGTCTACATAGGCATGTGGGTAAGGTTACCCATTTGCCTCATTAGGGCCATGATACAGCATTGCTTTATGTTTGCATTAGTGTCCAATTGTCCTGGTGTGTTCGTACCACTGTAATGCTGTCATAGCTTAGTGGCTCAGTGGCTCAGTACTGTGACTATAGTGCACAGTATCCTGGGTTCAAGCCCTATCACTGCTTTTTATTTTCATGATGGCCAGACCAGACTGCTTAAGGTACAGTAAAGCAAATATGAGCATGTTTAACTGACTTTGCTCAGCTTTGGCTGACCTTGGCCAACATTGCACGAGCAATTTTGTTTACATATACTACATACTGGTAAAAGTTGCTTAGCACCACTTTATATTACATAAAACATGGCAATCATGCCTCAGGTGGTGCTGCAGGGCTGCCTATGTCAGATGCACACACTACACTCCCTATACATATTTGGAAACAGGTAGTGTCAAGTTGGGCATCCCTTTTATTTTATGTGCGAGTCAGTGAGAGGTATAATTTCCAGGGTTCCTACTGAGCCAGTGTATGTGCTATGCATTGCCTCTTTGCCAAGGGCAAGGCATACTGGGCACGCCTCCTTCTGCCTACTGGGGCAGGCTCAGGTTGTTCCTCCTCCAAGTCATGCTGTGCCTGTGCAGGCCTTAGCAATGGTGGGGGGCTGTTTGGCCCTGTCCCATGCTGTTCCTGCTGCAGCTGTTTTCGCAGGATCAGATTGTGTAGCATGGCACATACCATGACAATTTGGGTACATGTAGTTGGTGAGTACTGCAAGGCTCCACCAGATGTGTCCAGGCACCAGAACTGTGACTTGAGTATCCCAAACACATGCTCAATTACATTTCATGTTTGTACGTTTGCTTCATTATGGAGTTCTTGTTCAGCCTTGTGTGCATTTCTGATGGGTGTCATCAGCCATGGCTCCAGTGCGTATCCAGCATCTCCCACTAGGTGACCATCAGGGATGTCCCCATTTGCAAATGTCTGGTACAGCTGTGACAGATGCCAGATATGGGAATTGTGGTAGCTTCCAGGGCAGCCACCACACACATTCAGTATTATGCCCTGGGCATCAGACACGACATGGCAATTGATGGAGTGGAAGCCCTTGCGGTTGATGTAGGCCCTACCCTGCTCACCAGCTGGTGCTTTGATGTGTATGTGTGTGCAGTCAATTACACCCACTACCTCAGCGTATTCCACTATTTGCTGAAAAAGACGCATATTGCTGGCCAATACCTCACGGGAATTGGGGAAATATACATGATCACTGACATGTGCTGACATGGCATTCAGGAACTGGTGCAGTACCCTTGATGCTGATGCCTGTGAAATCCCCATCATATCACCAGTTGGTCTCTGGAAGGTACCTGTTGGTAATATTCTTAGGCCAACACATGCCTTGGTTTCCACTGGGATGGGTTCCCCTCTGTTGGTTCTGTGTGTGAGGCATGGCCTGCACAGCTCAACAATTTGCTGCAGGAGCTCTCTGTCCACTCTATAGCTCTCCACTATCTCCAGCTCATGTAGCCCCTGGTAGGTTACCCTGGGTCTGTATACTCTTCTCCATCTCCTCACTGTGGGTTGCTCAGCAGCATTAGCAATGGCACCACCCTCAGCATCTTGCACATGTTGCCTTCTAACAGCAATGGCAGCCCCTAACATTTTTATGTCTCAGTTTAAGCTTTTTAAGTTTTCACTTCTCTTTGTTGACTGCAGTGTTGCAATGTTTCTGAGAAAAACATGGGGGCATGTTGTTTGCAGAGTTTTAGGTGCTGGGCTGGGCTGGGCTAGTGTACTGCCTGTGTAATTGGCTGATTCTGATTGATTTCACCTGGCAGCTCTGCTAGTTCTCCTTGGTTAACTTCCTACTACTTTCTTTCCTTCCTTTTCCCATTTCTGTTTCCACAGGGGGCAGCGCCACAAAAACAACGGCAAACACACTCACACGCATGCACACAGGCCTACACAGGCTTACACAGGCTTACACGGGCTTAGGTGGGTGCACATTCATGTATAAACTCGGAAAGCACTCTCCTTAGACTGTTAGTGTACTTTGAAATTACCTTAAACTATGTGTATTTCTGAGTGCTGGCTTGTCTGCCTTTGAATCATCTAGCACTTACTTGTAGCTAGTTGTTAAACTTGTTTGTAATACCTTTTCACTTGTGGATAACTAAAGTGCACTTTTACATTAAGAAGAGGGGGACTACAATTCCAGTGTTCTGTCCAAATTGGAAAATGCACAGGGAAGCTTAAAGTGAAAATTACTTGTTGCAGCTAGTTAATTGATTTATTTCTGACACCCTTTCACTTTTGGCTAACTAAAGTAAGTTATTATATTAACAAGTTTGGGGCTACAAATCTAGTGGGGGTAGAAAGGTAGCCTGGTCTATTTGAGTTAGGAAACACACAAGAGAGCTTAAAGTGACAAGTACTTATTGTGGCCACTTCGTACCTTTTCACTTTTGGCTACCCAAAGTGTGTTATTACATTAAGTACACTTGAACTCCTATCCTAGTAACAGTAGTAAATTGCCTGGTAAATCTGAGTTGGGAAACAGGCAGAGAAGCTTAAAATGACAATTATTTGTGGTAGCTAGTTGGCACCTTTTCACTTTTGGCTAACCAGATTGTGCTTTTACATTAAGAAGATTTGAATTGCTCTTCTAGTGATAGTAGTAGAGTAGACTGGTTAGTCTGGATTGAGAAACACTCAGGAAGGCTTAAAGTGAGGTTGCTGCATCAGCCCGAGGGCTTTTTGGGAACTTAGTTGGGGTTAATCTTCACTTGAGAGTTACTTTTGCTGTGCTTTTACATTAAGACATTCCAGGATCATCCATCTTGTGGCAAAAGGTGTTTACCTGGTCTCTCTGAGCTGTGAGGCACTCCAGGGGGATTAAAATATAGTCATTTTTTGACCAGAAGGCATGGGAGTTAGTTTTTAGCTTTTTTCTGACTGCTATAAATTAGGTGCATTTTCACTGAGCTGTTCACTGATCAGTGGTGATTAACTGCACCCTGTATAGTAGCAAACCTATAAAGCTAGTAATTAGGACTTTAACACATAACACAGAAAGGCTTTGCATGGAGCTAAGCTTATGGCAACTAGCTAGAGCATCAAACAGAACTAAGATCATAGCACTATCTAACATCGAGCCTTCATCCTAGACACTGTTCTGGTGATCCTCTGTTAAACCAAGACCCTACACCATAATAGCCCAGTCCTAATGCAGGTCCTGACAACAAGGATTTGCAATTTCACAATGTCTCAGTGGCCAGCTTGATAGATACGGGCATCCTGAGACAATGTAGATATTGTTTCATATAGTCAAACAACATTTTAATCCTTAAAAAAACTAACACAGTATGAGTGAGATGTACATGCATAACTTCCTTGGAGGAAAATCTCTCACTTACAAACAAGGTTGTCAGGAACACACACACATACTACATCCTTCACACATACCACTCACCACACTCCTAGAGCTTCTCAGGCTGAGCCATTTAAAAATAAACTTCTCTAAATCTCAAAGACCTCCTAAGCTGTCAAACTGCAACACCTACCCTCAGCAATCAGTAAAGCACACACCAAAAGCAAATCCTAACACCACACATAAACGTGCACCCAATGATCCCACAAGAGCAAATTCCATAATCAAACACTTTACCTAGCACTCTTGTCATAGGGGATTATTTCGTACAGCACACAGATAATCCTCTCACCAGAATGGACAAAAAGATAATGGTCTGTGGCCTATCTGGAGCTAGGATCTGAAATACCACACATACACACTCAGATCATGGTCAAATGGGGCCCTCTGCATAGTAATGTTTCAGCCCCATCACACACACACACACACACACACACACACACACACACACACACACACACACACACACACACACACACACACAGCAGTATCCCCAGACATTTCAGTGTCACATTACTTGACTATTTCTCCCCAGAGAAAATAAACACTGTTCAGAATTGTCACTGTGGATACATTTGTTTACAATGATCAGATATACTTTTATTTCAGATTTTATAGCACAAACACTGATAGCCATTTGCTAAACAAAACAATACAATCTCACAATAAAAACAGACTTAGCATAAACAGTAAGCTTCCCTGCCCTTGAAGCTCACATTTATTAAAATAGCATTGAAACCCCATTCAAGGAAAATGCATCTGGCCAGTGTAGGATTAAGTTTACGTTTGGGATGTTTTCGAACAATATGCCCCTTGCCCACATTTGTAGGACCACACATACATACATGTGTTGTTTGAAGCACCTTCCTGATTGTATTAAATTATATTCCATGTATATATAATATAGTACCACTTGTTAAAGTGTGGTTTCAATTTGTAGTTTTGAACACTTTTCCTGTAAACAATGTGACAAAATGTATGCACTAATTATAACAAAATTACCAATTTCTAAACATTTCAACCACAAAAGGCCATTCAAACTCCTGTCATTAAAATTCACCAATATCAGTCAATATACAAAATCTCTGCAGTAGAAAAAGTCATCTGAATAATTCTAGACTAAAGAGATCTATAACTAATGAAGATGTTGCTGCTGGTAAACAACTTTACATTTCACTGTTTCATGTACAAAGTCAGTGCCTACTGCCCTTAAATAATAAATTGCTTATCTTGCATTAAAAAAATGGAAAGCTGGTAATATTGCAGTAGAGAATGGCTGCCAAACCAACAATAGGTTTATAGTTATTAGGGATTGCATTCAAAGGATACCATACTCTAGAGTACAGTACCCCATCTGCCATAAAGGGAACGGCAATATCAACACTCTGTTTTCATGTTGTGACAATAGAACCCACAGCCTTTGGCAGCAAAGGAAAGTGTGTGACCTGTTGCGCTACCAACAATGCTTTGAAAGTTTATAGCGTAAACAATGATGATGGTCGTGCTAAACAAAACAGTTACACATCGAAAACAGAGTTAGCATGAGCAACGGTAAACTTCTCTTCCCTTGAAACTCAACATTCTATAAAAATGCACTGAAACTAAACATTTCTTGAAAATGCATTGAAATCCCACATTCCTTGAAAAATGCACTGAAACATAACATTCCTTGAAAATGCACTGAAACACAACATTCTTTGAAAATACACTGAAACTCAATATTCCTTGAAAATGCACTGAAGGGTAACAGTCCTTGATAATGCAGTGATACTCAACAATCCTTGAAAATGCACCTGCAATGACAGTTTGGTAGTTGGTGTAGAGGATTCAAGTTCTTGTCTCCTTGTAATCAAGGTACAGGGTTTGCACCTAGTCACACAGTTCACATCTTTCATTTCTCTCACCCAAGGAATGGCTGCCTTGCTCTGTAGCAAATCTCCATATTTAAAAATACTGTGTTTAACTGATGCTAAAGGTCACGTTTGATGTATGCAGAGTGCATCTGATGATACTAAAGATGCATGCAGAGTGCATTCTTAATGAAGAAATGCAAGTTCTTCTTAAAGAAGAATTGTTTTTTGTTGTTTTGTTTTTTTATTGGTTTAAATTAAATGTTGTGGTAGCCCTCTCACAAGCACTCCCCCCAAGCCAAGAGACCCTAGGCAACTGCCTCGGCCACTTAGTGCTGGATGTGGCTCAGCATGCACGCACTCATGTCACTGTACTACAGGTACTACTATGATTCTATAATAGTTCATATAGGTGTAAATAACCTGCAGAATGCCCCAGTGGACTATAAGAGAGACATTCTGGATTTCTCTGAATATGTGTTACAGATAGGTATAAGCCTTACACTAAGTGGCATTCTACCTTCACCAATGATGATGCCACAGTATGAACAGAAAATGATTGAATTTAATAATTGTCTTGGTATGACTCCAGGGGAGTCAAATATCTATTAGCATGCAAGGACATAGTTAACATATCAGTTTGCTTTGGCAAGGATCATCTGCATCTATCTACCCTGGGCTTTTGGGTATTGGCTAAAACTTTAAGCATCCTCCTAGAGCCTTTTCAGTCAATGGCAAAATGACAAAACTACAAAAAAAAAAAAAAACTCAAAGCAACCTTAAGATGTTACTGCTTAATACTAGGATCCTAAAATCTCTTGTTACTTTGGTAGAAATCTGTACTGTTACCAAGACTTGGTTTAAAGCCACAGAAAGTACTCTGGCATGTAAGGCTACAATGTCTTTCACACATTTAGACCAACAGCATCAGCAGCACAGACAATGGCTAAAAGTAGTTGTCTCAATCTATGTTAGCAGCAAATACAACTCTAGGTTGGTTAAGCAGGATGATGCCTTGGAGTTCATCCATGTCCAAGTCTCCAAAGACAAGGTTCCCTACCATATCCTGACCAGCTGCCACTCACCCTCTATAACCTAGGAAGTTTGCAACTCTTACCTATTCCTACTAGAGGTGCTCACTATCAAACCAAATACTCTATTCATGAGAGACTTTAACTATCCCCCTGTAGACTGGGAAATGTACACTGCCTCTAACTCACAAGCATATTTCAAGGACTTTATCAACACAAACACCCTGTAACAGATAGTGTACTCTCCAAATAGACAATCAAACATATTGGATCTAGTGCTTGCCAACATGGAAGAATGCTGCAACCCCCCCATGTCATGTCTTGATTGTTGAAGTCAGACCACAAATCTGTTTCCTTGAAATAAAGCTCAGTCTGTAAAACCCAACTAAATCAGTAACAATTAGGAACTATACAACTAGGACAAACTACATCCTAGTTTGTCAAAATACACAGCAATGCCAGACCCCAAGAACACATCTACCTATGCAAAACTATTTACAGATACCACATATAAACATGTAAATGGCTACATTGTGGCTGATGTACCTACCAGAAGTAATCCCAGATCTAACACCAAAAACAAACCACACTGGTGGAATCCCTATCTTAACAGGCTATTTAACAAAAGAAAAAAATAAATCATGACTCAAATCAGAAACAGCAACTCTCACAAAGACAAGAGTTCTCTGACTCAACTAAATACAAAACTAAGAAGTGAAGTAAAGTCAAATGAGACCAGTTATGAGGTCAAGATACCCCCCCAGGCTAGGGACAATCACAAGGCCTTCTTCAGCTATGTCAGCAACCTTAAAGGTAATACTCAGCAATGTGCAAAACTGGTAGTAAATGGCACAATCTTCACTGACCAGGATGACATAGCAAATGTACTGGCTGATAAATGTATCTATAACTTCACTCCCATTATCCCATGTAAAATCACTTCTAGCATACCACCCCAACTATCAACAAGGAGCAGATCTTGAAGGCCTTCACTAAGGCCAAAAACACCACTACAGTGTGTCCCAACAATATCCCTGATTGCATCCTAAATACCCTAAAACATGACCTAGCTGGACCACTTAAGGCACTGTTCAACTACAGCCTCAAAACAGGTTACATGCCTGGTGAATGGAGAGCTGCAATGGTCATCCTTCTTCATAAGGATGAACCATCAACTGACCCAGAGAACTACAGACCCATCAGTCTGTTAAGTCTAATATGAAAAGCCATGGAATGAATTATCATGGAATTGATCAACAAGGACATTGTCAACCTACAGACAATTGACCCATCCTGGTTTGGTTTTGTTAAGGGAAGGTATCGCCTACTTAACCTGGAAGTCTTCTCTGAGAGGTCACCATGGCTATGGATGAAGTAAAATGGTGCATAGTGCCTGCCTTGACCTGGCCAAGGCATTTGATACAATACCCCATGCTGGCATTGTTGACAAACTCTCAGAACTAGGCATAAATCCCCACATAATTTGCTGGATTACCAGCTGGTTCTCAGAAAGGACCTAAGAAGTCAGGATCGGTGAGAACACTTCCACCAGGAGACCATTCACCACTGAGACAGGTCTCCACTGAAATATTCCAAGGCTCTGTAGTTAGCCTGTTCCTATTTGGCATCTACTTCTTAGAAGGCATGACTAATATCAAAGCTCTCTGGTTGACAAAGTTTGCAGATTACTGCAAACTGGGAGGTATTATAGAGTTCCTACTAGAGGGTTTAACACAAACAAATGACTGGTGCCAAATTCGCAGTATAAAACTGAAAGTGAAGAAATGCATTATAGTGCCCTTTGGGAAATTGTCCACCAAAGCTAATTACTTCATCGATAAAACACCCCTAAGAGAGAATGGAAAGAAGGCTCAGGAACATACCTCTCAACTTCACAGATTTTCACAGAATGTCCAGACTTTTGTGTCATATTTTAAGTCTGTTCCTCATAAAAAAGTGCTTTTTTTGTCAAATTACTAGGATGTTTTAAGGATTAAAGTTACTAAGTAATGACATGCATTTGAGTTTCAGACATCATATCCTTCAGAAAATGCATGCTAACACAAATCCCATTGTTATACCAACTTTCTAAGTTTATAAGAGCAATATCTAAAACGTGCCCCCTATTTTTGGGCCTTTGTCCTCCCATTATGTAAGGCTTTGTCCAGACTTCTTGTGCTAAGAAGTTGCGAGATATCCTGCGGAATATTATGGAAGACGATATATATGGTACAAAAGGGAAAGGATCTCAAGAATTGTTATTGTTTGTGAGAGATATTGTGCATGATATTATAACCAGAAGAGAGTATGTGAAACTTATGATAGGTGGTATCAGTAAGGCATTTGATAAAACAGGACATGATGATTTGTGGGATAGTATAGAGCAGTATCAAATCGGCAATAGAATCAGAAGAGCGTGGATGTCAGCTTATCAAAATAAGAGAACAAGAGTGTTAGTGAATGGGTGGCTCAGTAAAGAAATACTCATAAAGTGTGGTATAAGACAAGGGTGTCCCATGAGTGGAATATTGCTTGCATTGGTAATGAATGTGATAGTGAGTTAAGCAGCTTATTAAAAGAAAGATGCTAAATATGTGATACAAAATAATGTGGTGATTCTGGTAGTTTTGACATAAGCAGACAATATAGTTGTATTTGCTAAGATCAGAATATGGATGAGGGTAGTGTTGGTTTGTCTAAATGGATGTTTAAAGGAAAGGGAAATGACCTTAAATAAAGATAAAAGTAAGGGCTTGGGTGATATGGCAAATGATTTTGCTATGGATAACATCTGGGAAAAAATGATGCAGTTATGATGATGGGAGTGTTTGATAAAAGAAATAAAATACATATGTCTTCTATGGAGGATTAGCATTCAAGAAAATGATTTATCTGCTGAATTCTGTCTTAATGGTTAAAAAGCATATGTGCAAAATGTTTATATAATCCCAGAAAAATGTGGAAAGGAAATTGTGCAAGTGATGTTTTCTTTCATATCAGGTTCAAGATTAAATCAATTGGAAATAGGTGTGTTGCATATGAGTGCAGATGAAGGGGGATTTGGGATTATGAAATCCAGTTGTTCATTCTGTTTGTTTAAACTTGTATAGAGTATTAAGTGGGTAAAGGAAGAGAATGAAAAAATAATGGTGAGAATGTTTTAATACAAGTACAAAAACATCTGTGAGATGAGAATAAGAAAAAGATGAAAATGAATATACAAATGAAGAAATTAAAATTATCAAAAAGAAATATGAACATGGCAAATAAAAGATGAGGAGGGATTGGGGTTATTAAATCCAGATGTTTAGTCTGCATCTTTTAACTTTTAAAGAGTATTAAAGTTGGTAAAGGAAAATAATAAGAAATTAATGATGAGAATGTCTTAATACAAGTACAAAAACGTCTGTGAGATAATGAGAATAAGAAAAAGTGAAAAATGAATACATAAATGAAGAAATTAAAAATGATCAAGAAAAAATACTAACAAGGAAAATACAACCGTTTGATATAAAGAAAGATAGAAGGATGGGGGTACAATAATGTGATGAAAGGATATTATTATGTAAATCCACGGGAAAATTTACCATATAAAAAGTATTAAAGTAAGGACAAAAGTGGTGCACCAGGTTAGCAGAGTGTCAGGTTTCCTTTGGAGACTAGTAAAAATAAGTGAGAAGTAAACCAGAATATGTCATATAAGAAGCAGAATGAAAGAGTGTGACAACAGAGCATGTTTTTTTTAAAAATGTAAAATAATGGTGAAATTTTGAAAATGTACAAAAACTTTTTTGATAATATTACTGATACAAACAACTGACACATTAATATGATTATTTGTGGATATTATAAGAACAAAATAAAGTATATGTAAGAAAGGTACATAGACTTTTATTTTAAGTAAAATGGGCTATTTGGAGTAAAAAAAACTGAACAAAATGTTAATGGGAAATGGATGTTGCAGTTACATTGCAAACAATTAGATTACAGTTATAGAAGAAGGAATGGGGTGCAATTATGGAAGAATAACAATGAGTATGTTGTAAGAAAAATGATAAATAGTAAAACAATAGAAATATGTATGTATGTGCATGTAATATGTACATTTTTGCAAATATGGAAATAACATTTATGTTGTGTTAAATAAAGGACACCTACTCTTTTTAGTAGGTACTGTATGATCTTTTACATCCACCTGAACTACTACCAACTCAAGCAGATGGGACCTTGGCTTAATATCTCATCCAAAGGATGACATACTGAGAAATGCAGTATCACCTTTATGATGCACTGCAATGTCAGCACTCCATCTTCCTGGTTTGGGAATAGAACCTATAGCCTTCACCATAAAAAGTGCATATACTAACTTTTATGTCACAGACAGTGCCAATCAATTGCATGTACTTTATTGATGCAGCTGTATGTAGCATAGTTTGAAAAGAAGAACATTTTAGAGCATAAGAAATATTAACCATCTGATAACATATGCTAAGTCAACATGTACAATCTCTGAAGAAGTAAAAAATCATTCAGCAAATTCCACATTAAAGAAAACTATTCCTAAAGCAAAGTTTGCTGCTGGCAAACAGCTTTGCATTTCATTGCTTGATCTACACATATAGTGCCTGCTGACCTTGAAGAATAAATTACCTGTATTGCATTAAAACAAGTCTGCTGATGATATTGCCTTCACAGTCCTGAACTAGATCAATTATTCAATAAAGAATGAGTGGCAAACAATAACAACAGGTTCAAAGTTACTAGGCATGCAGTCCTACAGACATTTAAGGAGCCTAGCCCAATCTCCCAATTACTCCAAAGCAATTTCTGGTTAAGTGGTTTGCTCAATGTCATACAGTAGGTAAATGGAGGTGGAAAGATTCAAACCCTGCACCCTTGCCACAAGAAGCAGCTCTTTAAAACACTAGAGTTGTATTAATCTGTGTTAAATGAGAGCAACACATTTTAACTAAGGGCAACAATGCTTTATGATTCAATCTTGTAGATAAGACTGTATGGCAGTAATATGCAGCAATGACTATATAAATGATGCTGAAGATCATATGGTTCTGTCATCACTCCAAATAATGCAGACTATTGACCTGACAAATGTCAAACCCTTTTCTGTTGCTGGAGGCTGTAAAGAAAATACTGCAAAATATTTTACTAAAATGCAACGTGTTTAGACTATATTACACAATCTAGTCTTAATAATGAATTAATGAATTATTTAGTGCAATGAATAAAGCAAGCTTTTGTTCAACAACCTACAAGTCATACAAAAATCTGAAATATTACTGCATACAATGTGCTTTTTTTGGGAGGGGGAGTCACTGGTCTATACTAGGATAATAAACACCAGGGCCTTTATAAGCCTGGTTATGCAGCTCAACCCATTAGTGTCCTTATGTGTCAGGGGCATTTATTAGGAAGGGGTATGTTATTTAGGATGTTTCTAGAGATTATATGGGGAGATATGTTAGTTTGGGCATTACTCTCTGCCTCTGTCTATTAGAGACATGGGTGTCAGACCTGGGATGAATTTCCAATTTCCCATCCATCGGTTAAGGCTATACTTAAATAAGGTTAAGGATGGTTTCTGCTTCATATGGATGGGGAGCCTGTTTCAGAACATTGTGATCCTCCATGACCCATCTCTCTTGCCAACTTGCCTTGTTTATGTCACAAACAAAATGTAAATCCCTAGTTCTAGTGGTGTTGATGCTGTTTGCTTTGTAGATGTGCAAAATGTCCCTCAGAGCTGGATCCAAGAATGCTTTGTATGCCAGGCTTAGATCACCTCAAGGTGACAGAATATAAAGATAGGGCTTTAAGGCAATCCATATAGGTCCATGTGTTTATACCCTGGATTCTCCTGGTAAGTAATCTTTCTGGGCATTACGGTTGTTGTGTATGTCTGGTCAGGTACATGCTGAAGGGGGTATTATATTGAATGATGGGTCTGATAAGTGTGAATGAAGTGACACTTTGACTTCCTTAGACCTGCATGCCATACCCTTACTTAAAAGTTGGGCAACACAGAATGATTTTCTCAATCCATTGGCCACATGTTGGTTAAAAGCCAGATTACATTACATATATGTTCCCGTCTCCCTGCCTAGAATTCTTAATGGTGTCTTATTGATGGAGTAATTAGCGTGGGTGTCAATTTTTCCCAAATGACTTTGGCACCAGTCATTTGCCTATCTTAGAACCTCTTGTAAGATGTTTGTGAAGGGGATAATCTATGAGAATTCTCAATGTTCAGTCATCTGTGAACTTGGTCAGTCAAAGGCTCTTCACATTAGCCTTTAACCACCAAGATGTAGATGCAAAATAGGAATGGTTCCAGCATGGAGCTCTGATGTATGGTGTTACTCGCTGGTGACTGGTCTCTTAGTGGAGGTGGTATCACCATTCCTGACTTTCTGGGTCCTGTCTGTGAGTCAGCTGACAATCCAGCAAGATATGCAGAGGTTTATGCTCGGTTTGACAAGTTTGTAAGCTATGCCTGAGTGGACTATTGTATCGAACAACTTAGCCAAATCCATGTAGGTGGTATGTACCATTTTCACCTCATCCATTGCTTTATTGACCTTTTCAAAGAAGTCTACCAAGTTTAGTGGGCATAATCTTCCAATGACAAAGCCAAACTAGGTTGGTTCCAGTGTCTGAAGGCTGTCTATGTCTTTTTTAATCATTTCTATGATAATTCATTCCATGTCTTTGCATATTAGACTAGTCAAACTAATAGGTCTGTAGTTTCCAGGGTCAGTTGATGGTCCATCCTTTCGAAGTGGGATAACTGTTGCAGTCCTGCATTCTGTTGGTACAAAGCCTGTTTTAAGGATACAGTTGAAAACTGACTGAAGTGGTCCTGATAGGTCAAGATTCAAGTTACTGAGGATATCCATCCATCATCCTCACCCCCTTTTCCCATTTTTGAACATGGGTTCAGGGTGTCACTTCAGCAGGGACAATCATCTCAAGCCAAGGTTTACACCACCAAGTGGCTAGCCCTGCCGCGGCTATGGATGGATGGATGGATAGATTCAGGCTGTGTTTTTTGCCTTAGTGAGCACCTCCAGGACCTGCTCCCTATTATTACTTGGGAGTGGGATTATGCTAGTAGCCCCATGTCCTGCTCCTCTATCTCTAATATTGTATCAAAATATAACCCCCAATGTCAACTCCTTTCATCAAATAAACATCTTCTGGACATCTACAAACTATCGAAAAACATTGGCAAGTCATTATATAAATACTCAATTGCTCACTCCTGGAACTCCCTTCCTCATAATATAAGAAGCATCCCCCATAAGTCCCTATTCAAACCAGCACTCAAGCACTACCTACAGAACATCTGGTCCTGTCCCTGTCTAGTTCCAACCAGATCCCACTTACCTTCTTCCTAATACCACTTCCTTATACTCACCATCTTTTCTCTTTCGTCTCTTCTTGCCCCCCTTCCTAAATAATAAGTAAATAATCTTTATTTTCCCCTTTGCATCCACACCATCATGTTTTGAATGATTGTAATTGCAGCTTTTCTCCTCGGGTCTCCACTGAAAATGGGTGATTGGCTTAGTTGGACCTACCCGGTTAACAAGTGAGAATAAATAAATACATAAATAAATAAATAAATAAAATAGTAGGCATTTCATGGGGGGGGGGGGGTGGAGATGAAATCTGAGCTGAGTTTGTCTGTCAGCAAAATTACTATACCGTTCTAATCAGTGAACATGGCTCCTCTGACCTCCAGTTTGGCACACTGATGTGTGCTGCCATTCAAGTTTTGGACATAGCTGCGTTGTCTTTAACCTATGAGTCTATCTTGATCTCATAATTGGCTTTGATGAACTTAACAAGTCTTCATAATTTCCTGTTTAGTTTAATTAGAGAGCTTCTATCATTATGGGAGTCTCCCTTCCTGATTTTTGCCATGATTTTTTTCCTTTTGTTATAAATTCATAGATGAATTTTTGCCTAACTGCCTTGATGGCCCATTTTAAGCCTAGCCAAAAACCTGATTTCAAAATCAAACCCTGCATCTTGTGCTTATGAGCCAAATACTTCGACCATTATGCCAAACCCACCCCTACCTATTATACTATTAAGGTTGGGATTCTACCACTGTAGTTTGGTTTAAGAATTTGTTTTGGACTTACTTGTAGAAGGTACAGCAGCCTCTCTACAGCCATTTATGTAGTTGTACAGGGTCTCTGAGAACAATTCTGCATAGGTTGTTGTGAACTCTGAGTTGGAAGGAACACTGAATTTTGAAAACTTCATTTATTAGGATGTAGTTTGCTTTGGAATAGCTCCAAACTATTATAGGGTTTGCTGGGGTTACCAAGTCAATTTTTATTTTGAAGGCGAGAGCTTTGTAATCCAACCTCATCTGTGAGGATGTGACCCGGGTGTGTGTGTGTGTGTGTGAAGTGTTGTCCCATATTGGCAAGTACCAGGCCCAGTATGTTTGAACCTCTGATGGATGTGCACACTATCTGGTCAAGGGTATTTGTATTAATAATACCCAGGAATCATTGTGCCTGCAAGTATGAGGCAGTGTATGTTTCCCAGTTTATAGATAGGTAAAGTTTCCCATGATTATGGTATTTGGCTTAATGGTGCATGTCTTCAGTAAGTCTAGATACAAGCTATGGGATTCTAGCAATATAGAAGGTGACTAATAGTTTGCTAGGATATGGTACGGGCTTTGTTTATGGTGATTTGCACTTGGATAAATTTCAGGGAATCATCCGGTTTAACTAACCTAGCGTTATGCTTGTTGCTAATATAGACTGAGAATCCTCTACCTTTTATTCCTGTCTGTGCAGCTGATGGTCTAAATCTGTGGAAGGCACCGAAGCCTTGCACTGCCTAAGAACTTTATATGGATTTAAACCATGTATTGGTAATAACACAGATGCCCATATTCTCCAGAGTGAAGAAAGCTTGTAAGGTATGGGGTTTCTTGTTTAGGCATTGAACAGTAACACCTTTAAGTTTCTCTGGGTTTTATTTGCTGTATTGGTATGTTTGTCAATTTGGCATTGCCTAAAAAGTCTTTAAGGGCATGGATAAAGTTTTTGCCAATATTCAGAAGCCTAGGGAAAACAAGTACAGACCATCCTTTACAAAACAATGTGGTTTGCTAACCATGTCCTTCCATGCTGACAAATATCGAATGCCCCTGGAAAGACGACAGAAACTAAGACAGTTATTGAACTAAATCATCTTTTGTTCGCACTGTGGCATCATCCTTGGTGAAGGTAGAATGCTGCTCAATGGAAGGCACATACCTGCTTGAGACACATATTCAGAAAGCTCATCAATGTGTCATTTCATATAGCTCAGGGAAGTATATCTCTGGCCATTAACACCCACATGGACTATGATAGAGTCATACTGGTACCTGTGGTATAGTGACTTGAGTGCATGTGTAACTTGGCAGATCCTGGCTGCAGATAAGCAACTAACCATTATCTTCCTTTGGTTCAGTCTGGTGAGTGGGGCATCTGTGTGTTGTACAATGTCCCCTGTGAAAAGAGCCCTAGGTAATGTGTTTGCTTGCCCTATGGGCTTTGTTCTTGGGGCTTCACTAGGTATAGGTGCATGTGTTTTACTGTCTCAGCATAAGCTGTTCTATGTGGGTGGTGAATACTCAATGTGGTGGATATAGAGTGTGTGTGTGTGTGTGTGTGTGTGTGTGTGTGTGTGTGTGTGTGTGTGTGTGTGTGTGTGTGTGTGTGTGTGTGTGTGTGTGTGTGTGTGTGTGTGTGTGTGTGTGTGTCTTCTTGAAATCTTTGTCTGTATGCAAGATTTTTGCCTCCAGTGAAATTGTGTATATGCATCCCTTGCATACTGTGTTTGTTTACATGGTTGTCTGTGACCATAATACAATTGCTGCATTGTCTCAGGATGCCCATATCTACCAAGCTGGCTATGGAGACATTTGGAAATTGCATATCCATGTTGTCCAGACCTATATTTAGGTTGACTACTGTCGGTTGTGGACTGGGTTATACAGAGGTCTCCTTGGGTGGTCCCTGGGGTTTGGCCCTAGACTAGGTTAGATTGTGCTAAGATTTTATAGTAGTGCTGTTTAATGTGTAACCTGCTGCTTTAAACTTGTCTCTGTGCAATGGCTTTGCTTGAACAACTCTAAGTTACATTTTTAAGTTCTAAGGACAGTTTATAGATAAAATTTACTTTCTGGGCATTTGCATCTGTGCGGAGCACTGCTAACCTCTTGGCATAAAAACACTAAGAAAGATTGCAAGTGTAATGCTACAACAAAACAACTTAAACTACCTTGCAAGGCAATTTCAAGTACTAGGAACATTTAGAATGATTTAAAGGCAAAATCAACAAATAAAGCAAAAATAAAGCAGTAGCAAAACAATAAAATAAATCTCTTATCTGCCAAGGATGAAGCAGAATAAATTTAGGACCCCCTCAGAGTGTGGCCAGGGCACCAACCAGATGGGTACTCTGTGAAAATGAGCATGAAACCATTTGTACTCAAGCACAATATTGGCTTACTTGGTGGGTACTTTCTATTATGGATATATGGACCAACAATAGATGGAAAGTACTTAAGTAGGTTACACAACAGACAGCAGCAATAAAAAAATGGAGGGAGGTCATATTACCATAATAGGTGGAAGCCAGAGACACAGCCTTTTAAAACCACAAGAGAAGGGAGGGAAGGCTGGGGAAAAAATTCAAACTGGAGCTCTAGTCCTGTGGTTAGAATTTCAGAAACCTTTAGTTTAATGTCTCAGTGCAGGGTGGATCAGACAAAAATAAAACATGGCAAAAACAGTAGTAAGGTAAACAGGAAGACACTGGACTACAACTATAAGCATGTATACACAGCTATAAAAAGTACTGAAGCACAAACCATGGATTTGAATTCACAATACTGCCACTACTGCAATCTCATCACAGACTAAGGCACCAGACTATACAAAACATACCTGTAACTCTGTAATAAAAGACTGAATGATGCTCAGATCCCAGTCCTTCCACAACTGTGAATGAAGCTACAAGATTGACTGAGGCTCCAGACTGAGATACAAATACAAAAAAGCTACATATTCCATATAATTCTACTTACTCATGTAGAGGTGCAGTATACTGTATAAACAATGCTAAAATCTTGCAGGGATGCACAATCTTCAAGTAAGTGATGCTACAAGACTGAGGTCCCAGAGCAATCTAAAAATGTAAACATATAACCTTTTTGGCTAAAGCATGGACAAAAAGCAGAGAGGTACAAAAAGTATCACCACACACGAAAGTATAAGTACAACTTAAAATATTTTAGCAGAATTTAAATATTTTTTTCCCTTTGGATGAAGAGCTTATATCTCACACCTTGGAGTTTCCCACATCTCTCAGAGTCCTGAACAAAAGACCATGGATGGAAGTAACTCTGTGAGAAATATAACAAACTTGCCAGAGAAAGATCAAATCAAATGAAGCCAAGTATTGTGGTTAGAATTTCAGAAAAAAATTAACTTAAAATCTCAGTGGGGGCTGAGTCAGACTCAAGGAACAGAGGAAAAACAGTAGCAAGGTGAATAGAAAGGTACTGAAATACAGCTTTAAGCAGACATATGCAGTTATAAAAAGTACTGAAGCACAAATCCTGGATTAGAATTCACAATACTGCCATTACTGCAATTCCACCACAGACTAAGTCACCAGACTACAAAAATGCAACTTTAGGCAGATATATATAACTATACAAAGGGGTGGGGGCTTACATGCTTGCAGGACACCTGCATCTCATTTTGACTTCCGTATGTCTTCTCTGTCATTAAGAATAGCTAACCCCTCTGATATCAACAAGTACAGGTCTAACCTACTTGAATAGTTGATAATACTGTATCATTGCAGCATACATCTGCAGAGTCAACAAATCCAGATCATGGACAAATGGGACCCTATGCAAGGTAATTGATTAGACCTCCACCAGGCATACCAATATCCCATTACTTGGTTGTTATCTTCCCATTTACCATAAACACTACTCAGACATGTCTGTTTGCATACTGTTTTCTTCTTTACTTTTATAATTATCACAGAAAAATGGATCTAATTCAAAACTTACTTCATTTTTCACAGAAAAAACACTGACAGTCATTTTCTAAACAAAACAAAATGGTCTCATATTGAAAGCAGATTTAGAACAAGAACTATTGAATTTCTCTTCCTTTGGAACTCACATTTAATGAAAATACATCTGGCAAACCATTAATTCCTTTTCTCTAATACAGCTCTGGAAGTTTGCTCTGTACCTCCAAAGGGTGTCCTCACATTCCAAACAAATGTGCATATCTCTGGAACCATAGGTGTTAGTAAAAAAGTATAAATGGCAAACTCTTCAGTACAATTTATTTTATATTGGTAGTATTGTTAAGGTTCTAGTCTTAAATGGGATTTTATAAGTCTCTGAACACACAATAACTTAAGTTTGCAATATTTTGTAAGCAACTTACAATATCTCAGCAATCACTCAAGTTACACACATTCTGTTGACAGCATTCTGTTCATCCAGTTGAGAGCTTTCATATTGGGCTAAGTAGTTATGCCTGTGCTACTTGGTTGTCAAGATATTTAGAAAAAACTTGACATTAATGACAACATGAATGAATATATGAACAAGAATTAATGCCTCTTTACCTACATTAGACAGAGATCAACTATCAATGCAGTTGTGTTTATCACTGTATAAGCTTTAAGATGAAATATTTTAATACTTTGTATGTAGCATGGTTTTGGAATTATTAATGCAAATATGAACAGGCAATATTTGATGCCTAGAGGCATCAGTAGGATTTAACTGCAGAGGGTCCTTGAGACATCACTCAGCTGTAATGAGTTAGACTACAAGAGACTTGACGGGATTCATACACAAATGCCATATAATGAAGTACTCATTAAAGACTGTGTGAAGGGTGCAGGAATTTTAAATACAAATGTATAATGCATTTGCCAGCAAGCTGGGACAGCCGACTGGACAAAGTGTTCCTTTTCAGGAACAGCCCAGGAATACTGTTGGGTAATGTTACTTGGCAGACTTACACATAAGACAAATGAAGGCTAAGGGAATCAAACCATATACTACAGGAAGCAGCTGTTTAACATCTCATGGCATTACTCATCTACACTAACTGCTTGACAAACTATTGTAGCCCAAACTATGTACTGAAATTGATAGACCATAACTCTCAGTGATTTACAAAAAAAAAAAAAAAAAAAAACTAAAGCTGGCCTAGCAGTTGGTGTGGAGGATTAATGTCCTTGCTCCCATACTTAAGGTACGAAGTTTGACTTTGAACAAGTCACTTAACTGGAGTGTGCCCCCTAAATGGGGCATCACACACATGCGTGCATGTGAACACACACACACACACACACACACACACACAAACACACACACACACACACACACACACACACACACACACACACACACACGCACACACACACACAAATTCATTCTCCAAATGCCCGTTTGGTGCTCTTCTAGATGTTTTTTCAAATTTCTGCATATTTCATTAGATTCTCTGCTGCTGTTCCATGCTCACTTAATGGAATTGCTGCTCTTTCAGCATATCCAAATACATAAGCAGAAGAAATGTTTCAGCACAGGTCAAATCTTCTGCAGTAAATGCTTGTGCTTATGCGGACATGTGCTTGCATGGATGAAATGTATGGGCTGAGGTGTGTATGTATGCTGTCTGCTTGGGCAGTAAAGATTTAGTTTTTCAAGCACCAAGAAAGTACTTTTTTAACAGATGTACATTTTTGAAAAGTAGTCTATGTAGAAGCATATGTTTTATTTTACTTTTTAAAGCCATCTGGGCCCCCACCCAGCATAGGGATCTAGTCAGCTGCCTACATCATCTTGTGCTAGATCCAGCTCTGAATACATAGATGAATGAAGTAGCCAGCCAAGCAGTGGCTTCTGTCCACCTAAGTGAGTGCAAAACAGATGCGATTCCTTGTGCCTGAGTTCAACTTTCTGATACTGAGCTCCCTGTATGTTGTTTTCAAAAAGAAACCCCTGCTAGTGCAGTTAATAATTGTGCACCAAAAGGGATTGTGAAGTGTGTAGTCTTTTCCTTTTTTCCCCTGAATTTGTGTGACTATGAAACTGGGATATATAACTTCAAGGGTATTTGCTTCCATATAGGGCTGCAGTCCCCTGTAAAAATATTTGCTTTAAAATGTTTCACAAGGTTGAGGTCTTGATGAGTTGATGTGTTGAACTTAGATAGCTGATCACCTGGGACGCTTGGGTGAAGCCACAGCAGTAGATATTGGAGCATTTTTAGACTACATGTATACATGGAACACAGCATAAAGTAAAGAAATGAGGGCACAAGACATGAACAAGAATATATATATATATATATATATATATATATATAGAGAGAGAGAGAGAGAGAGAGAGAAGTAGAGAGAACATTGCAGTTCACCAGTACACCCAAGAAAAAAATATTATATTCACTTTGTCAACAAGGAGAACATTTCCATACATTTAGTGTTGTCTAATATAGCAAGTGCATCCCTCAAGCAACAAAACATTACGATGTGATTCTTAGCTGCATATACTCAGACTGTGAGTTTCCTTACTTTTGTACCTGCTTTAGAACTGGTGCGTGTGGTGTCACTACCATTTTTTGGAGGGCTTCCAGTAGGACACAACAAACTACAAGATTTTTCAGGCAATTGATATTCTTCACCAGGTACATAGCATCTACACCTATGGCTGTGAACTTGGGTATAGAGAATGGGTTCACACTGGAAGGAGTCTGTGCTTCTACATTTGTATAAACTGTGCATGAAACTACACAAGCTTTCTTTCTGAATTCTGTTTAGTAAAATTAAATTTCATAGAATAAGTTGTTTTTATATTTTTTTCCCTGAACAGGTTTCTATGGACTGCTGTGATCATAATCAAGTTAAAAATAGTAATTATGCAGTTTAAAGACACCTGTCTCAATTAAAGGGAACTGGTCACCTTTTGAAGCATCGTGACTTTACAATGAGTTTTATTTCTAGTTATACTTATGTTAAAGTGACAAGTGATTTTGCAAAATATGAAAGGACAGATTCAATTAATTTTACATGGTCCATTTACACTCTGTGTTTGTCACGCCACTGTGTGCACACGATAGCACACTGTATTTATTTACTTATTTATTTGTTTAGTTTATTTTACATTTGTTGACCGGGATAGTACGACTGGATACATGTCTATTTTGAGTGGAGGCCCAGGAAAAAAGCTTGATACAAATACTTTGATATATACAATACGTTAGACTGTAGAATACATGATACATACTGTATAAGCACATTTTATATTAGTTATTTATACAATACAAGGTAGGACAAAAGATAGAAGATAGACTTATGTAATTCTTCATTAAGACACTTAGCATGCAATATCCAATTGATTTAGAGTCTTTGAGACACAGAGATGATGCTAATCAGGTTTAGAGCAAGGGCATAGCCAGCGTGATTTAAAATGTTTTCTGAGATATTCTTTGAATAGTGTATGTGAAGGTTCAAGAGTGAGGTCAGCCGGGAGTTGATTCCAGATTTTATTTATTTATTTATATTTGTTGACCGGGAGTGTCCAACCGGAAGTAGGTCCATTTTCAGCAGAGGCCCGGGGAGAAAAGCTCCACAGTTAAAATAAACAGACAGTAGTTACATTGGATTACATAGCAATTAACAATTTACATAGCAATTACTTGCAACATATTTACAGATGAAGAACATAGTACATCAGTAGACAACTAGAATCTTTATCTGTGAAGTACATAACAGACATTAACAAATGTTACAAGAAGAAGTTCCTGCTGTATAATAAGTACTGGCTTATGAGCATCTGAGCTTGCTATAATCAAGGTAGTTAGTGGAGTGGAAAGAAATGTAGTGGTTGGATGGGGAGGGTGATATTAGAGTGGGAGTTGCAAGGGCATAGCCAGCATGTTTTTAGGTGCGCTTTTAGTAAAGTTTTGAAGTGGGTGCATGATGGTATGGAGGTAATTGTGGGTGGGTGGGAGTTCCATAATTTGGCTATGGTGCAAGAGAATAGTGCTTCACCAGCAGAGTTATTGGCTTTAGTGAGCTGCAAGTGATTTTTGTTGCTGGATCTTAGTGGTCTGGTGGTGCGATAGGGTTGGAGTAGATTCTGGAGGGATGGGACATTTACTGGATGATTTACTAGTTTGTGGGCAAGTGAGAGTTGGTACCATTGAAGGAGGTGAGGGAGTTCAAGCCAGCCCAGTTCAGCAACTGAGAGACAGTGGTGACTACAGTAGGATGCCCCTGTGGCGAATTTGGCGATTTTGTTGTAGCAGGTCTCTAGCTTGTTTAAATTGCATTGCCTTAGGTTGGTATATATTGGACAGGCATAAAGTAGGGTGGAGATAAGGTGGGATTTTGCTATTGAAATCTTTGCTGCTTTGGTGAGAAGTTGCTTATTTCTATATAGCGCTCCAAGTTTATTGTGGACTTTTTTTATGGTCAAGGATATGTGAATGTCAAATTTTAGTTTATTGTCTATTTCCACTCCTAGCAATTTGGTGTGTTCAGTTGGGTATATAGTGGTGTTGTCTTTTGCTGTGATGTTAAAGTGAGAGTTGTTTTTGAGTATGTTTGGTGGGTTGGAAGATGAGTAGTTTAGTTTTGTTTGGGTTGAGTATTAATTGGATATCGGATAACCAAGTTTCAACAGAGAAAAAGGCTTCCTGTGTGACTTTTTGCAGTTTGGGTAGGGACTGGGCATTAGCAGATGATGGTTGAGTCATCTGCGTATTGTATGAGTGTGCCGTGTTTGGTGGCAGAGGCTAAATTATTGGTGAAAACAGAGAAGAGTAGGGGTCCAAGGATGGATCCTTGGGGAACCCCTATGGAGACAGGTAGTTGGGGAGATATGTCATTCTGCCATACAACAGATTGTTGGTGGTCAGACAGGTAACTCTGAAACCAGTTGGTGACCGATTGTGAGAAGGATAGGTTATTGAGGACGGAGATAAGTTGTTTGTGTGGGACCATGTCAAATGCTTTAGATAGGTCTAGGAAAGTAGCAGAGGAGAGATAGCCATTGGATATGATAGTGTTAGTAAAGGAGATTAAGGTAGTGGTGGTGCTATGGTTTGGTCGGAAACCATGCTGAGTATTGGAAAGGAGGTTGTTAGTAAGGAGGTAGTCTGAGACCTGAGAGTGTATGCATCTCTCTAGTATTTTGGAGAGTGGAGAGAGAATAGCTATGGGGCGGTAATTGGTTAGTTCTGTGGAGGGTCCGCCTTTGTGGAGGGGAATTATATGTGATACTTTCCACAGTGTGGGAACGTAACTTTCTGACAGAGATCGGTTAATCAAGATGGATACTGGGTAGGCCAGAGCATCAGCTGCGATTTGTAGGTATTCACTTGGGAGGTTGTCTGCTGCTAATCTGGTGGGCTTAAGTTTAGTTAAGAGTTTTTTTATGTTGGAGGTAGGTACAGGAGAAAAAGAGAAGGCAGTGGGAAGATTACTAGTTGAAGGTGTGGGTTGGAGGGGGGTTTGTGTTGTTTAGCTAGTGATAGTATGGTTTGTGTGAAGTGTGTGTTGAAGGAGGTAGCAATATTTTCTGAGGAGTGAGGGATGTTAGGAGGAGGGATACTGACTTTACCTGGGTGGAGGATGGAGTTTATGGAGGACCAGAATTGTTTGGGGCTGTGTTGAGAGGAGTCTAGGGCAGACTGGTAGTATTGGAATTTGTCCTGTTTTATTACCTTTTGACTCTATTGCGTAGTTCTAGGAATTTCTGTCTAGTTGAGGGGGTTTTGGTTTTGCGCCAGTGCTCCCAGGCTTTATCCCTGTTTTTCATTTCTGACTTAGTGGTTTTCTGTAGCCATGGGGAGGGTTGTGCTTTGATTCTGGAAAGTCTTATGGGGCATGGTAATTAAGGATGCTCAGGAAGGTAGTATTAAAAATTAAACTGGCCATCAAGGCTGAGGTACTTTAGAGGATGCCAGTTACATTCTTTGAGGGATGAGATGAATGTGAGTGGGTTAAAGTTTAGTTTTTTACGTATTTGATGGTAGATGACAGGTTTACCTTGGTATAGGTATTTTTTGAGTAGGAATGTTGGGGAGTGATCACTGAGGCTATCTGATAAGCAGCCTGTTATATATGACTGGGTGCTCTTACTGACTAGTATCCAGTCCAGGGTAGTGTGCTTGCTGGAGTTTTTGTTTACCCTGGTTGGCGACTGGACTAGTTGGTTGAAGCCATGAAGGTTTACATGATGGGTTGGATGGTTGCCAGAACAGGTTTGCCGGTCAATATCAAAATCACCTAAAATGATAGTTTCTTGGGGGAGATGGTGGGTAGACCAGCTGAGGAGGTTTTCTAGTGGAGGGATGTTTTGGCCAGGTGGGAAGTAGCATCCAATTATGTTGATGGTTTTGTTTTGGTTTATTTTGAGGTTGGTATATATTATTTCTTCATTGCCTATTTGTGGAGCTGATGATTTTAAGATTTGGATGTTTAGATGCTGGTTAAATATTATAGCTACACCGCATCCTTTCTTGTTTAGCCGGTCTACTCTTAGTATGCCATAACCTGTGGGGAGTATTTGCTCACTGGTAATGTGAGGTTTTAGCCAGGTTTCTGTCAGGATGACTATATCTGGGGAGTACAAGTCTATGGTGGCATGGAGTTCATGGACTTTGTTGGATATACTTCTAATATTTAGGCTTAGTAGAAGGAAGTCACTTGGCTTTTTATTGGCTGTAATATGGGAGACGTTGTGGTTTCTAGTCTGATTATGAGGATTGGGGTTGGAGATGGTAGGGCCACTTAGGGCTAGTTTAGATATGAATGAGGTTACTAGTTTTCTCAGTTTTTAAATGTGTTTGTTTATAAGGGAAACTTTATGATTGTGCTCTTTGGGTAATAGGTATGGTGGGAGGGTTACTGTGTAAAGTTGTAGGGATGCTTTATGCTTGAGTAATATAGTTGGTAGAATATGTGGGGGTGCATAGGGATGTTTCTTGAGTTGGTGGGAGGGGAGCTGAGTGAGGGTGAGACATGAGTGGTGGTGTGAGTAGTAGTACAGTGGTGGTTGTTGAGTGGGGAATGATGACAATTTTACCAATCAAATTGGCAAATAAGGCTTCACCAGTTGAGTTGTTGGATTTTATTGTTTAGATAAATAGTCTATTGGATGAGCAGAGTTTACTGTGATTACTATATGGGCTGACAGTATTTTTGAGTGCTGATATATTATCAGGGTGGGGGAGAGCTTTATGAGCTATTGTGAGCTAGGTAAACTGTAGTAGGGAGGGAAGTTCAAGCCACCTTAGGAGATTCAGATTGTGACAATGGTGAGTCCTATAGGCTGAACCAATGGCAAATCTAGCTATATGGTTGTAGCAGTGGGATAGTTTGTTCATTTTAGTAATGTGCAGGCCTGTGAGTAGGGGGGAGGCATAAAGGAGAGTGGACAGAAGATGAGAGTGTGCAATGGCAGTTCTGGCAAGAGGAGTGAATAAGGGTTTAAGCTTGTAAAGGGACCCCAAGTTTTTTGTTTATAGTTTTGATGGTTTGATTGACATGTGCATCATATATAAGGTTATTGTCTATTGTGACTCACAGGAGTTTAGTTTGGGCTTCAGGGGAGATAATGGTCTTATTGTTAGATATTATGGTAATGGTTGGAGGGTTGGACCTATGAGTGGGCATGAACAGGAGCAGCTTTGTTTTTTTTAGGGTTTAATAACAGGCGGCGATTAGTGAGCCAGTTTTCAACAGTATTGAATGTACTCTCGGTTAAATACAGCAGATCAGCTTGTGAGGTTGCTAAGCAGATCAACATGGAGTCATCTGCATACAGAATACATGTTGTCTTAGGAATAACGGTGTGGAGATCATTAATAAACATGGAGAATAGAAGGGGTCCTAGTACTGAGCCCTGTGGGACTCCTAAGGAGATGGGTAGACAGGATGATAGCTTTTCTCGCCATATAACTGCCTGTTGGCATCCAGATAGATAGGACTGAAATCATTGTAGAGAGTGGCAGTCTAGGGAGACGCCTTTTAGGATCTGAATGAGTAACTGATGGTTAACCATGTCAAAAGCCTTAGATAGATCTAGAAAGAGAGCAGAGGTGAATAGATTGCTATTACGGTTGTGCTTAATGACATTAGAGAAGGAGAGAAGAGCTGAGGTGGTGCTGTGGTATGGTCTAAAGCTATGTTGAGAAACAGCCAGCAGCTTGCCTTGTATTAGGTGGTTCATAAGTTGTTTATGGGTGCATTTTTCCATTATTTTAGCTAGTGGAGATAGTATGGCAATGGGTCTGAAGTTAGATATTTCTGTGGCGCTACCACCTTTATGTAGAGGTATAACATGGGATACTTTCCAAATTGAGGGGACAGAGACTTCAGATAATGTTCTGTTTATCAAGATTGAGATTGGGTAGGTTGTAATGTCAGCAGCCTTTTGCAAGTATTCTGCTGGGAGGAGGTCAGTAGCCAGAGTGGCAGGCTTTAATTTCTTGATAAGACAATGGATAAGAGTGGTAGGAACAGGTTGAAAGCTAAAGGAGAGAGCAGTATTAGGCTTGTCATTATCTAGGTTAGTTGGCGGCCCAGGATCTGGATAGTTTCTGTGAAGAAGCTATTGAAGGTATTTGCAATGTTTTCTGGTGAATCATGGGTAGAGGCTAGAGGGGAGGGAGTAGGAGTATGTCCTGGGTAAGTAGCTTATTTATGTCAGCCCAGAATTTTTGAGGTTTATTATGTTTTTTTCTGTTGCAAATGGTAGTAGAAGTTCTTCTTGTCTAGGATAATAGATTTTTTGGTATTGTTTCTTCATTCTTTAGATCTAAGTTGATGTTGCAGGTCTTTTGTAGCACGCCATGTGGCTGAAACTTTATTTCTAAGTATGATTTAGATTTAGTATCCTTTGAAAGCCATGGTGCTGATTTAGTTTTGGTTCTGATGGTGCAGGTAGGAGCATGGGAGTCAAGGATGGCAAATAATCTGTTACTGAAGTATTCCACTGCATCATCCAATGGAAGTAGGTTTAGGGGAGACCAGTTGCATGCCTTGAGTTCATATTGGAAGTTGATGAGGTTGAAGTTTTTGTTGGATCTTTTTGTTTTGTAGGAGGGTAATTGGGAGTTGTCTGCTTTGAGCTTAATTATATAGGTGAGGCAATGGTCACTGAGGTCATCGGGCAGAGTCCCTGACTTGTATAACTCAGGAAGGCCATTGATAAGTATCCAATCCAAGGTACTTTCTTTATTATTGGCTTTATTAAGCTTGGTGGGAGTAGTAATGACTTGTGAAAACCCATATTTATTTATTTATTTATTTACATTTGTTGACCGGGAGAGTCCGACTGGACACAGGTCCATTTTCAGTGGAGGCCCAGGGAGAAAAGCTCCACATTAAGTATTATTTGCATTATACGGTTAAAAAAACATAGCATTTGAATATAGACATTAGTCCAGTTAAAGACACAAGACAAGAAGAAAACAGATGTAAAACAGCTGTAGAGTATAGTACAATTTTAAAATATGGTGACATACTAAACAGGGTTAAAATGTAGTTGAGATTCATCAGTGAACAATTGATACAATCTGTTTTTGAGGTACATAACAGCCATTAGCAGTTGTTGCTACAAGAAGTTAGTATTATGTGGTAGGTAGTTGGGAACATGAGTAGCCAAGCTTGCTAAGAGTAGGTTGTCGATAGGGGGCTGAGAGAGATAGTGGGTGGGGGGAGTGGATGGTATTAGTGGGTGTTGCAAGGGCATATCTGGCAAATTTTGAAGTGTGATTTTAGTAAGGATTTAAAGTGGGTGCAAGAAGTTACAGAGGTAATTGAGGACGGGAGAGAGTTCCAGATTTTGGCTATAGTGCAGGAGAATAATGCTTCTCCAGCAGAGTTAATGGCCCTTGTGACCTGTAGGAGGTTTTTGTGGTTGGATCTTAGTGGTTTCATGGTTATATAGAGCTGGAGTAGATTCTGGAGGGATGGGACTTTTAGTGGTTAGTTTATTAGTTTGTGGGCGAGTGTGAGTTGGTACCATTGAAGGAGGTGGGGGAGCTCTAGCCAGCCCAGTTCTGCTAGTGAGAGAAAGTGGTGAGTACGGTAGGAAGCCTCTGTGGTGAATTTGGTGATTTTGTTGTAGCAGGTTTCGAGCTTATTTAGATTGCATTGTCTAAAGTTACTAAATATTGGAGAGGCACAGAGTAGGGTAGAGATAAGATGAGAATTTGCTACCAAAATTTTAGCAGCTTTGGTAAGTAGTTGCTGATTTCGATATAATGCTCCTAGTTTTTTAATGGTCATGGAAATGTGAATGTCAAAGTTCAGTTTATTGTCTATTTCTACTCCTAGTAATTTGGTGTGTTCTGTAGGATGGATGGTGGTGTTGTCTTTTGCTGTGATGTTAAAGTGAGAGCTGTCTAGGGTTCATAGGTTCATAGGTTCATACTAGGCTATCTGCCCTAGGGCATTTATAAGCCTAGCCAGAATGTGTTTGGCTTTCGCCACCCATTTTAAATTTATTTTGCTATGCCCTTTTTCGAGGTTAGTATACTGTGCCTCTGTCTAACAGTGACACAGAAGTGATAAACCCACGATCTCCCATCCACTCATCAAGATTCCTCTTGAAGAGAGCCAATGAGGGACTCTGCCTAACCTGGACTGGGATTTTATTCCAGAGTGAAGGGAGCCTCTGGGTTATGAATCTGTCCCTCCAGCATGTCCTATTTATTTAAGTGCTGAGGTTCAAGTCTCGAGCTCGATGGGATTTGGATTTTCTGAGGTGCAGCATGTCCATTAATTCCGGGTTGGACATGGCTTTATACGTCAGGCACAGATTGCCTCTGAACAGGCGGCATGCCACTGAGTAGAGCTGGAGTTTCTTTAACCGGGCAGAGGAGATAACAAGTGAGAACTGCTCTCTCCAAAGCAAAAAACACAGCATCCATGGGACCTGATGGTGTCCCCGGCTGTGTGCTCCATGAACTCAATGAGGAATTAAACCCACAGCTAGGACAGCTGTTTAATCAAAGTCTTACCTCTGGATACAGTGGCGACTGCAACTGTGGTACCACTTCACAAAGGCGGTGCCTCCACCGACCCTGGAAATTACCGGCCCATTAGCTTGACAAGCCTTATCTGCAAAGCCATGGAGAGGATCATAATGGACCTCATAAATAAAGACATAGGGAATTTGCAGACTTTGATCCAACCCAGTTTGGCTTTGTCAAGGCAGATCATGCCTTTTAAACTTGGTTGACTTTTCGAAACAGTCACCAAAGCCATTGATGAGGAAAGGCAGTCCATACAGCCTACCTCGATCTGGCTAAGGCCTCGATACAATACCCCACTCGGGTATCATTGAAAAACTCATCAGCTTAAATGTCAACCCATACATCGCAAGATGGGTTGCAAACTGGCTGAGTGACAGAACCCACAGGGTCAGAGTTGCTGGCGCCATGTCAGACTCAAAGCCTGTCACAAGTGGTGTCCCACAGGCTCAGTCCTGGGCCCACTCTTGTTTGGCATCTACTTTTCCGAAGTACAAGCAAACACAGGAGGGTTATGGCTGACAAAGTTTGCAGATGACTGCAAACTGGGCGCCATAGCACATCTGACACAGATATCCTTCAGAAGGGTCTCACAGAACGGATAACTGGTGCCAGAGCCGTTAAATGCCAAAAATAGTCATACTTCGGGAAAAACAAGGTTACCCCTAGCTACCAAATAGGTGGCAATCCACTGAGCACAGAAGAAGTTATCAGGGACCTGGGGACCCAGGTTGATAGTAGTCTGTCATTCGACACCCATGTAGCTAAAGTAGTTAGGAAGACCTTCTACATTGCCCACCTTATCATGAAGGGATTCTCATCTAGATCAAGGGAGGTCATAGTCTCCTTTACTCATCACTCATCAGACCAATGATTGAGTACAATGCCCCATTCGAATGTATCTGACCCGACATTTGCAGCAGCTGGAGAGGCCACAAAAGTTCCTCACCAAAAGGATAAAGGGTCTCAAAATCTGTCCTATGCTGCCCGACTGAAAGAACTCCAGCTCTATTCAGTCTCAGAGGTGACCTTTGCCTAACATACAAGGCCATGTCAAACCCAGATTTGATGAATATGCTTCACCTCAAAAATCTAGATCCATCAGAGCCACAAGGGCGGAGACTTAAACCTTGACACGGCTATTAATAGGACGTGCTGGAGGATAGATTCATCACCCAAAGACTCCTATGCTGTGGAACAAAATCCTGTACATGTGAGGCAGAGCACCTCGCTGGCCTTGTTCAAGAGAAATCTTGACCAACGGATGGGAGATCGCAGATATACCCCAGGGATTACCTCAGTGTCACTGCTCGACAGAGGCACAGCAAAATAATGGGTATAGTTCCCCATACTAAAGGGGTGGCGTAAGCCACAAAACGATGGGCTAGGCTTGTAAATGCCCTCGGGCAGATAGCCTAGTATGAACCTATGAACCTATGAACCTATATGGCATCTGTTTGAGCCCTTTGATCCTCTTGGTGAGGTACTTTTGGGGTCTTTCCAGTTGCTGCAGCTGTCTGGTAAGGTACATCCCAAAAGGGGCATTGTACTCAATTATGGGCCTGATGAGGGATGAGTAAAGAGGCACGATGACCTCCCCTGATCTAGATGTGAATCCCTTCATGATTAGGTGGGCTATATAAAATGTTTTTCTAACCACTTTGGCCACGTGGTTGTCAAATGAGATTGCTATCAACTTGGGTCCCCAGGTCCCTAATTACTTCTTCTGTACTTAATGGATTACCACCTATGTGGTAATTTGTGGGCACTTTGTTTTTGCCAAAGGGGATGACTATACACTTTTTGGCATTTAGCTTGAGGCCATGGCTCTGGCACCAGTTGTCTGTTTCTATGAGGCCCTTTTGGACGATGCTTGTGTCGGCTGGAGAGTCGATTATGGCGCCCAGTTTGCAGTCATCTGTGAACTTGGTCAGCCACAGTCCTTCTGTGTTGACCTGTACCTCCGAGAAATATACACCGAACAAGAGAGGTCCCAGGACTGAGCCTTGTGGGACACCACTTGTAACTGGTTTGGAGTCTGACATGGCTCCAGCAATTCTAACCATGTGGGTTCTGTCCTTGAGCCAGTTTGCAATCCATCTAGTGACATAGGAGTTTCTATTTAAGCTGGTGAGCTTATCTATAATGCCCGAGTAGGGTATTGTATCAAAAGCTTTTGCGAGGTCCAGGTAGGCTGTGTGAACCACCTTCCCCTCGTCAATGGCCTTTGTGACTGTTTCAAAGAAATCAACCAGGTTTAAGAGGCAGGATCTGCCCTTAACAAAGCCGAACTGGGTAGGATCCAGTGTCTGTAGGTCCCCAATATCTTTATTTATGAGGTCCATGATGATCCTTTCCATAGCTTTGCAGACCAAGCTAGTCAGGCTTATGGGGCGATAGTTTCCAGGATCCACCACCTTTATGGAGAGGGACCACTGTTGCTGTACGCCACTCTTTGGGCACATATCCTGTAGTAAGGCTAAGATTGAACAGTAGTTTTATGTTTGGGTTTAGCTCTTCTTGGAGTTCATGTAGGACGCAGCCTGGGACACCGTCTGGTCCCATTGATGCTGTGTTTTTTGCTTTGGAGAGGTTCATAGGTTCATAGGTTGGTACTAGGCTATCAGCCCTAGGGCCTATACAAGCCTAGCCATAACAATTCCCTGGCTATTTCTTCCCACATTATTTACTTTCCTGGACCCCTGTCTAGCAGGGTGACTGACATGATCCCTGGGGTGAATTTCCTTTCTCCCATCCAATCGTCAAGGTTCCTCTTGAAGAGGTCCAAAGAGGCACTCTGCTTGACATGTATGGGCAATCTATTCCAGAATCTGGGGAGTCTCTGGGTCAGGAACCTATCCCTCCAGCATGTTTTGTTTATTGTGATGACAAGGTTTAGATCCCCGGAGCGTGTAGCTCTGAGGGATTGGGATTTCTTTATGTAGCATGTCCAACAGCTTTGGGTTTGACATGGCCTTGTATGTTAAGCAGAGATCACCTCTGAGTAGATATATGCGACAGAGTATAGCTGGAGTTTTAGGGCATCTGCTTTAGGCCTGTGATTCTTTTAGTGAGGTATTTCTGAGGCCTTTCCAGTTGTTGCAGATGTCTTGAGAGGTACATACCAAATGGGGCGTTGTATTCTATAATGGGTCTAATGAGGGATGAGTACAGTGGGACAATGACCTCCTTTTTCTGGATGAAAAGCCCTTCATGATGAGGTGTGCCACATAGAAGGATTTCCTGACTGTTGTGGCGATGTGGTTATCGAAGGTGAGACCACTGTCCACCTGTGTCCCTAAGTCTCTTATCACACTTTCTGTGTTTAGTGTACTGCCACCTATATGGTAATTCATGGATACATGTTTTTCCCAAAGGGATAACAATACATTTCTTGGCATTGAGCTTGAGCCCATGGCTCTGGCACCAAGCATCTGTTTCTGTAAGGCCCTTTTGTAGAGTATCCACATAATTTGGGGATTCAATAATGGCTCCCAGTTTGCAGTCATCTGCAAACTTTGTTAGCCAGAGTCCCTTAGTGTTGACCTGTACTTCAGAGAAGTAGATGCCAAACAAGCCAGGACTGAACCCTGAGGTACTCCACTTGTCACTTGTCTGGAGCTGGATTTGGAGTCGGCTACTTTTACAGTGTGGGTTCTATCAGTAAGCCATTTAGCAACCCATTGGGTGACAGAGGGATTTATGCCCAACTTAGTAAGTTTATCTATGATTCTAGAGTGGGGGATGGTGTCAAAGGCCTTGGCAAGGTCTAGATAGGCTGTGTGGACCACCTTACCCTTGTCCATGGCTCTGGAGACTGATTCAAAGAAGTCAATCAGGTTCAGAAGGCAAGATCGGCCCTTCACAAACCCAAACTGGGTGGGGTCCAGTGTTGGTGGGTTGGAAGATTAAGTAATTTTGTTTTGTTTGGGTTGAGTATTAGTTGGGCATCAGATAACCAAGTTTCAATAGAAGAAATGCTTCCTGTGTGACTTTTGCAGTTCTGGTAGGGAGTGGGCTGTGCAGATGATGGTTGAGTCATTTGCAGATTGTATTAGTGTGCCATGTGTTGTGGCTGAGGCTAGATTATTGGTGAAAATAGAAGAGTAGGGGTCCCAGGATGGTCCTTGGGGAACTCCTGGGAGACTGGTAGTTGGGGATAGTTGTCCTAGCAAACAACTGCTTGTGGAGTCAGATAGGTAACTCTGAAACCAGTTGATGACTGGTTGAGAGAAGGACAGGTTATTGAGAAGAGTGATGAGTTGTTTGTGTGGGACTATGTCGAAAGCTTTAGAGAGGTCTAGGAAGGTAGCTGAGGAGAAATAACCTGCATTTTTATTTTGTAGGATAGTGTTAGAGAAAGAGAGTAAGGCGGTGGTGGTGCTATGGTTAGGTCGGAAGCCGTGTTGTGTTTTAATATAGGTTAATATGGGTAGTGAGGGATACAGAGGAGCAGGAGTTCCAGTCAATATTAAAGTCTCCAAGAATAATAGTTTCTTGGGGGTAGTTACTAGATAACCATTGTAGGATATCTTCTAGAGTGCTAGCATTTTTACCTCAGGGAATGTAGACACAGACAATATATCTACATTTGTTTTTATTAATTTGACATTTGGTAATTAGGGTTTCAACATTACTGTCTTGGGATGGTTGCTGGATATCTGCTGTGACTGTTAGGTTTGATTTGTAGAGAACAGCAACCACACCACCTTTCCTATCAGCTTTGTCATGTCTAAGTATTTGATACCCAGGGGGTCTTACCTCATTATCTTTAGTTGCTGGTTTTAACCAGGTTTCACTAAGACATAGTATGTCTGGGGAATGGACAGCTAAGAGGGCATGCAGGTAGTGAACTTTATTATTTAAGCTTCTAATGTTTAGATGACAGGCTAAGAATGAGTTGCGTGGTCTATTAGACAGAGAGATGTTGGTAGGATTATTAGTGTATTAGCTAGGTGCAACAGTGGAGACAAGGCCTGGGTTAGGGTGGATGTCGCCATGCTTTGTGAGGTTGTAATGCAAGTTAGCTGTGAGTTTTAGTATTTTAAGTAAGAGTTTGTGGTAACATTTTGTTTTTGGGGTGGTGTAATTGGATCTGATTGTGTGGAAGTATTTGGGGATGGAGGAGTTGGATGAAAGGGGAGTGGAGAAGTATTCATGCTTGTTCAGTAGTGGTAGGGAGGAGGTATGGAATTTGGGATATTGAAAACCTAGGTTGAACTGATTTTCATACATTGTGAGGATAGGTGGGAGGGCTAGCAGGGTTAGTAAAGGAAGAATAAGGAGTGCTTTGGGTACTGGCATTGTGACAGGTTGTAGTGTGATTAGTTGTTATTATGAACAGACTGTAGAGAGACTTGGTAATTGGCTTCTAGAGGTAGGCAGAGCTGTTAGAGCGGAGCTTTGGTGATTATTCATTTAGGAGGGGGGTGGATTACCAGGTATAAATTTGGGGATTTGGAGGCAGGGTGAGGCACGAAGAGAGCCCGAGCAAAGTGAGGGCGACTCGAGCGGGGATGAACCAAATCACAAGGTATATTTGTTCAGGGTTTACAAAGTAGGTAACTTCCCTAAGAGAAGCTAGATGTAAGTTATAGTTATACTGGCTGTTAAATACACTTTTAGAGTAGGTAGATATCCATATTTATCCTTGGGTAACAATATTGTGAGTGACTGTATGTAAAACTAGGTTAGGTACAGTTGTAATAGTTTATAGGGGCACTGGCATAATTTCCATTGCTTTGGGCCCAGTTCAGCGTGGTAACAGTGAAAATACCCTTAGGTTTGTAGATATTAACCTTTTATTGTCTTTTAAAAATAGTGGGGCAGGGATGTACTGTTTCCCTTTCCTAGTCACTAGCAGCTGGTAGTTCCCCCAGTTTTGGATTCAGTTACCGGCTCTACATAAAATTGAAAGAGCTTCCACTCTATTAACTGCCATGTCATATGTAATGCCAAGGGAATTATCTTGAACATGTGTGCTGGCAACCCAGGCAGTTACCATGACTCACATATCTGGCGCACCTCACAACCATTTCAGATGGTCACTATGGGGGATATCCCACAGGATCATTTATTGAGGGATGCAAATTGTGCACTGGAACTGTGGCTGGTGATGGCCATCAGAAATACACACATACCTGCTGAAGAACACCATAATGAGGCACACGCTCAAACCAGAAATATCATAGAGCATGTGTCTGGGCTGCTAAAGTCATGGTTCTGGTGCCTAGATGTATCTAGGCACCAGAACCATGACTTTAGAAGCCCAGAAATATCATAGAGCATGTGTCTGGGCTGCTAAAGTCATGGTTCTGGTGCCTAGATACATCTAGGGGAGCCCTGCAGTACAATCCATGTACATGCACAGAAATATTCACAGTCTGTGCCATGCTACATAACATCATCCTGAGAAAGCAGCTTCAGCAGGATTAGCAAGGGAAGGGGCACGCATATTACCACCTATGGCGAGGACCATAACCACACACAGGTGAGGAGTCAGAGGGGAACCAGCAGCTGCTGTGGGTGTAGGCTGACATACACATGCTCAATACACCCTCGCATTGGCTAAGAGGCAATGCATAGCACACTCAGTCACCACCTAAGAGGCTGAAACCTTCATCCTATGCACCTACATATAGTAGCAATGATGCCAGGCAATGCTCACAACCTTTACGACCCATGTGATGGTTGTGTATAGCTACCATCAGACAGACTCATCCCTGAACTAAAACTGTTGCAACTGCTGGATATACAAGGTAAGTGTTGAACCTGCAACGTATTGTATAATAATCTGAATGAATGTCATATCCTTACATGTTGTTACTTGGTAATGTAGGCAAGTAAAAGGTGGGTCATTTGTACAGAAATGACTTTGACATGTGACAGCAGAGACTGATGTGACTACATTTGTCCTCTATCAAGTGGTAGGCCTCAGGCATCAAATATACACATATTTGTACCTCTCAAAAGTAATGATGGTCACCGCATGTCCTCAGTTTAGCATCATACATTTGTACTGGAAAATCATTACAGAGAGAAGTTAGAAAGTAATGAGACACATTTCAGTTTCAGACTTCACAACCATCAGAAGATTATTAAAAATAATGATGCAAAAAAAATGTTTGATTATAACAACTGTCTAACTTTCTAAGACCAAAATATGTACAAGATACAATTAACAAAACATCATAAATGCAGATATACTAAGCACTATGTCAGCTATGCACCCTGAGCATCAGACACAAATGTTATGTATTCCTGAATCCAAAATATAGAAAACAAGGATATGGCACAGTTATCATCACTTTCACAGGGTGTTTTGTGTGTGTGTGTGTGTGTGGGCGGGGGGGGGGGGTCAAGAAGCCTAGGCTGACACCAAAGGTTGGCGAGTGTGTCTGAGTAAGAAAGAGAAGCAGGTAGATAGTCAGATAAGGTAACAAATGGCCAGTGAGACAAAATGAGCTTTAAGCTTCATGGCTGAATCATGTAACTGTTGTGTGTGTCTGTATGGCCTTTCAGGTAAAATTAGTATGTGTGTGTCTGCACAAATGCAGACAAGCTCTGTGCTAGCTCTACGTCTTGGTATGTTGGACAGGTGTGAGCTATGCATGGTAGAAGTGGCAGTTCATTGTTGTCATACCCGATCTCAAGAACTTTCTCTGCCAAGAGTTGCACTGGCCAGTCCATGCCCATGGTCAGATGCACTGCTGCTATCTGAACATGACTGATGTCTGTTGGATGAGCTCCCCTGAATAGGATGCCCAGTAACATAACCCCATGGCCTGTCATGTCTGGGTGTGGACACTTCAACCACTGATGGAGCAGTGGAAGTAGTGACAATATGGGAGCATGATCGGGCACAGCCATGTCAGTTAACAGCACCACTGAGGATGCTAACCCCTCCCAGCAGATGTTCTATCACAGACACCATATGTTCCAACATGTCATTCATCCCCCAAAAAACAAAAAAAAATTTTTTTAATTTAATTTTAATTTAAAATTAATTATTTTTTAAAACAATTTTTTTAAATATATATATATATATATATATATATATATATATATATATATATATATGGGTCTACTTCTTGTTCAAAATTACACTTGGTCGAACAAGTGAAGATTGAGACTCACTTTAGTGAAAGTGCACTTAACCAAAAGTGCACTTTCGCAAAACTCAGTTTACCAATCTCGGACTGCATTCTTGCCCTTAGTATATATAAGTAGTGAGGGTCCAGTCCAGCAAACAAAAACACATTTTAGCAGGGGACAAGTCCCTTTGCACTTCTATGTTGGGGTCTTTCTCCTCCAAGACACCCTCGCTTACTTGTATATATTAACTCATAAGATCACACTACAATGGGGAAAAGGTATATTTCCTTGTTCCCACTGTACTGTGGCTTGATAAAGTCAGTTTTGTAAAAGTGCACTTTCGGTTGGTCTTGATCTTCATCTTCTCTTGTTTGAACAAGTGTAATTTCAAACAAGAGAAGTAGAAATATATATATATATATATATATATATATATATATATATATATATATATATATATATATTTATATACATTTCAGCATATGCAGCATGTAGCTAAAAAATGCAAGCATACCTAATCTAGGTCAGTAGTCTTCTTTGCAGATATATCCCAAAGTAATATCCTCTTCTGTGTAATCCACATAAACAAGTCTCTTCACTTTCAGGTTCCCTAGCTACATGGTTCTCCTTTTATGTTGTAGATTCAGTGCTGTGAGCATGGGAAAGATGTGAATGAGGTGTGAACTCCTTAGAATTGCTGACTCCCAATTACTAGGCTCTGTGTAGCACATGTAAACATAGTGCAGTCCCTCCCTCACTGCTTGTTGCTAATGGATTGCAACTGTGAATAATTACTGGTAGAGAGAAAGAACACACAATAGCAATTCAGGCTGTCCTATGTCCAGTGGGAGTGTCAGCCAGGTTTGACTTATAAAGTGTAGAAGTAATTGTATCAAGGTTTTAACTGTAAGTAAGCAGCACATATTTCATAATTTGCTGTTAGTCAAATGGTGAAAGGAAGATTAGTAGACGATTGTTAGCAGACATCAGTAACCTGCGATTATAGGCAATTTCAAAATGAAGCAAGAATTTTATTCAACAACTTGAATGAGTGCTGCGATAAGCCGTTATGCGTTTTTCAGATATCAATTAAAATGAAAGCCTGTAATGCTTATATACAGTTTTTGCGGCTTCGATAAACGCATAAATGTAATTTTCGATCAATTATAATTAGTAGTCAGCGATATTAACGAATGTTTCCAACAGTTTAAAATAGTTTGCAGTTACAGCTTGAATGTATTGCCTTAAAATCCGTTCATATACTATAGTTTATATAACAGGCTTGCAATAAATGAATCATAACCATCTGTCCAAATCAAACAACAAAATTTGATCCAAAAACAGCTCCAAAGAATTCTACAACATCAGATATTACGAAGATTTTGTTCTCAGTATTATGCTGACCTTCATTTTCGCTGCCATAACAGCCATCATTGCTGTGTTCAGAATAATAAACTAACAGTTAAACAACTCACTCGCCTCACCTCAGTGTGAATATATCAAAATAGACATAGGAACTTGAAAATCTACTAATCAAGCCGCATAAACATAAAAATAGAGCTTACTTTGCCTCAGTAGAACAGTTTTTCACGCAGTCCAAAACTATGGCGTTTCACAAACCATTTCTACTTTGTATATAGTACACATCCATTTTTAGGATGTTTCGGCTAATGCTTGACTGATGAAGGACCTTACTACCAGCTACATATTTTGTTTAGAAAAACTGCCTGGAGAAAATGCATTGCTGGCTGCTGATAGCATGCATCCAGCATTTACCTTTTCGCGGGATAGTAACCAGTCAGTTCACTAGGGTATTCAGACTCGTCAGAATGTGAAAGATTTTACATGAAGAATCCACTCAAGTTAGAACGCCTGTTTAATGAAAGGGGCCATGATATGCAGATGGTTAGAGATATCAGGAGGAAAATTATTGGTGACATAGATTCTGCTAACAGTTGTGAGTCACATACAACCCATGGGTTTAGAACAGTCCCTGTGGATTTGACTCCGTGATGGTAATATCTTACAATATGTCGCTTAAACATACCAGTGAAGTTGAAAGTATTAGATGTATCATTAGAAGAAACTGAATGTTCTCACTGGGAACAAGAGATTAAGGATATAGTGGGTTCTTTCACCAGATTCTGTTATAAAACAGTGATAATTTAAGGAAACAACTATGTAATGATCAACATATTACTAATGTAAGCAAACCCACATGTCTACTCTTGGGTGATATAACAACCAAAGGGACTTACCCTTGTCTACATTGTCCCAGGTAATAGCCTTAGTAAACGAGGAATTTACAAGCACCTGCATGGATATAACTTCTTTAAACCTAAATTTTATGCAGATTGCAATACAAAAAAATGTTGTTTATTTGGCTACTTGTCTTTCTGCTCAGCCTTTTACGTAGGCTTAACCAAGAGGAGATTGCGTGGATCAAAGATTTATAACCATCTCTATGAAATTAGAAGACAAGATGAGACCAATGCCTTGGCTAAACACATACAAGAGTATCCCTCCCATTGTTTTGCCTTTAGAGTCTTACAGATTATTAGACCCACAGCTAGGAGAGGTAGTAATGAACACATGCTAGCCAAGGCTGAGTTACACTGGATACTCAAGTTAGCAGCACACCTTCCCGGGCCTGAATAGCTACATACCTTAAACCTATACTACTTGAACTTAGATAGGATTGTATAAGTTTACTATATTTTATTTCGTTCCTAAATATGTAGGGTTCTCTTACCATTATACTGTTTGGACATGATGGCTTTAACATTTATATTCTTGTATGACTTTGTCTATTTTTTAGCCATGGTCTGAGGGTGCTCCCATTCCATTAACATCCCCTTTTTTGAGGTTTACCCAGTACATACCCTATGTTTATTAATATTAGCTTGTCTTATGGCATGAACATTATTTCTAATATAGAGGAATTATTCACTGGTATTGTTTCCAGTAACTTTTGATTTTATATCTACATGTTTCCTCTTCATAAGTCCAATATAGAACAGCATGAAGATATGAGGCTTCATGCATGCATCTTAATGCCTCTCAGTAGGTACATCGCAGGGTGGTTTCTAGCCTATGTTGGCTTGATACACTTTTAATCAGCTTAGACAGGTCACCCCTTATATTTATATTTATTTAAGCTATTGCTTTATTTGACATTCAGAGAGGTCTTATAGTCTAGCTACTAATATGATGAGCTTGGATTCATCATATATACAGGCTCTCATGCTTGTTTGCACATATCTTTTATGGTTGTGTATATATATTTTTTACATATTGTATGTATTTCCTCATTTTTCTCATTTTATTAGCTATGTATTTAGTTTATATGTTCATAGAAGGGAGGCATTTAGTTACGGTATTTGAACCAATGCCCCTTTCATTGATATGATTAAGTTTCAAGCAACTTCGGCAGTTGTTATAAATACGGCTTAATGCTTGTAAAGTTCTGTACATTCTAGGCATTAGGACCCAGAAGAAGCCTTGTCTTCTTCAAGTCATCCTTCAGAAGCACGTGATTCTCCGTATAGCTATGAACGCTTTTGGATGTGTACTATATACAAAGTAGAAATGGTTTGTAAACATATACATGGTTTTGGATCGTGAAATGTTCTACTGAGGCAAAGTAAGCTCTATTTTTATGTTGTACGCTTGGTCGTAGATTTTCAGCGTTCCCATGTCTATTTTGATATATTCATCGCTAGTGAGCAGTGAGTTGTTTTATTTAGTTTATTATTCTGAACACAGCAATGGCTGTTAGAAAATGAAGGTCAGCATAATACTGAAACTAAAATGTATATATCTGATGTTGTAGAATTCTTTGGAGCTGTTTTTAGATAAATTTTGTTGTTTGATTTGAATGATGGTTATGATTCATTATTACATTGCTATGTGCATAATTTATATGAACAGTTTTAGGTAATGCATTTCAAACTGTCTTTTAAACTGTTTTTTAAACTGTTTAGATTGTTTTGTCTCTATGACTACTAATTTATAATTGATTAATTGCATTTGTACGTTTAATGAGCCCGCCCAAAAGCTGTATATAAGCATTACAGACTTCATATTGAATTGATATCTGAAGAAGCATAGCTTGGCTATGCGAAAGCGCTCATTTCAAGTTATTTGAATAAAAGTTCTTGCTGTTTTTGAAGGATTGCCTATGGTCATTACTTGGGAGTTGCTGTAACCTATGTCCTGCTGATATTTGTGGTGGTTGCTTTCACATTTTTACAGCTTTTTCTTCCTTTTGTTTGGTGAGAGCACCTTCAGCTGTGAGTAGTATTCCTGGTACTGTTATATTTCATAATTTCTGTTCAATAACATCCAACCTCCCCTTCATATGTTGAGAACTGTATATTATTCACATTTAATATCCTCACACATTTTCAGGACAATGATACAGAATGCCTTACATACTGCATGTATCAGGTTACTGCTCAAATAAGATAAGAATGAGCAACAAACACTGAGAGATAAGACAGAGCTGCATTTCTGCAGGCAATAGTCATAAATGGTTGTGTGATCACTCAGTACACTGCATCTGAAAGTAATACATGTACAAACAACTGTAATATGATTTGTTAGTATTGTGGATGATGTTGCCATTGGTTGTATGCAACATGATTTCATTTCCCCTGCTACAAAGCTGTTTGATTGGCAAAGAGGGATAAGACACCCTTACTGTGTTTTGAATGTTCATTGGAGTGAGAGTTCAAATTTAGACCTGTGGAAAAATATTTCATGTGTACCAAGAATAATTTTGTAGTATTTATTTCATAGATTGCATTTCTTCATGTCAGCTAATTTTTCCTTTTTATTTATTTATTTTTTAACTTATGCCAGTGTTTGTGTGGTGAGTGGCTAAGTGCAAACAAGGGAAATGGAGAAACACAATGAATGCCAAGTTTAGCTATCTCATTTGTGTGACACTTAGCAGTGCACAAAGCTGGACTATTCCCCACATAGGAAGCAGACAGAACACCAGCAGACAGGGCATAGACAGTGTGAAGGTCAAAAAGGATACATTGTTGCAATGTTTGCTAAGTGATGTTGCACACCAATAAGCAAGGTTCCCCAACACCTGCAGCCATCAAACACCTGCAGATAGGATGCAGACAGTCAATAACTGAAAATTGATACATTCTATTAATTGTATTCGGCACCACACAAACATGCTGAACTGCATTGCTCTGTGGTTAAGAACAAAACTTAAGAATGAATAGGGAATTATGCAACTGTTGTTCAACTATTCCTGTGGCAGCAGATGTAAGTGTAGGGCTGTGATGTAGATAGTCCTGGGTTCAAATACAGAAGTTCAACACATTTTACTGTTGTGACAGTCCAGTTTATAGCAAAGAACATAAAAATATACAAGTGCTGTTTTAACATTCTTGTCGCAATAGATCTAAGTATATGGCTGCCGTGCACATGGTCCTGCATTCTAATACAGGACATTCCAGACATTTTTACTGTTGTTCCATTTCACATTGTATTCATTCTCAATTATAACACTTTAGATGGTGGAGCTGATATGAATTATATGTGAGGGATACAACACAGCCTTATTGTGTTTTCAGATGTATGACTGAGGGTATACTGTCTACTATATTTCTGTAAGTGTAATTCTGCTATCTGGACTTGGATGGCCTTTGCACTTAAATAAGACACAATCACAAATGATTCAATATTCAAGAATCTTTTCAGGTCACACACATACATGGTTAACACCTCATACACATACATGGTTAATACCTCATACTATCAGCTGTATTTATGAATGATTCATGACTACATCTAACCAGAACTTCTTCTGTGGCAAAGATGGAAAATCACCACTGTGGAAGAAAATGTTTTGTTCCATATGTGTAGGTTTGAATCCCACACTTTAAAAATCAATTTTATCACTGTATAAAGCCAAAACAAAAATATGTCGGGTCATGGAATTTATGCCCCTAGTACATGCCTGCAAAGTTAACTCACCTAACAGTTACAGCAGTAGACACCCCTCAAACTAATGTCAAGTGTCAGATTAACCTTCCAATTTCAAAAAATTGCTTTCCTCCCTGCTTGGTACTGTTGATCTCTGTTTAACATAGGGAAACGCGGTTGGCATTGCTTCTTAGGTTTGCACACTACCAGTAAATGCGATAACAGGAACTGGCAGGAAATCATCATTTGCCATTGCTCTACTTTTGGCATTAGACATGCCTGTCGTTAGAGGGGAAGATTCCCAGTTTAGGGCAAAGAGGTGGGTTGTCCATAATTCCTGGATATTTTATGGACTCATTGTAAAGTGCCACAGTCAAAGGCTTCTGCAGGGGGTCTATTCTGGCTCCCAGAACAAGTTTGAGGCTTGGAGTAGTTTGGCTAAGACTTTACCCAGTGCGACTGGCATCTCACTCACTGGAGAATAGTGTAGACATAAGAGGAATGACCTACAAAGGCACAAGAGGGATACACTCAACCAGTGTTTGACTGATTTTCAAACTGGTAACATGCCACAGTGTTGTGCACGATACAATAAAGAGAATTTTAGTCGCATTGAAAGCTTAACATAGGCCAGACTGATATGCATAATGTTGTTCTTTTCTTTTCTTTTCATTCTGGCTATCACCAAAATTGAGTTGAATCAGGCATGCTGAATGTCTGAAGAGACAGGGAAGTGTAGTATATATGCAGCAAAACCAAACTTCTATTGCAGCTTTTAAAAGTTAATGATAGATTTTTTGTATTCTGTACAGTAGTAGTAAAGGAGCATTCATATCCTAATCTGTGAAAGCAAGAATGCATGTGCATAAACCTGTAGCACAAGCTAAGAGTAGGAGTCCAGTGTAAGATCAGAAGTCAGAGGTTGTGGACTCAAATATGAGTCACACAATACTGTATTTTCTTCTCACAATATTCCATAAATTAAACTGTATAAGGCCGCGGCACCCTGCTGTTAACTGTAATCAGGCGAGTACTTTTAGGGTGCAGGTAGGAGGTCTCTTGGCAGTGTCGGAGCTTGTGGTTCTGGGTGTAAGTGAGTTAGGATTAGGGTGCAGGTAGAGAGTAAAGCGGCAGTGTCGAGCTAGTCTGGGTGTGTGTAAGGAGCAGGGGTTAGGGTGCAGTAGAGAGGTGTGCGGTAGTGTCGGACCTTAGGGTTAGGGTTTGGGTTAGGCTAGTGGATATGTGTTGTAGTACTGTGTTGTTTACGCAGTGTGTCGGTGTTATGGTGTTCGGTGTTTCAAGGTTGTCGGGTTTGTGTGTTGGTTTTCTGGCCGGTGATTTCTGTGTCGGGGAATCGTTGGTTCGGTCTTTAGAAGTAGACCCATGCAACATATGCACATTGAAAGATTACTTTGAGCAATCCATAATTATAGTTTGTAGTTGACAGGATGTATTTTTAAACAGAACAGTTCAGATAAAATAGTTGTATAATTGTGAAAGTGCACTGTGCATCACATATGATGTTACTAATTTTATCTCTTTATTTTTTCTTACCCCAACCCTTATCTCTTTTTTATTTGATATTATGTGTTGTCAAACTGTTCACATGTCATCCATCTGGTAGTAAATCAACAATGCTTCACAGCACTCACAAGCTAGGGCAGCCCCAGTGGGTCAGCCGCCTGCCCCCACACGGCTTCAGCAATCGATGCCCAGCACATCTGGTAACCAACCTGGCCTCTGTTGTCCTGAACTACCTGTGCCCTCAGGTAGTACTGCCCTGACAGCTGGGCTGTGTTACCCTCCGGGATTAGTGGTGGAGTTATACTTCATCACCTGCCAAGAGATAACAGGGTTATATGCTGGTATAAGGTTTGTGCATTGCACCATTGGTGTACGTCTCATGCTGGATGAAGAGGCTGCTCTCCCTCTTGATCTGCAGGAGAAGAAGATGTCAAGCACTCCAGCAGACATTGGAGTAAGGGGACAGTGATGATCCTGTGGATGAGGACTAGATTCTCACTGTATAAATGTTTGATGAGCATGAGCGTGCATTGTCCCCTCCCTCACCCCAATCATGGTGTCCCCCAACCTTTTGTGTCCTTCACCATCCCTGTGTCTTGTCTCATTTGTTTTGTTTGTTTGAATTTATTTCCTCACCAACCCAACTTACCTGACTCAGAAATGCCAACATCCCTTACCCAGCATTCCTCTCTTACTGAAAAAAATGTGCACCCATCCCACAAAAAAAAAAATCATCCCATACCTAGACCTCCATTTTGCATGCATGTCTTCTTGACACACTTGATTTGATCCATTTTATATATAGAACATGATTGCACTGTTGTTACCCCACTTTGTGGAACTGACAGTCCAAATTCAGCTAACATTCTGTACATATTTTCAGTTTGCACAGTTAAAGAAATGGATAACCACGGTTCTTTCCTACCTGCTTCTTGCACATTCCTGTATTTCTTTCCTTTGTTCTTCCCTGCTTGCTCCCCATTTAACCACTTTCCACCCCATTTTAACACCTATAATCTGGTTAAATATGAATCACACACAACACATGTAAGCACCAAGAAACCCAATGGAGCTCTCTACACTTTTTGGTCTCTATATTTGCGTGGAGTTTGACATTGCACACCAGTGCCAGAAGAAGTGATGATGATGCTGTTTCTTCCAATGGTGCAGTTTACTCACACACAATGCTGCTTAAACATGCCATGCTAAGGTAAAAAACACAGTAACACATGGGGTGGGGATGAAGATGTAAAGAATAATTTGATTGTATCACTTATTATTTTAAAAGTATTATGGATACACCTGGATTCAAACCCAGTATCATATTGGCTCAAAAATAAATGTGTCAATTGATTTACACCTGCCACAGAGTCAGCTATGGAGCAGATGTTACTTCACACACTCAGTATTAACTCTCATAATTTTAGTAAATGTAGCAGTAGGATACCTGAGAATAGGGAATTATGCAACTATTGTTCAACTATTCTTGTGGCAGCAGATGTAAGTGTAGGGCTGTGATGTAGATAGCCCTGGGTTCAAATACAGAAGTTCAACACATTTTACTGTTGTGACAGTCCAGTTTATAGCAATGAACATAAAGATATACAAGTGCTGTTTTAACATTCTTGTCGCAATAGATCTAAGTATATGGCTGCCATGCACATGGTCCTGCATTCTAATACAGGACATTCCAGACATTTTTACTGTTGTTACATTTCACATTGTATTCATTCTCACTTATAACACTTTAGATGGTGGAGCTGATATGAACTATATGTATGAGGGATAACACAGCCTTATTGTGTTTTCAGATGTACGACTGAGGGTATACTGTCTACTATATTTCTGTAAGTGTAATTCTGCTATCTGGACTTGGATGGCCTTTGCACTTAAATAAGACACAATCACAAATGATTCAATATTCAAGAATCTTTTCAGGTCACACACATACATGGTTAACACCTCATACACATGCATGGTTAATACCTCATACCATCAGCTGTATTTATGAATGATTCATGACTACATCTAACCAGCACTTCTTCTGTGGCAAAGATGGAAAATCACCACTGTGGAAGAAAATGTTTTGTCCCTTATGTGTAGGTTTGAATCCCACACTTTAAAAATCAATTTTATCACTGTATAAAGCCAAAACAAAAATATGTCGGGTCATGGAATTTATGCCCCTAGTACATGTCTGCAAAGTCAACTCACCTAACAGTTACAGCAGTAGACACCCCTCAAACTAATGTCAAGTATCAGATTAACCTTCCAATTTCAAAAATTGCTTTCCTCCCTGCTTGGTACTGTTGATCTCTGTTTAACATAGGGAAACGCGGTTGGCATTGCTTCTTAGGTTTGCACACTACCAGTAAATGCGATAACAGGAACTGGCAGGAAATCATCATTTGCCATTGCTCTACTTTTGGCATTAGACATGCCTGTCATTAGAGGGGAAGATGCCTGGTTTAGGGCAAAGAGGTGGGTTGTCCATAATTCCTGGATATTTTATGGACTCATGGTAAAGTGCCACAGTCAAAGGCTTCTGCAGGGGGTCTATTCTGGCTCCCAGAACAAGTCTGAGGCTTGGAGTAGTTTGGCTAAGACTGTACCCAGTGCGACTGGCATCTCACTCACTGGAGAATAGTGTAGACATAAGAGGAATGACCTACAAAGGCACAAGAGGGATACACTCAACCAGTGTTTGACTGATTTTCAAACTGGTAACATGCCACAGTTGTGTACGTATGCTAATAAAGAGAATTGTAATGCATTGAAAGCTTAACATAGGCCAGACTGATATGCATAATGTTGTTCTTTTCTTTTCTTTTCATTTCACAGCTAATACCAAAATTGAGTTGAATCAGCAGGCTCATGCTGAATGTCTGAAGAGACTGAGGGAAGCAAGTAGTATATATGCAGCAAAACCAAACTTCTATTGCAGCTTTAAAAGTTAATGATAGATGTTTTGTATTCTGTACAGTAGTAGTAAAGTGAGCATCCATATCCTAACTGTGAAAGCAAGAATGCATGCATAAACCTGTAGCACAAGCTAAGAGTAGGAGTCCAGTGTAAGACTGTAGTCAGAGGTTGTGGACCCAAATACCATGAGTAGCAACTACACAATACTGTATTTTCTTCACAATATTCCATAAATTAAACTGTATACAAGTGGCACCCTGCTGTTAACTGTAATCAGTATACTTGGACCAAGCATATATGCAACATCCGACAGTGAAATCACCGGTAAGTTTAAAAGGGTTAGGTAACAGGTAGGGAGGGGTGTGCGGTAGTGTCGAGACTTGGGGTTGGGGGGGGGTAAGTGAGTTAGGGGTAGGGTGCAGCAGGGGAGGGAGTGTCGCGGTGAGTGTGTGAGAAAGCAGGGTTGGGGTGTGTAAGAGTGAGTTAGGGTTAGGTGCAGGACTGTGTTGTTGGGTGTTCGTTATGGGTGTGTTTGTTTCGCGTTGTCGGGTGTGTGTTGTTTGTCGGTTAGGGTTTCTGTGATTGGTGATTTCTGTGATGGGATGGTTCCGTTAGAGTCTTAGAAGTAGACCCATGCAACATATGCACATTGAAAGATTACTTTGAGCAATCCATAATTATAGTTTGTAGTTGACAGGATGTATATTTAAACAGAACAGTTCAGATAAAATAGTTGTATAATTGTGAAAGTGCACTGTGCATCACATATGATGTTACTAATTTTATCTCTTTATTTTTTCTTACCCCAACCCTTATCTCTTTTTTCTTTGATATTATGTGTTGTCAAACTGTCTACATGTCATCCATCTGTAGCAAATCACTAAATGCTTCACAGCACCACAAGTAGGGCAGCCCCAGTGGGTCAGCCTGCCCCCGCCACACCGGCTTCAGCACCGATGCCCAGCACATCTGGTAACCAACCTGGCCTCTGCTGTCCCTGAACTACCTGTGCCCTCAGGTAGTACTGCCCTGACAGCTGGTGCTGTGTTACCCTCCGGGATTAGTGGTGGAGTTGAGGATTTCATCACCTGCCAAGAGATAACAGGGTTGGTGCATAAGGTTGTGCATTGCACCATTGGTGTACGTCTATGCTGGATGAAGAGGCTGCTCTCCCTCTTGATCTGCAGGAGAAGAAGATGTCAAGCACTCCAGCAGACATTGGAGTAAGGGGACAGTGATGATCCTGTGGATGAGGACTAGATTCTCACTGTATAAATGTTTGATGAGCATGAGCATGCATTGTCCCCTCCCTCACCCCAATCATGGTGTCCCCCAACCTTTTGTGTCCTTCACCATCCCTGTGTCTTGTCTCATTTGTTTTGTTTGTTTGCATTTGTTTCCTCACCAACCCAACTTACCTGACTCAGAAATGCCAACATCCCTTACCCAGCATTCCTCTCTTACTGAAAAAAATGGGCACCCATCCCACAAAAACAAATCATCCCATACCTAGACCTCCATTTTGCATGCATGTCTTCTTGACACACTTGATTTGATCCATTTGCCTATAGAACATGATTGCACTGTTGTTACCCCACTTTGTGGAACTGACAGTCCAAATTCAGCTAACATTCTGTACATATTTTCAGTTTGCACAAATAAAGAAATGGATAACCATGGTTCTTTCCTACCTGCTTCTTGCACATTCCTGTATTTCTTTCCCTTTGTTCTTCCCCTGCTTGCTCCCCATTTTACCACTTTCCTATCTACCCCATTTTAACACCTATAATCTGGTTAAAAAATAGAATCACACACAACACATGTAAGCACCAAGAAACCCAATGGAGCCCTACACTTTTTGGCCTCTATGTTTGCGTGGAGTTTGACATTGCACACCAGTGCCAAGTGATGATGAGTGGCTCTTCAATGGTGCAGTTTACCTACACACAATGCTGCTTAAACATGCCATGCTAAGGTAAAACACAGTAACACATGGTGGATGTAGTATAAAGAATAATTTGATTGCATTATCACTATTTATTTAAAAGTATTACATACACCTGGATTCAAACCCAGTATCATATTGGCTCAAAAATAAATGTGTCAATTGATTTACACCTGCTGCCACAGAGTCAGCTAAGGAGCAGATGTGCTTCATACACTCAGTATTAACTCTCATAATTTTAGCAATGCAGCTCAAGTTTGTACACTGCTCAACTATCTGCAAACAAGGAAAGCAGTAGAAATGTGTATCTTGCATGCACAATCACTTTGACAGCCATCATGCAAACCCACAGTTGTGATATACAAAGTAAATAATAGCATGTATTGGTTTTGTTTACTGTCTGTTTAGTCTTCATGCCATGAAACTATATGTGGAAACATAAAATAATGAAGGCCCTAAGAATATGTCACATATGTACATTGCAGCAATGTGTTACCACCCCATGCACTGCAACTCTGGTCTCCTGGTCTGTCAGTACTTGTTCAGAAATATATCAACTACACTACATACACTGCTGTCAAATGTTGTGTGATATACCATGAACATCTTTAGAATGTCAATACACATTCATATTTTCAAATATTTTGTAGTAATGTGGACACCTATTTGCATACAGTTTGTAAAGAGTTCTTTTAAATTATACTTGCACATTGGAGCACAACCACTACATACTACTCACTGCACTCATCAGTCTGGTAAAATGCAGAACTTGAATTATCTTGACACTTGCACCAACCTACACATCCATTTCATGCAGGCCTCCCAACATCTTCTGTGTAACATCCAGTGCTGATGTCATCCACTATAAGCTGGCCTGCAGCCTTGTAAAAGTCAGACTTGTGATGTGGTGCTTGTGTAAAGTCCTGAGTTCTCTAGTTGGTGCATTTAGATAGGTAGGAGTTCTGCTCTCCACTTCAGTTAACTGTGAGGTGTGTGTGTCCATCTATCCAGAAGAGCATAAGTTTGTATCTTACAGTTACCACTCCAATTCCAAGGTTTGACAGTATTTTGACACTTGCACAAACCTACGCATCCATTTTGTGCAGGCCTCCTAACATCATATCTCCAACATCCAGTGGTAATATTATCTACTCTACATTGGCCTGTAGCCTTGTAAAAAGTCAAACTTGTTCTGTGGTGCTTATGTAAAGTCCTGAGTTCTCTAATTGGGGTACCTAGTTAGGAAGGGATTCTGTTCTCACTGCAGTCAACTGGGAAGTGTGTGTGTGTGTGTGTGTGTGTGTGTGTGTGTGTGTGTGTGTGTGTGTGTGTGTGTGTGTGTGTGTGTGTGTGTGTGTGTGTGTGTACTTGCTTGACATTAGAGACTGAATTTTACACCAACATATGGGATACTGCTATTACCATTTTCTCCTCACCAGAAACTACTGATGTCATCAGCTATAACTGATTTGCAGATTTGCAGTATTCCCATCAGGGTAGGGTCAGAGACGGGCCTGTAGGCCTGGTACAAGTCACCTTATCCTATATTATACAGATTACAGTGACAGGGCTTTCAGTCTATCCACATACATCATGGTGTGGTTTGTAGGCACTGTGTTTTCTTGGTAAGAACCCCCATGGTCTCTCCAGCTGCTGCAGGTATTTGGTGAGCTACATGCAAAAAGGAAAATTATACTCTTTTAGTGCTCTGATGAGTTTACAGTGCTGTTATATCATCCTCAGATCTGGATATGATGGTCTGACTTATGAGGTACATGATGTAGCCTTTCCATACTGTGGACACTTGGTGGTCGATGTTCAGATTGCTATGTATGTGGATTTTCAGGTCTTGCACCACTGGGTTTTAGCATTAGGGGAGTGTTGTCAATGCTGTAATTAGTTGCAAATTCCACTTTGCTGAAGGCCAAAATACTAACAGATTTGGCACAAATCATTTGTCTATGTTAGCCCATTCTGTACTATGTTATCATCATTGGTGGACTCAATGATTGCAATTAATATGCAAGAATCAGCAAATGTGGTAAGCCAAAGGTTGCATACTTTAGCATGGACTGTTGAGAAATAGGTTCCAAACAGTAAAGGGCCAACACAGATTCTTGGGGTATGCCAGTGGTGACAGCTTGACTGGTAGAGTTCGATTCACCAACTTTCACTGTATGTTTTCTGTCAATGAGCCAATCGGTTACCCATGTAGTAATGTAAGGGTTAATCCCCAGCTGGGAGAGTTTCTCAATGATACCTGAGTGGGGGCTTATGTGTAATCCTAGGCCAGTTCAAGATAGATAGTATGCACTGTCTTACCTTCATCCAGGCCCATCACACAGAGTCAATGGGCTGTGACAACATCACAGGTCACCTATAGCATGACTCATAATGTACACCTACCTGACACTGTTGGATACACACTTGAACACACCCTCCACATGGACTATGTTCCCATGGAAGGGTGAACATCACAATGCATCCATCTGAGTTGGAAGGACAGCACCTGATGCATGCATGTATAGACACATCCTGATTCTCGTTATCTATGAGGTAGACTGACATGTCATCATGGACCTTTTCTAAATGGACACTAATAACATCCCGGCTGTGTGCAACAGATATGTGGGAGTTGTTAATGCTACATCCATGTCTGTTACATCTGTTAGATGTCTTCAAAGAGGTCATCTAGGTCATGAATGGATGACAATGCTATCATCCTGTGGAACTTGACAAGCCCAAGCCATTTGACACAAATCCACACTGAGGTATTCACTCAACACTGCCAGGTGTGGCCATAAACACCTATATCACCAAGTGGGTAGATCAGTGGATCACATACATGGCATCAAAATATGATGAAATATGTGAAGTGACCTATATCTCTGGTCCAGTGATCAGGTCCATACATCAGGGCTGTCTCCTAGGCCCTTCCCTGTCCATTATTTAATTCATAGATGTCATCAAAGACATACACATCCTGTGTCCAATCAGTTGTATGAAGGACTACAGATTGTGGGCAATCATTGAATACAACTGTGATATTAATATAATGCAGACAGTATCAAAACACATCAAGGATTGCTGGTACAGCCATGCCAGCACACAAGATAAAACAAAAATGGGGGGGGGGTAAATTATGAAAATAAACACACAACCCAAGGATAATGTAGACATCATACTCTATAAGCAGACCAACTGGTTTGTGACCTGTGTCCTTAGGTAGAATGTATGTGGAACATTCACCAGCATGTGGCCTCAGTGCTGACTACTCCCTTTTATGCAACAGAACTACTGAGTATGTGAAGGACATCCACATCAAAGGCCATAATATATCCATAGTTCACAGCCTTCATCAGACCAATAACTGAGTGCAAAGCACCCTTCTTCATGGACCTCCCTCATATCTTCTGGTGATGTGTAATGGAAATGTACCACCTTTGCCACAGTTAGCTGTCACACATCTTACTGGCCACAGCTAGGTATTCTTTTATTTGCATAAACATTACTGTTTGATATTGCAGAATACTCATCAAGGTGTTACACCAGGTGTATGTGTGACACCTGTTCCAGTGATGCACACAGTACATGTATAGCTGTGTGACAACATTGATGGTATGGGTTATATTTGTGACAGCCTGTATTGATCATAATGTGACATACAGGTATAGCAGTGTCCTTCCAAACACATCCAGCAGATGTTGCAGTGTCAAGATGGTGTGCTTGATTATCATCATAGATGGCTGACATGTCATAATAGTTGTACGAATGTGTTTGTCCAGAACTATCTATGATCACTCAGAATCACATATGTTAGGGCAGAACCATGGGAATACTGGTGGTATTATTCTGATATTGTCCATGATTGTGCATGCTTCTTTTACTGTTGTTCATGAGCCTGCAACTGTGTCCTACTTGTTGGAGACCTCTGCCGACATTACACTCATATTCAGGCAAATCAGTTGGTACAGTGTCACAATATGCACCCTAGTTTGATTGTATATAACATCCCTGATAGATGTCCCCTGCATTGTTTATGTAAAGATGCTTATTTCACAAAGACATAGGTTCATAGGTTCATAGGTTGGTACTGGGCTATCGGCCCTAGGGCCTATGCAACCCTAGCCCTAACAATTCCCTAGCTATTTCTTCCCACACTATTTACTTCCCTGGACCCCTGTCTAGCAGGGTGACTGACATAATCCCCGGGCTGAATTTCCTTTCTCCCATCCAATCATCAAGGTTCCTTTTGAAGAGGGCCAAGGAGGTGCTCTGCTTGACATGTATGGGCAGTCTATTCCAGAGTCTGGGGAGTCTCTGGGTCAGGAACCTATCTCTCCAGCATGTTTTGTTTATTGTGATGACAATGTTTAGATCCCTGGAGTGTGTGGCTCTGAGGGATTGGGATTTCTTTAAGTGTAGCATGTCCAACAGCTCTGGGTTTGACATGGCCTTGTATGTTAAGCAGAGATCGCCTCTGAGTAGACAATATGCGATAGAGTATAGCTGGAGTTTTTTAAGGCGGTCAGCATAGGGCATCTGCTTTAGGCCTGTGATTCTTTTAGTGAGGTATTCCTACAGCCTTTGCAGTTGTTGCAGATGTCTTGAGAGGTACTTACCAAATGGGGCATTGTATTCTATAATGGGTCTAATGAGGGATGAGTACAGTGGGACAATGACCTCCTTTTTTCTGGCTTCCAGTTAAGTACAGCGAGTTTGTTCATTTTTGTCACATTGTAAGTTGTGTACATAATACTATATACATATATATATATATATATATATATATATATATATATATATATATATATATACATAGACACACACACACACACACACACACACACACACACACACACACACACACACACACACACACACACACACACACACATATATATATATATATATATATATATATATATATATATATATATATACATATTCTCCATTGTTATGTCACCTTGTGTGACAGTCACATAATACACATTTTCACTGTGCAGTCCATACTGTACCATATTGATATGTGATTAGTGTTCCTGCTACAACTGTCTTCCATTGATATGCGCTCATATGCTGTGCATTAGTATGTGTTATCTGTCCTCTTTTCCTGTGTTCATTCCTAAAATTCATCTGTGTGTCCCTATTTACTATACAGACATCCCTTGACTGTTTATTTTACATGGCAGTCCATGTACCTTTACAGATCATTTACACAACTTTTGTACAGAATGCCTGGAATGGGATTGCAGAATACTTTGCACTGTATACACTGTCATGTACTATGTTTGGGCCATATACATTACTATATGTTAAGCATTGGTAATAACTGTGGCATTCCACCCAATCCCACTAACCCAGTTTGCTTTATGGTAAACAAGTTTGCTAATCATGTTGGTTAACATAGTTTCCTGGCTGGCAACACTGTTGCTAGCCATGAAACCATTCTTGTTTATGTTTAAACACATTGTGTGGCATGAATATGTAATTAATGCTGTTGCTCACCTCGCAAACATATCAAAAAATGTGTAGGCTTCGCAAGTTTATAGAATCCCAGGAAAGAATAACTTGTGCTGTTTGAGTTTTCAATTTCACTACTTGTCTGCTTTTTTATTCTCTATTACCACACCTACAAAGTGATGCCATGATACACATCAAGTAAATATTCATATGCATATGCAGTACATTGTGGATAACCACATTTCCTGTATGGTTTATTACATCTTCACATATAATAATTTTCAATGAAATGTGTCCCACCTACAAGACCTAGTTAACAACTTGTCTTCTAAAAAGTAAGAAACTCCTGCATTTAGAATAGAGATATGATAACCTATACATTAATTTAGTTTGTCAGGCATTGTGGGTTTATCTTTCATGATGTCATTTCAGTAATAGCTAGCTTCAAGTAAAAATGTAGGTCTACATTTATCAACATACTAAAATACAAAAACAACACACGTTTTTGCATCAAAACTGTATAATTTGGTATGATATATGGTAAGGAGGCCTTATCCAAATTCAAGGGTTTGTAACTTGTGCTTGTTTCAGGAAGTGACCAATATACTTAAGCTTACAGTATGGATTTCTTATCAAGGGGTGGAAAAGTGCATTTTGCCTGTTTTTAAAATGGTTATGCAGGTCATGCAGAAAACTAAAGACCCTTAATTCTAACTTATATTTTGTGAAAATGTTATGACAGGTTAATTTAGAATTAAGCTACCATAAGATATTACAAGTAAAGAATATTGTCAGGATGGATATTATCAGTGTAGGTCCTGCGAGACTAATGTTATTGACTTTTATACCTTACTTCTTGAAGCACTGGATATCAAAATACTTGATATATATCTTTGAAACTAGTGAAAGCATTCAGTTCCGTAATCCTGTTGACCATTATGTTTGTCAACATGACCATCACTGTTTCAAATATGAGTGGCTAAATTTGCAGACACTATTGAATCAGCTGGTTTGATAACCAATACTCATGATCAATTGAAAACATAGCTTTATTTGGATAAACTATGCAACTGGACAGTTACTAACAAAGTTACATTTCATAGTCATACAATTATACACATTGAGTGTGCAAGCTACGTTTATCCTTACATTATCAACACTGTGTTATTAAATGTATGCACACATTATTTAGAACCTTGGTATAGTTGTGGACAACAATTTAAACCTTAAACTATATGTTAATTCTGCATTTAGATGTTTTTGTTCTCTTAAAACAATTTTTCATGCAATCTTTTCAAAACATTTATAAATTTTTAAATTGATATGTAAATTACTTCTATGGCCAGTGATACAATATTGCGTGAAATTTTGCATTTATAGTTGTAATATCATGGACAGGCTAGAGTGGATACAATAATACTATAGCAGACAAATATCTTATGCTAAGATACAACCAAAGATTGTTTAGATTGAATGTTCACTCATTATGTAATCACTGCTAAGTGGCGATTACATCTAGACTTAAAAATCACTAAAAGTGACATGTTGCAAGTGACCATGGATTATTTTATCTCAACACAGGAACACATAAGAATAGCTTACTTATGTAAGTTGTTACGTATTATAAAATGAAGAATGAGTTTTTCCAAGTTATAATTGATAGCAATGGAATAAGATACCACATTGCATGTGAACATATAAAATACTAAATATGTTAAAAGATATATACATATGCAATACAGCCTATAGCAACTTAGCCTATACGGCAAAACCATTGATAACTGGGCTTATATATGGCCTGTCATGAGTACCTGAACCAATAGACTAGATTGAAACTTTGCTTTGACCTTATAGTATGCTGTTTCACTGAGTAACACAGCATGGAAGAGATATTTTATTTTTAATTGCCAAACCATAGAAACAATACAACAGCATGGTGAACAGCACTAAACTGTATTACCATCATTAGAGCACTACTCAAACAAATAAGAATTGAATGACAGGATAAAAGACATGATTTAAGGGAGATGTAAAACCCATTCTCTCTTCTTTCTGTGAGAGCATAATGACCTGCTTACTGTGTATAATATGAGGCGTACAGTAGTTAAGTACTATAGAAGTCTGAAAACATGTTTAGTGACTTGAAACTGGTGTTAAGCTACAATAAATATGTACCACTTATGTAAAATTATTTACTCGTGAACCATTGCAAATGTAATCTCCCACAGATCTGTGTAAAGTACCAATCTGGAGATATTGCTTTTGTCTAGTGTTACTTGTTAGAAGGGTGTTTGTATTACTGGCTCAGTCTTGTAATGTTATGTTGCTATATTGTTTGATTTGTTTGATACCTGTGCATCACATATTCTCATGAGCTTTAGGTACTGACTGGAAGGATTAGATCAATGATACAAGTAGAAGTAATGAAGCTCCTTCACAAAGTTGTTGGGTTTAATCTCCATGAATGAGCAAAGAGACTATCAATCCAGGAGGATTCCAGAGTGCAGCCACTGCTCTTCCATGTTTACTGGAGTCAGATGAGGTGGTTTAGGTAGTTTCTGAACATGCCTACTGAGCAGTTCCCACAGCAGGTGTACCACACATGATCTACTGCAAGGAGACCCTAGAGCAGACTTAACATGCTAGCAGCATTATGTCTCTTAAAATGCCTATTAAAGTCTGGGAATCCCACAGAAATGACAAATAATATTGTTAGAGCTAGGAAGATTCAGTCAACCCTGGTCTGCTTGCTATCATTGGTACAGTTGAAAGAAAAAAAGAAAAAATAATGAATAAATGTTTAATTGTGATGTGTTTAAGTGCCATTAGTAACTACTAATTAAGTGAATGCCAGATTTAATTGAACAATATTTTCACTAGGCTATTGTGACTCCACTTTCATGTTGTTTTATTAATATAGCATTTAAAATGAATTTGTACATATATTTGATGTCATCTGAAGACATGCAACAGAGCTATAAAAAGGATTGTCTTACAATCTTTATAATTTGCTTTATAATAACAGGAAAGGAATTTTGAACAAAAGTAAGAGAAATAATTGCCAGATTGTTAGAGCCCGTGTCACTGAAATAAGCAAAACAACTCATGAGCTTAATAAAATACAGCAAAGCCATGTTTGAGGCTAAAATACCTACCCATGCCAAAGACAATCATAAGGCATTTTTTAGTTATGATCATAATCTCAAAAGCACAATACAGCAATGCACTCAGCTGACTGTGAACATTTTTTCCTACATTGAGGCTGAAGATATAGCTAATCTACTGGCCAATAAATTTAGCTCTAAATTTTATCCTTTCTCCCCTCCATCTGTCCCTGAAGATATACCTGAAACTGGCTCACCTCCATCTATCACACAAGACAAAGTCCTAAAAGTACTACTAAAAGCTAAAAAAATACTGCATCCAATGGGTCCTGACAATATCCCTGGATGAATCTTAACTAGTATGAAGCATGATTTAGCCATACCCCTAACAGCACTGTTCAGTCTCAGGTTTTCTATCAAGTGAATGGAGAACAGTTACAGTCAGTCCCCAGCATAAGGGAAGATCTTCCACAGACCCAGGAAATTACAAACCCATAAGTCTAACCAGCCTCATTTGCAAACCCAAGGAAAGACATATCATGGAATTAATCAATCATGACATAGGGAACCTCCAGATACTAGACCCATATCAGTTTGGCTCTGTCAAGAGCAGGCCACGCTTACTCAACTTGGTGGATTATTTCTAAAAGGCCACCAAAGCAATGGATGAAAGCAAAATAGTAAACACCATGTACCATGACCTGACCAAAGTTTTTAACACAATTCCCCATTCAGGTATAGTTGAAAAGCTAAATAAAATGGAAATAAACCCCTGTGTCAATGACTAGATTGCCAAAATGGCTCACAGATATGATGCAGATAATCAAAACAAGGGAAGTTACCTCCACAAAGAGACCAGTCACCAATGGAGTCCCCAAGGGTTAAGTCAATACCAAATGGCTCTGACTGAATAGGTTTTAGATGACTGCAAGCTAGGAGCAGTCACTGAATCCCCCAAATGACTTAGCATCCAGCAGGAAAGATTGTCTCAAATAAATAACTGGTGTCAAAACCATGGTCTGAATTTAAATGCCAAAATATGCATTATTGCATCCTTTGGGAAGTCATCTACCCCAGAAACTACTGCCATGACAATACACCCCTAAGAGTTGACTCAGATGTTCAGTACTCGGGAACTTATGTGAACACTGCCCTAACTTTTGACCAACTTGTGTGTATTGTTGTAAGAAAGTCCTTCTATATTGTACAGCTTATAAAAAAGGGATTATGTCTAGATCTAGGGATGTCATTGTCCCCTTTACTGAGCCCTCATTTGGCCACATTGAATATAATGCCCCCTTCTGGCATGTATCTGTCCAGATACATGCAACAATTGAAATGCACAAATAGTTACCTTACTAAAAGGATACAAGGCCTAACCAACATGTCCTACATGGACAAACTCAAAGCTCTGTCACTACATTTGGTATTCTACAGACTGCTAAGGCATGACCAGTGTCTGGCATACAAGGCATCCTGCAATCCATTAGTGATGGATTTACTGCACATCAGAAAGTCAGATGCCATCAGAAATACCGAAACCTCTTCTGCGACATCATCAGAATGGTTTGGAGAAGTTACTGCTGTTATGGGGCAGACTTCCCCTCTGCATAAAACTAAGTTCATCCTTGTCCATTTTCAACTGCAACTTAAATCTATGGATGGGAAATGGGAAAAAAAATACCTCAGAACTGCCCCCTGTACTACTAATGGAGAGATGCAGCTTCTAAATGCTTTATCCCATGCATGGTTCCCCTCAAATTATCTATGATATAATCCCAGTTATTCTCATTAGGGGTAATATATAATTATTGACCATGGGATGGGTAAGGCCAATCTATAACCAAATGAGATAAGTTATTTCAAGAACAAAAATGGAAATTGGTTAGGCTGTAGAAAAAGTTGAATATCAGAGAATATGACTGGCTTAGGTGTAATAAAAGAAATCTTTGTTAGTGATAATAGTGGATTTTAGCAGAACTCCATTAGCTTAAAGATGAAACAAAAGATGAAGTTAGCAGAGAAAAATCAGTGAAGTAGTTGTTTATTCCAATGGTGACTCAGTGGTGCTGTTTATAAGTAGTTGTTTGTTCTAATGGTGACCCAGTAGTGCTGTTTATATGTAGTTGTTTATTCCAATGGTGACCCAGTGGTGCTGTTTATAAGTAGTTGTTTATTCCAATGGTGATCCAGTGGTGCTGTTTATAAGTAGTTGTTTATTCCAATGGTCACCCAGTGGTGCTGTTTATAAGTAGTTGTTTATTCCAATGGTGACCAGTGGTGCGGTTTATAAATAGTTCTTTATTCAAATAGTGACCCAGTGGTGCTGTTTATAAGTAGTTGTTTATTCTAACGGTGACCCAGTGGTGCTGTGAGTGGTGTATACATCTACATGTCCTATCCCAAGAGTTTGAAGGTAGTTAACAATGGTAGATGAACAGGAGAAGGACAAGTTACTATTTCAAATTTAAGAGGCAATATCAAGAAGAAACACCTATTTATGAATGAGAATACACCTTCTAGTATGAGCTATATGAAAGCAGCAAAGCTTACTTTGAGCTGGGAAGATACTCTGTAGTAATGAATGTTCAGATGATAAAAAACGGAAACCTGATAAAGGCATATACATGGATAGCTAAACTGATTTAAGGCCAAGGACACTATTTTCCCATTTTTTGGAGGAAGGGAGGATAAATACTGTAACATTCTATAATTAGGATTTTGCAATGAATATGATAGAAGTACATGCCATGGAATGTTGTATTTTAGTTCAGAACACTCCTTCACTAATGATTTAATACCAGTAAAATGTCAGTTTGCTTTATTCAAAGCTCTGGTCTTAGACTCTGATCTATATAATATCTAACATAAATAAAAATGCACTAAACAAAGTCTTTATTTATTTTTATTTATTTATCTCTCTTTGTTTGCCAGGGTAAAACACTTTTTACTAATGGCAGATTGCTGGTTCAGCCCATGTTACATGAATAGCAACAGTAAACCATACATCAGCATAGTGTTATCACATTAAGGCATCAATGTAAGGACAGAACTTAATAAGCATTCAGTTGTAAAATACTCCAACTTTTGGATCATGGAGATAGAATTTCATTTTTAATACCTATAAATCACTGTTCATGTTTATTGCTTTTGCCTGTAGGTTATGAATAAAAGACGACTTATTTTTTTCCAGAAAATATCCTGCTGTATTATGCTGTTTATACAGATTCAGTGATATTAGTTATAACTGTTCTACAAGCAGAAGCCAAAGAAATATTTTTTTGTTTTGTTTCTTTCTTTTTTTTTTTTAATTAAGGCTAATGTCATCATCTTTTTGAGGCATTTTACTTCCATTAGCATGCTTTCATGCTATAGTTAGTATCTTCCTTAGTAATTTCACTCATCAGTTATGAATGCAGCCCTGGATCAGACAGACATGTGGAATACCTCCAAGACTGGTGTGCATTACATGAAATATCTGGGTCTATATTACAAGATCAAAACTTTAGTTAATTGAATAATTAAAGTTCGAGCTTGTAATACTGAAAGCCATAAACCTCGAACGGATGATTTAATGCAGGGAAACAATTCCCTTGGCCATTATGCGGATTATATCCTTTTATCCAATGCAGAGTGATCTCGAAGTTGGTATATTTAGTTAGGGGCGTGGGGGGGGCACAGCCCCCCACTTGATTTGGGATTAAAAGTTATTTTTCATGTGGCCAAGGGAAATGTTTGCCTGTGTTAAATTGGCCGTTCGAGGTTTTTGGCTTTCGATATTACAAGATCGACCTTTAGTTGTTCGATTAACTAAAGTTTCGATCTTGTAATATAGACCCAAATATCTTGTACTATATACTGTATTTAGGGAATGAACCAATATTACTTTTATGGATTTATTATTAGATTAGTGTTTCCAACTGACTTCATCGGGCAGTATTAATTACCTAACTTTAGCTTATTTAGATTTTCATGAATTACTTTGCTTGCTAATTCTAATGTAAATTTTCATAGTTTTATTATTTATTAATTTTTATATATTTATTGATGTGACATTATAAGAGTTTATTTATTGGATATATTTTAGCATTTTAGTCAATATAAATATACACATTGCTTGTTAGTTCCATACTTTAGTTATTATTTAGTTTATTTTTGGGTAGAAATAAGTCAATTTTGTCTTTGATGATATTTCTAATTGGCTAGTTACAATTATTGTTTCATTTTGTTTTTCACTGTTTATTTTAATTTTTTTCTCCCAATAAGGAAAAAAAATAATTTCTAAAGGGCTGATTTAGGTGGGCATTATTATTTTTGGATGGCTGTGTGTGTATATGTATTCTGTGTGAACACTGTATAAAACTGCTTTTATTTCTTCTTTTGCACTGTACTGAACAGGAAATGTGATCAGCAATTCATGTTATTCATTCTGTATTTTTTCTGCTTTTTTAGTTAATTTAAGTGTATATTTTTGTTTTATAGATTTTCTTAAGTGGACTAGGCTGTTTTTGGGTAACACTGCATATGTTTGTGAGTACAGAGTGCAAACTTTTAGTGTAGTTTTAGCAAGTACCAAATATAGTGAACTTAGGGGAATTTTAGTGACTAAAGAACCAGGGATGTAGCTGATTGTTTATGTCATCTTCAGACTCTAGAAAAACTTCTGCTGATGTCTTCAATTTATGGATATGTTTAAATGTCTACATAGTGTACCAGGCAGATATGTGCTTTGAATCATCATTTATCTGGGGTACAAGCCGAAGAAAAATATATTGATCAGCTATAGATGGCAACTATTTTATCACCATCCTACATGAATTATCATGCATTTATCCCCACTTAATGTGAACTATGGTGTCTCAGTTGTTAAGATCACATCTTCATAGCTGCAGAATCCATGGTTCAATCTCATTCTCCAGGAGTTATCCCTGTAGAGTTTCCATGTGTCCTTGAATCTGTGTATATTTTCTTCAATTTTTTTGGTTGCTTCTTGAAAAATACATAGTTGATTTGCTACATAAAAGTAATCATATATATTACATTGTCTCCTGCCCTTATAACTCAGGTCATGGCTCAGAGACTTTGGTGATTACCAGAGAACTAACCTGGTTAAAACAAATAATAAATAAGAGAAATGCTAGCATCATTGTTATCTTTCACACTGGAATGTCTATTTCAAAAAAATGTCATATGTACTTATGCTGTTGCAACTAATCTGGTGAAAGTCCACTGTTACACAATGTTCTTGGTTCTGTAATTAACTATTATTACTGTGGATTACATCCTACTGACTAATGTGCATTGCATCATACTGACTACAATGCATTGCATCATACTGACTGGAGAACCAATGCACTGTCATGCCCTCCTTTCCATAATGGACTTCTTCTACTATTACCTGTGGTGTCCTGCTTTTTGTAGTATAATTGTAATGATGTGTTATCTTTAAAAAAGGGTGGGTCTTGACTTTTTATATTTATGAGCTTTGTAGTTCATAACCAGTAACCTTTGGACCACCCTCCCTAAAAAAAATAAAAAACAAGTTTAATTAAAAGCTTAGCTGTTTAATGGCACTAGCAATTCTGGGGGGAGGGAAGGGCAGAGATGTTCTGGGCAGTTGTCTCACCAAGCCACCAGTGATGGTAGTAGTCTAAATATTGAAATATCGGCCCCAAAATCCGGACAATACCAAGAAAGGAGGGGGGGTATCCATATTCATCAAAGACACCCACACCTCAAGACTGGTGGCAACGCACGATGCATCGGAGACCATCCAGGTGCAATTAACCATAGGCAAGACTGCTCTGCAAATTGTAGCATGTTACAGGCCACCCTCACAAACTCAGGAACCTCACATGGCCTTCCTGAAAACACTAGAGGGGATAAATGTATCACCAAACACCATCATACTAGGTGACTTCAATTACCCTAATATAGACTGGGAACACTACTCAAGCCCAAACACCCTAGCCCAAAAGTTCCTGGAATTCATAAACTCAAATGCCATGGAACAACTAGTCACCATCCCCACAAGAGGAGAAAACATACTTGATCTCATCATCACGAACATGGGAGCACAATGTTCAACACCGAAGTATACCCCTCACTGGTGAGATCAGATCACAAACTAATCTCGCTGGAGGTCCTCATCCCACCCCCACCTGAAATAAAAAGACCACAGTAAAGAACTTCTAAAGCCGACTTCACACTTCTAAAGACTAGTGTGGTCTCCTTTAAGGCCCCCGAGCCGACGGAAAACAGTACTCAAGCCGCTGAATCACTTACAAATGCCTTCTACCAGCACCTGCAGGACTGCATGGATAAGGCAATCCCAAGCAAAACAAAGACTCTTTGTACCAAAGGCAAGCGTCCACTCTGGTGGACCCCAGCCATAAACAAACTCTACAACAAAAGGAGGAAGCTACTACAAGATAGAGCAAAATCCTTAAAAGGTAAGACACCCTTGATCACTATAAGTAAAAACTAAAAGCTCTCATAAAATCATCCAAAGCAAATTTTGAGAGAAAAATAGCTAAAGACTCAAAAGACAATCATAAGGCCTTCTTTAGCTATGTTAGAAACCTGGGAGGAAACTCCCAGATATGCTCAGAACTAGTTCAAAATGATGTGAAGATTACTGATCCTACAGACATTGCCAACATACTGGCTGACAGGTTCAGTGCAAACTCTCCCCCCCCAAAAGGAGAGATATCTATACCAAGCGATTGCAGCCCCCCAAACAGCTCCAACGCCCAAGTGAGAACTGCTCTCTCCAAAGCAAAAAACACAGCATCCATGGGACCTGATGGTGTCCCCGGCTGTGTGCTCCACGAACTCAACGAGGAATTAAACCCACAGCTAGGACAGCTGTTTAATCATAGTCTTACCTCTGGATACGTACCCAGAGAGTGGCGCACTGCAACTGTGGTCCCACTTCACAAAGGCAGTGCCTCCACCGACCCTGGAAATTACCGCCCATTAGCTTGACAAGCCTTATCTGCAAAGCCATGGAGAGGATCATAATGGACCTCATAAATAAAGACATAGGGAATTTGCAGACTTTGGATCCATCCCAGTTTGGCTTTGTCAAAGGTAGATCATGCCTTCTAAACTTGGTTGACTTTTTGAAACAGTCACCAAAGCCATTGATGAGGGAAAGGCAGTCCATACAGCCTACCTCGATCTGGCGAAGGCCTTTGATACAATACCCCACTCGGGTATCATTGAAAAACTCATCAGCTTAAATGTTAACCCATACATCACAAGATGGGTTGCAAACTGGCTGAGTGACAGAACCCACAGGGTCAGAGTTGCTGGCGCCATGTCAGACTCAAAGCCTGTCACAAGTGGTGTACCACAGGGCTCAGTCCTGGGCCCACTCTTGTTTGGCATCTACTTTTCCAAGTACAAGCAAACACAGGAGGGTTATGGCTGACAAAGTTTGCAGATGACTGCAAACTGGGCGCCATAGTAGAAAACACATCTGACACAGATATCCTTCAGAAAGGTCTCACAGAAACGGATAACTGGTGCCAGAGCCATGGCCTAAAGTTAAATGCCAAAAAATGCATAGTCATACCCTTCGGGAAAAACAAAGTTACCCCTAGCTACCAAATAGGTGGCAATCCACTGAGTACAGAAGAAGTTATCAGGGACCTGGGGACCCAGGTTGATAGTAGTCTGTCATTCGACACCCATGTAGCTAAAGTAGTTAGGAAGACCTTCTACATTGCCCACCTTATCATGAAGGGATTCTCATCTAGATCAAGGGAGGTCATAGTCTCCCTATACTCATCACTCATCAGACCAATGATTGAGTACAATGCCCCATTCGGAATGTATCTGACCCGACACTTGCAGCAGCTGGAGAGGCCACAAAGTTCCTCACCAAAAGGATAAAGGGTCTCAAACATCTGTCCTATGCTGCCCGACTGAAAGAACTCCAGCTCTATTCAGTCGCCACCGCTTGCTCAGAGGTGACCTTTGCCTAACATACAAGGCCATGTCAAACCCAGATTTGATGAATATGCTTCACCTCAAAAATCTAGATCCGTCAGAGCCACAAGGGCGGAGACTTAAACCTCGACACGGCTATTAATAGGACGTGCTGGAGGGATAGATTCATCACCCAAAGACTCCCTATGCTGTGGAATAAAATCCCGGTATATGTGAGGCAGAGCACCTCGCTGGCCTTGTTCAAGAGAAATCTTGACCAATGGATGGGAGATCGCAGATATACCCCAGGGATTACCTCAGTGTCACTGCTCAACAGAGGCACAGCAAAATAATGGGTATAGTTCCCCATACTAAAGGGGTGGCGTAAGCCACAAAACTATGGGCTAGGCTTGTAAATGCCCTCGGGCAGATAGCCTAGTATGAACCTATGAACCTATGAACCTATGAACCTATTGGGTATGTAGTACTGTGCAACACATGTGAGGAGGTACTGTTTTCCTGTGTGATGATAGGGATTGCTTATCCCCTTGTTAAGGTGCAGTGGTACAATGGTAGCATTGTCACCTCACAGCCAGAGGTTATCCGGTTTGATTCTCAGCTGGGGTGCCTTCTCTGTGGAGCCTGCATGTCATCCCTGCATTCATGTGTGTTTCCTCTGAGTGTTCCGGTTTCTTCCCATGTTACAAAAATGTGTCTGGAGCATTTTTCCCTGAGCATCTGCTGAAATTTGGCTTCCTTCAAAGTCAGACTTTCCTGGTTAACAAATGTTAAATAAATAAGTAGGTACTGGCAAAAATACAACCACTCTCATATCTAGGATCTTAGCAAGTGTACAAACAGCACTGATGTCTACCGACAGTTACCTCCCTAGTGTATCTGTAGACTCTCCATCAGTAAGAAATGACTGGGCTGAAGTCCAGTAGGGAAAGACTTGATGAGTGACAGACATGGAAGGAAAACCACCTAGAAGAAATACACATAAACAAAAACTACAGCATCTAAGGTACAAAAAAGGTAAAACTATGGTTGTATATACGAGTACCTTAATTAAGAAATAGGAATGCATAGTGAACTGGACAGCAGCAGTTAAATTAAAAACATGAAATTGCAAACATATTCTAATACATCTAAATGTTTACACAGGCTAGTGACAAAAAAGCTATTTCCCAGAATAAATCAGATACAAAATGTTTAACGTACTGATAGTCATGCATCATTTACGGATACTGAAGTAATTCTGGAAGCATTTAGGAAATATTATTAATCTATTAATAAAGAACTAGCATTGTCGCCTCACAGAAAAAGGTCTTCCGGTTCAATTATCAGCTGAGGTGCCTTCTGTGCAGAGTCTGCATGTCCTTTCTGCATTCATGTGGGTTTCCTCCAGGTGCTCAGGTTTCCTCTCATATTCCAAAGACATGCATCTGAAGCATTTCTCCCTGGGCAGCTGAAAATGACTCAGTCAGACTTTCAAATGTTAAATAAAAAAAAATAAAAGTAAACATAACATCAGATGTGGGCTTTATTGAAACTTTCATTACAAAAATGTTAAAAATGAGTTTGCTAAAGAGAGCATCAGATATTTTTGAAACGATCCCTGGGATTCATGAAGCTCGGCGCAAGGCCGGCGTTAGGCTTGCGCCGACTGTGCGGCATACAGATGGCGCAGTAACCCCGTATGCATATTAATGAAGGTGCGCTGTCACCACAGCAACGTGCATAGGAAATGAGCGCGAGTGCATGGGACGTGTCGAAGTGCCGCACGGAGGAGTGGAAATGTCGGCTGTTGACATGCAACCTAAAATGCTGAATATTACAGTCAGCCTGCAATAGTAATCACACCTGTCAGTCCGTGGATACTGAAATGTATGCAAAGCATGCAAGACAGTTCTTGTGAACACAAAATTAAGAAGCAAACACAAATGCATGTTAGCGAATATCGAGTCTCCATCCCTTGAACAAATGACATTTAAAACTGTGTGCCCGTATTCTAATGCAGTGTTGATAGTTATACCAAGTGGAAGTGAAAAGCATCATGTTAGGGCCCCGCCAATAGCTAAGTCTAGCCCAATGGTCAGGGTTACCACTTGTCCCACATTGTGAGGGATAGTACACAGCTGGGCAGTTGTGTCCATACCAAAACCATTATAAATGTAAAATATCCTGCGACCGTATGACATAATTATGCCCAACATCGCATGTAATAGTCACATACAATATTTCTGTATGTAACATACCACGTTACAAGAAATAGAATAAGCAAGTAAACAAAACAGAAGGAGCATATAAACTGCAACAACAATAAACTAACATGTAGGCATAAAACAAAAGTATTATCCGGTGTACTGACCGTGGGTATGTGTTGTCCTGTAGAATCTGATTTGTGTCCAGAATATATTCCATCCTGGCCATATGAAAAGGTGGTGAGCATTCGGCCAAAATCCGCACATATGCGGTCCAAGCCGTTCTTGTCAGGATGTGTCAAAGATAAACGGGTATTACCCGGGTGTACCTACCATGTCATGAAAGATAAGTATTTGTGAGTACCTATGTGGATGATGTACAGCATGTGGAAGGTGAAAAATGCCAGGGTAGTCCTCACAACCATACAGGTACCCGACATATGTAGTGTATGCAATGTGTTCCCTTGACCGTGCCATTGGCCATCAACCAAAGAAGGGATGGATGGAGTGTTGGGAATATGTGTGTGTGTGGGGGGTGGGTTATGTTATAATCCACAAAGGCGAGACTGTGTTGGATGCACAATAGGTGAACTGGAGATGTATGAGGGAGCAGCGGGTGAATCAGAAAGAAACACAAAGAACAAACATACACATCCGCAATACAACCTGACAGGCCATAATGTAGAACACAATCACACAAACATATGAATATTAAAATGTGCGATACACATGTACAGAAACATCACTGGCACATATCCACAGAATGGTCTGGATGGAACTGGGCCATCCAACTGCAACACACCTAGATACATAATTGAATACCCATCATCCCCTCTACAGCACACAACCCACCCCCATTCCTGAACGTCCACCAAATCCAGCCATACTCGGGCTACTAGCTTGGCGCAGCCATATCTACACATAGTGACCACTTCTCGTGTAGTAGGCAGTGTCACCCTAGGCAGTGTCAGGATTGCAAACTATGTATCCCTTGCATGTAAAACCCATCACATTTTCGTAAGTCCAAAAAAAATTGAAGGTCATTTGCTTGTTCAATTTTTGGATATCCCTCATGGGATAAGTATCCTGAGTAAATATCAGACTTGGTATCACGACATGATGTCCAGTCCTGTAGACATCTGGACACAAGTTGTATGTGCAGTAGTGGTTCACGAGACTGCTCAGCCTCCTGGCCATCATGCAGAACATGCCACCCGGGATCAAACACCTGCCCGTGATGCTTGTCTCCCCACATGAATTATCGAGAGAATATACTGTACACAGTTGCATAGTGGCACTTGGAAATAGGGTGATTAAGGCAATGACGTAAGCAGGGTACCTCCTGTCCCACTTTGTGAGGGACAGTCCCTGTTTGGGTAGGTGTGTCCTGACCAAGAATGATACAATGGCAAATGTCCTGTGATTGTAGGAAATAACTATGTACCATATTTCATGTAACAATTACCTAAAACAGTTATTTCTGGATGTAAAATACGTAAATCGTA